>NW_026529989.1:322070-644141 GCF_028500815.1 Rissa tridactyla
TCTCCAGCCGTATGGCCATTTTTGAGCCTTTCGCGGCGCCAAGTGGGAAAGGGTGTTGTCGAGGCTGAAGGCAGCAGGAAAGCCCGCAGCCCCCAGGTCTGTGGGGCTACGCAAGCGGTTCCCAAAGAGCTTTAGAACAAGGCTTAGTTTTCCCTGCTGGCTCTTTGGGCGGGGGACCCATCTCCAGCCGTATGGCCATTTTTGAGCCTGGCACGGCGCCAGGTGGGAAAGGGTGGCTTTGAGGCTGAAGGCAGCAGCAAAGCCTGCAGCCCCAAGGTCTGTGGGGCTACGCAAGCGGTTCCCAAAGAGCTTTAGAACAAGGCATAGTTTTCCCTGCTGGCTCTTAGGGCGGGGGACCCATCTCCAGCCATAGGCCATTTTTGTGCCTGGCGCGGTGCGTAGTGGCAAAGGGTCGTTTTGAGGCTGAAGGCAGCAGGAAAGCCCGCAGCCCCCAGGTCTGTGGGGCTACGCAAGCGGTTCCCAAAGAGCTTTAGAACAAGGCCTAGTTTTCCCTGCTGGCTCTTTTGGCGGGGGACCCATCTCCAGCCGTATGGCCATTTTTGTGCCTGATGCGGCACCAAGTGGGAAAGGGTGGCTTTGAGGCTGAAGGCAGCAGGAAAGCCCGCAGCCCCCAGGTCTGTGGGGCTACGCAAGCGGTTCCCAAAGAGCTTTAGAACAAGGCATAGTTTTCCCTGCTGGCTCTTTTGGCAGGGGACCCATCTCCAGCCGTATGGCCATTTTTGTCCCTGGCCCGGCGCCAAGTGGGAAAGGGTGGTGTCGAGGCTGAAGGCAGCAGCAAAGACTGCAGCCCCCAGGTCTGTGGGGCTACGCAAGCGGTTCCCAAAGAGGTTTAGAACAAGGCATAGTTTTCCCTGCTGGCTCTTTGGGCGGGGGACCCATCTCCAGCCGTATGGCCATTTTTGTGCCTGGCGCGGCGCCAAGTGGGAAAGGGTGGTTTTGAGGCTGAAGGCAGCAGCAAAGCCCGCAGCCCCCAGGTCTGTGGGGCTACGCAAGCGGTTCCCAAAGAGCTTTAGAACAAGGCATAGTTTTCCTTGCTGGCTATTTGGGCATGGGACCCATCTCCAGCCGTATGGCCATTTTTGTGCCTGGCGCGGCGCCAAGTGGGAAAGGGTGGTTTTGAGGCTGAAGGCAGCAGCAAAGCCTGCAGCCCCCAGGTCTGTGGGGCTACGCAAGCGGTTCCCAAAGAGCTTTAGAACAAGGCCTAGTTTTCCCTGCTTGTTCTTTGGGCGGGGGACCCATCTGCAGCCGTATGGCCATTTTTGGGCCTGGCGCGGCGCCAAGTGGGAAAGGGTGGTGTCGAGTCTGAAGGCAGCAGGAAAGCCCGCAGCCCCCAGGTCTGTGGGGCTACGCAAGCGGTTCCCAAAGAGCTTTAGAACAAGGCCTAGTTTTCCCTGCTGGCTCTTTGGGCGGGGGACCCATCTCCAGCCGTATGGCCATTTTTGAGCCTGGCTCGGCGCCAAGTGGGAAAGGGTGGTGTCGAGGCTGAAGGCAGGAGCAAAGCCTGCAGCCCCCAGGTCTGTGGGGCTACGCAAGCGTTTCCCAAAGAGCTTTAGAACAAGGCATAGTTTTCCCTGCTGGCTCTTTGGGCGGGGGACCCATCTCCAGCCGTATGGCCATTTTTGTGCCTGGCGCGGCGCCAAGTGGGAAAGGGTGGCTTTGAGGCTGAAGGCAGCAGGAAAGCCTCCAGCCCCCAGGTCTGTGGGGATACGCAAGTGGTTCCCAAAGAGCTTTAGAACAAGGCATAGTTTTCCCTGCTGGCTCTTTGGGCATGGGACCCATCTCCAGCCATAGGCCATTTTTGTGCCTGATGCGGCGCCAAGTGGGAAAGGGTGGCTTTGAGGCTGAAGACAGCAGGAAAGCCTGCAGCCCCCAGGTCTGTGGGGCTATGCAGGCGGTTCCCAAAAAGCTTTAGAACAAGGCATAGTTTTCCCTGCTGGCTCTTTGGGCGGGGGACCCATCTCCAGCCGTATGGCCATTTTTGTGCCTGGCGCGGCGCCAAGTGGGAAAGGGTGGCTTTGAGGCTGAAGGCAGCAGGAAAGCCTGCAGCCCCCAGGTTTGTGGGGCTACGCAAGCGGTTCCCAAAGAGCTTTAGAACAAGGCATAGTTTTCCCTGCTGGCTCTTTGGGCGGGGGACCCATCTCCAGCCGTATGGCCATTTTTGTGCCTGGCCCGGCGCCAAATGGGAAAGGGTGGTGTCGAGGCTGAAGGCAGCAGCAAAGCCCGCAGCCCCCAGGTCTGTGGGGCTATGCAAGCGGTTCCCAAAGAGTTTTAGAACAAGGCATAGTTTTCCTTGCTGGCTCTTTGGGCATGGGACCCATCTCCAGCCATAGGCCATTTTTGTGCCTGGCGCGGCGCCAGGTTGGAAAGGGTGGTGTCGAGTCTGAAGGCAGCAGCAAAGCCTGCAGCCCCCAGGTCTGTGGGGCCTAGCAAGCGGTTCCCAAAGAGCTTTAGAACAAGGCATAGTTTTCCCTGCTGGCTCTTTGGGCGGGGGATCCATCTCCAGCCATAGGCCATTTTTGTGCCTGGCGCGGCGCCAAGTGGGAAAGGGTGGCTTTGAGGCTGAAGGCAGCAGCAAAGCCTGCAGCCCCCAGGTCTGTGGGGCTACGCAAGCGGTTCCCAAAGAGCTTTAGAACAAGGCATAGTTTTCCCAGCTGGCTCTTAGGGCATGGGACCCATATCCAGCCATAGGCCATTTTTGTGCCTGATGCGGCACCAAGTGGGAAAGGGTGGCTTTGAGGCTGAAGGCAGCAGGAAAGCCCGCAGCCCCCAGGTCTGTGGGGCTACGCAAGCGGTTCCCAAAGAGCTTTAGAACAAGGCATATTTTTCCCTGCTGGCTCTTTGGGCGGGGGACCCATCTCCAGCCGTATGGCCATTTTTGTGCGTGGCGAGGGGCCAAGTGGGAAAGGGTGGTGTCGAGGCTGAAGGCAGCAGGAAGGCCCACAGCCCCCAGGTCTGTGGGGCTATGCAAGCGGTTCCCAAAGAGCTTTAGAACAAGGCATAGTTTTCCTTGCTGGGTCTTTGGGCATGGGACCCATCTGCAGCCATAGACCATTTTTGTGCCTACCGCGGCGCCAAGTGGGAAAGGGTGGCTTTGAGGCTGAAGGCAGCAGGAAAGCCTGCAGCCCCCAGGTCTGTGGGGCTACGCAAGCGGTTCCCAAAGAGCTTTAGAACAAGGCATAGTTTTCCCTGCTGGCTCTTTGGGCGGGGGACCCATCTCCAGCCATATGGCCATTTTTGTGCCTGGCGCAGCGCCAAGTGGGAAAGGGTGGCTTTGAGGCTGAAGGCAGCAGCAAAGCCTGCAGCCCCCAGGTCTGTGCAGCTACGCAAGCGGTTCCCAAAGAGCTTTAGAACAAGGCATAGTTTTCCCTGCTGGCTCTTTGGGCGGGGGACCCATCTCCAGTCGTATGGCTATTTTTATGCCTGGCGCGGTGCGTAGTGGGAAAGGGTGGTTTTGAGGCTGAAGGCAGCAGGAAAGCCCGCAGCCCCCAGGTCTGTGGGGCTACGCAAGCGGTTCCCAAAGAGCTTTAGAACAAGGCATAGTTTTCCCTGCTGGCTCTTTGGGCGGGGGACCCATCTCCAGCCGTATGGCCATTTTTGTGCCTGGCGCGGCGCCAAGTGGGAAAGGGTGGTTTTGAGGCTGAAGGCAGCAGGAAAGCCTGCAGCCCCCAGGTCTGTGGGGCTACGCAAGCGGTTCCCAAAGAGCTTTAGAACAAGGCATAGTTTTCCCTGCTGGCTCTTTGGGCGGGGGACCCATCTCCAGCCGTATGGCCATTTTTATGCCTGGGGCGGCGCCAAGTGGGAAAGGGTGGCTTTGAGGCTGAAGGCAGCAGGAAAGCCCGCAGCCCCCAGGTCTGTGGGGCTACGCAAGTGGTTCCCAAAGAGCTTTAGAACAAGGCATAATTTTCCCTGCTTGTTCTTTGGGCGGGGGACCCATCTGCAGCCGTATGGCCATTTTTGGGCCTGGCGCGGCGCCAAGTGGGAAAGGGTGGTGTCGAGTCTGAAGGCAGCAGGAAAGCCCGCAGCCCCCAGGTCTGTGGGGCTATGCAAGCGGTTCCCAAAGAGCTTTAGAACAAGGCATAGTTTTCCCTGCTGGCTCTTTGGGCGGTGGACCCATCTCCAGCCGTATGGCCATTTTTGTGCCTGGCCCGGCGCCAAATGGGAAAGGGTGGTGTCGAGGCTGAAGGCAGCAGCAAAGCCCGCATCCCCCAGGTCTGTGGGGCTATGCAAGCGGTTCCCAAAGAGCTTTAGAACAAGGCATAGTTTTCCCTGCTGGCTCTTTGGGCGGGGGACCCATCTCCAGCCGTATGGCCATTTTTGTGCCTGATGCGGCGCCAAGTGGGAAAGGGTGGCTTTGAGGCTGAAGGCAGCAGGAAAGCCTGCAGCCCCCACGTCTGTGGGGCTACGCAAGCGGTTCCCAAAGAGCTTTAGAACAAGGCACAGTTTTCCCTGCTGGCTCTTTGGGCGGGGGACCCATCTCCACTCGTATGGCCATTTTTGAGCCTGGCGCGGCGCCAAGTGGGAAAGGGTGGCTTTGAGGCTGAAGGCAGCAGCAAAGCCTGCAGCCCCCAGGTCTGTGGGGCTACGCAAGCGGTTCCCAAAGAGCTTTAGAACAAGGCATAGTTTTCCCTGCTGGCTCTTTGGGCGGGGGACCCATCTCCAGCCGTATGGCCATTTTTGTGCCTGGCGCGGCGCCAAGTGGGAAAGGGTGGCTTTGAGGCTGAAGGCAGCAGCAAAGCCTCCAGCCCCCAGGTCTGTGGGGCTACGCAAGCGGTTCCCAAAGAGCTTTAGAACAAGGCATAGTTTTCCCTGCTGGCTCTTTGGGCATGGGACCCATCTCCAGCCATAGGCCATTTTTGTGCCTGGCGCGACGCCAAGTGGGAAAGGGTGGTGTCGAGGCTGAAGGCAGCAGCAAAGCCCGCAGCCCCCAGGTCTGTGGGGCCAAGCAAGCGGTTCCCAAAGAGCTTTAGAACAAGGCATAGTTTTCCTTGCTGGCTCTTTGGGCATGGGACCCATCTCCAGCCATAGGCCATTTTTGTGCCTGATGCGGCGCCAAGTGGGAAAGGGTGGCTTTGAGGCTGAAGGCAGCAGCAAAGCCTGCAACCCCAGGTCTGTGGGGCTACGCAAGCGGTTCCCAAAGAGCTTTAGAACAAGGCATAGTTTTCCCTGCTGGCTCTTTGGGCGGGGGACCCATCTCCAGCCATATGGCCATATTTATGCCTGGCGAAGCGCCAAGTGGGAAAGGGTGGCTTTGAGGCTGAAGGCAGCAGGAAACCCCGCAGCCCCCAGGTCTGTGGGGCTACGGAAGCGGTTCACAAAGAGCTTTAGAACAAGGCATAGTTTTCCCTGCTGGCTCCTCGGGCGGGGGACCCATCTCCAGTCATATGGCTATTTTTATGCCTGGCGCGTTGCGTAGTGGGAAAGGGTGTTTTTGAGGCTGAAGGCAGCAGGAAAGCCCGCAGCCCCCAGGTCTGTGGGGCTACGCAAGCGGTTCCCAAAGAGCTTTAGAACAAGGCATAGTTTTCCCTGCTGGCTCTTTGGGCGGGGGACCCATCTCCAGCCGTATGGCCATTTTTGAGCCTTTCGCGGCGCCAAGTGGGAAAGGGTGTTGTCGAGGCTGAAGGCAGCAGGAAAGCCCGCAGCCCCCAGGTCTGTGGGGCTACGCAAGCGGTTCCCAAAGAGCTTTAGAACAAGGCTTAGTTTTCCCTGCTGGCTCTTTGGGCGGGGGACCCATCTCCAGCCGTATGGCCATTTTTGAGCCTGGCACGGCGCCAGGTGGGAAAGGGTGGCTTTGAGGCTGAAGGCAGCAGCAAAGCCTGCAGCCCCAAGGTCTGTGGGGCTACGCAAGCGGTTCCCAAAGAGCTTTAGAACAAGGCATAGTTTTCCCTGCTGGCTCTTAGGGCGGGGGACCCATCTCCAGCCATAGGCCATTTTTGTGCCTGGCGCGGTGCGTAGTGGCAAAGGGTCGTTTTGAGGCTGAAGGCACCAGGAAAGCCCGCAGCCCCCAGGTCTGTGGGGCTACGCAAGCGGTTCCCAAAGAGCTTTAGAACAAGGCCTAGTTTTCCCTGCTGGCTCTTTTGGCGGGGGACCCATCTCCAGCCGTATGGCCATTTTTGTGCCTGATGCGGCACCAAGTGGGAAAGGGTGGCTTTGAGGCTGAAGGCAGCAGGAAAGCCCGCAGCCCCCAGGTCTGTGGGGCTACGCAAGCGGTTCCCAAAGAGCTTTAGAACAAGGCATAGTTTTCCCTGCTGGCTCTTTTGGCAGGGGACCCATCTCCAGCCGTATGGCCATTTTTGTCCCTGGCCCAGCGCCAAGTGGGAAAGGGTGGTGTCGAGGCTGAAGGCAGCAGCAAAGACTGCAGCCCCCAGGTCTGTGGGGCTACGCAAGCGGTTCCCAAAGAGCTTTAGAACAAGGCATAGTTTTCCCTGCTGGCTCTTTGGGCGGGGGACCCATCTCCAGCCGTATGGCCATTTTTGTGCCTGGCGCGGCGCCAAGTGGGAAAGGGTGGTTTTGAGGCTGAAGGCAGCAGCAAAGCCCGCAGCCCCCAGGTCTGTGGGGCTACGCAAGCGGTTCCCAAAGAGCTTTAGAACAAGGCATAGTTTTCCTTGCTGGCTATTTGGGCATGGGACCCATCTCCAGCCGTATGGCCATTTTTGTGCCTGGCGCGGCGCCAAGTGGGAAAGGGTGGTTTTGAGGCTGAAGGCAGCAGCAAAGCCTGCAGCCCCCAGGTCTGTGGGGCTACGCAAGCGGTTCCCAAAGAGCTTTAGAACAAGGCATAGTTTTCCCTGCTTGTTCTTTGGGCGGGGGACCCATCTGCAGCCGTATGGCCATTTTTGGGCCTGGCGCGGCGCCAAGTGGGAAAGGGTGGTGTCGAGTCTGAAGGCAGCAGGAAAGCCCGCAGCCCCCAGGTCTGTGGGGCTACGCAAGCGGTTCCCAAAGAGCTTTAGAACAAGGCCTAGTTTTCCCTGCTGGCTCTTTGGGCGGGGGACCCATCTCCAGCCGTATGGCCATTTTTGAGCCTGGCTCGGCGCCAAGTGGGAAAGGGTGGTGTCGAGGCTGAAGGCAGGAGCAAAGCCTGCAGCCCCCAGGTCTGTGGGGCTACGCAAGCGTTTCCCAAAGAGCTTTAGAACAAGGCATAGTTTTCCCTGCTGGCTCTTTGGGCGGGGGACCCATCTCCAGCCGTATGGCCATTTTTGTGCCTGGCGCGGCGCCAAGTGGGAAAGGGTGGCTTTGAGGCTGAAGGCAGCAGGAAAGCCTCCAGCCCCCAGGTCTGTGGGGATACGCAAGTGGTTCCCAAAGAGCTTTAGAACAAGGCATAGTTTTCCCTGCTGGCTCTTTGGGCATGGGACCCATCTCCAGCCATAGGCCATTTTTGTGCCTGATGCGGCGCCAAGTGGGAAAGGGTGGCTTTGAGGCTGAAGACAGCAGGAAAGCCTGCAGCCCCCAGGTCTGTGGGGCTATGCAGGCGGTTCCCAAAAAGCTTTAGAACAAGGCATAGTTTTCCCTGCTGGCTCTTTGGGCGGGGGACCCATCTCCAGCCGTATGGCCATTTTTGTGCCTGGCGCGGCGCCAAGTGGGAAAGGGTGGCTTTGAGGCTGAAGGCAGCAGGAAAGCCTGCAGCCCCCAGGTTTGTGGGGCTACGCAAGCGGTTCCCAAAGAGCTTTAGAACAAGGCATAGTTTTCCCTGCTGGCTCTTTGGGCGGGGGACCCATCTCCAGCCATAGGCCATTTCTGTGCCTGATAGGGCGCCAAGTGGGAAAGGGTGGTTTTGAGGCTGAAGACAGCAGGAAAGCCTGCAGCCCCCAGGTCTGTGGGGCTACGCAAGCGGTTCCCAAAGAGCTTTAGAACAAGGCATAGTTTTCCCTGCTGGCTCTTTGGGCGGTGGACCCATCTCCAGCCGTATGGCCATTTTTGTGCCTGGCCCGGCGCCAAATGGGAAAGGGTGGTGTCGAGGCTGAAGGCAGCAGCAAAGCCCGCAGCCCCCAGGTCTGTGGGGCTATGCAAGCGGTTCCCAAAGAGTTTTAGAACAAGGCATAGTTTTCCTTGCTGGCTCTTTGGGCATGGGACCCATCTCCAGCCATAGGCCATTTTTGTGCCTGGCGCGGCGCCAGGTTGGAAAGGGTGGTGTCGAGTCTGAAGGCAGCAGCAAAGCCTGCAGCCCCCAGGTCTGTGGGGCCTAGCAAGCGGTTCCCAAAGAGCTTTAGAACAAGGCATAGTTTTCCCTGCTGGCTCTTTGGGCGGGGGACCCATCCCCAGCCATAGGCCATTTTTGTGCCTGGCGCGGCGCCAAGTGGGAAAGGGTGGCTTTGAGGCTGAAGGCAGCAGCAAAGCCTGCAGCCCCCAGGTCTGTGGGGCTACGCAAGCGGTTCCCAAAGAGCTTTAGAACAAGGCATAGTTTTCCCAGCTGGCTCTTAGGGCATGGGACCCATATCCAGCCATAGGCCATTTTTGTGCCTGATGCGGCACCAAGTGGGAAAGGGTGGCTTTGAGGCTGAAGGCAGCAGGAAAGCCCGCAGCCCCCAGGTCTGTGGGGCTACGCAAGCGGTTCCCAAAGAGCTTTAGAACAAGGCATATTTTTCCCTGCTGGCTCTTTGGGCGGGGGACCCATCTCCAGCCGTATGGCCATTTTTGTGCGTGGCGAGGGGCCAAGTGGGAAAGGGTGGTGTCGAGGCTGAAGGCAGCAGGAAGGCCCACAGCCCCCAGGTCTGTGGGGCTATGCAAGCGGTTCCCAAAGAGCTTTAGAACAAGGCATAGTTTTCCTTGCTGGGTCTTTGGGCATGGGACCCATCTGCAGCCATAGACCATTTTTGTGCCTGGCGCGGCGCCAAGTGGGAAAGGGTGGCTTTGAGGCTGAAGGCAGCAGGAAAGCCCGCAGCCCCCAGGTCTGTGGGGCTACGCAAGCGGTTCCCAAAGAGCTTTAGAACAAGGCACAGTTTTCCCTGCTGGCTCTTTGGGCGGGGGACCCATCTCCAGCCATATGGCCATTTTTATGCCTGGGGCGGCGCCAAGTGGGAAAGGGTGGTGTCGAGGCTGAAGGAAGCAGGAAAGCCCGCAGCCCCCAGGTCTGTGGGGCTACGCAAGCGGTTCCCAAAGAGCTTTAGAACAAGGCATAGTTTTCCCTGCTGGCTCTTTGGGCAGGGGACCCATCTCCAGACGTATGGCCATTTTTGTGCCTGGCGCGGCACCAAGTGGGAAAGGGTGGCTTTGAGGCTGAAGGCAGCAGGAAAGCCTGCAGCCCCCAGGTTTGTGGGGCTACGCAAGCGGTTCCCAAAGAGCTTTAGAACAAGGCATAGTTTTCCCTGCTGGCTCTTTGGGCGGGGGACCCATCTCCAGCCGTATGGCCATTTTTGTGCGTGGCCAGGGGCCAAGTGGGAAAGGGTGGTGTCGAGGCTGAAGGCAGCAGGAAGGCCCAAAGCCCCCAGGTCTGTGGGGCTACGCAAGTGGTTCCCAAAGAGCTTTAGAACAAGGCATAGTTTTCCCAGCTGGCTCTTAGGGCATGGGACCCATCTCCAACCATAGGCCATTTTTGTGCCTGGCGCGACGCCAAGTGGGAAAGGGTGGCTTTGAGGCTGAATGCAGCAGCAAAGCCTGCAGCCCCCAGGTCTGTGGGGCTACGCAAGCGGTTCCCAAAGAGCTTTAGAACAAGGCATAGTTTTCCTTGCTGGCTCTTTGGGCATGGGACCCATCTCCAGCCATAGGCCATTTTAGTGCCTGGTGCGGCGCCAAGTGGGAAAGGGTGGCTTTGAGGCTGAAGGCAGCAGGAAAGCCTGCAGCCCCCAGGTCTGTGGGGCTACGCAAGCGGTTCGCAAAGAGCTTTAGAACAAGGCATAGTTTTCCCTGCTGGCTCTTTGGGCGGGGGACCCATCTCCAGCCATAGACCATTTTTGTGCCTAGCGCGGCGCCAAGTGGGAAAGGGTGGTGTCGAGGCTGAAGGCAGCAGGAAAGCCCGCAGCCCGCAGGTCTGTGGGGCTACGCAAGCGGTTCCCAAAGAGCTTTAGAACAAGGCATAGTTTTCCCTGCTGGCTCTTTGGGCGGGGGACCCATCTCCAGTCGTATGGCCATTTTTGTGCCTGGCGCGGTGCGTAGTGTGAAAGGGTGGCTTTGAGGCTGAAGGCAGCAGGAAAGCCCGCAGCCCCCAGGTCTGTGGGGCTATGCAAGCGGTTCCCAAAGAGCTTTAGAACAAGGCATAGTTTTCCCTGCTGGCTCTTTGGGCGGGGGACCCATCTCCAGCCGTATGGCCATTTTTGTGCCTGGCGCGGCGCCAAGTGGGAAAGGGTGGCTTTGAGGCTGAAGGCAGCAGGAAAGCCTGCAGCCCCCAGGTTTGTGGGGCTACGCAAGCGGTTCCCAAAGAGCTTTAGAACAAGGCATAGTTTTCCCTGCTGGCTCTTTGGGCATGGGACCCCTCTTCAGCCGTATGGCCATTTTTGTGCCTGGCGCGGCGCCAGGTGGGAAAGGGTGCTGTCGAGGCTGAAGGCAGCAGGAAAGCCTGCAGCCCCCAGGTCTGTGGGGCTACGCAAGCGGTTCCCAAAGAGCTTTAGAACAAGGCATAGTTTTCCCTGCTGGCTCTTTGGGCGGGGGACCCATCTCCAGCCGTATGGCCATTTTTGTGCGTGGCCAGGGGCCAAGTCGGAAAGGGTGGTGTCGAGGCTGAAGGCAGCAGGAAAGCCCGCAGCCCCCAGGTCTGTGGGGCTACGCAAGTGGTTCCCAAAGAGCTTTAGAACAAGGCATAGTTTTCCCTGATGGCTCTATGGGCATGGGACCCATCTCCAGCCGTATGGCCATTTTTGTGCCTGATGCGGCGCCAAGTGGGAAAGGGTGGCTTTGAGGCTGAAGGCAGCAGGAAAGCCTGCAGCCCCCAGGTCTGTGGGGCTACGCAAGCGGTTCCCAAAGAGCTTTAGAACAAGGCATAGTTTTCCCTGCTGGCTCTTTGGGCGGGGGACCCATCTCCACTCGTATGGCCATTTTTGAGCCTGGCGCGGCGCCAAGTGGGAAAGGGTGGCTTTGAGGCTGAAGGCAGCAGCAAAGCCTCCAGCCCCCAGGTCTGTGGGGCTACGTAAGCGGTTCCCAAAGAGCTTTAGAACAAGGCATAGTTTTCCCTGCTGGCTCTTTGGGCATGGGACCCATCTCCAGCCATAGGCCATTTTTGTGCCTGGCGCGACGCCAAGTGGGAAAGGGTGGCTTTGAGGCTGAAGGCAGCAGCAAAGCCCGTAGCCCCCAGGTCTGTGGGGCCAAGCAAGCGGTTCCCAAAGAGCTTTAGAACAAGGCATAGTTTTCCCTGCTGGCTCTTTGGGCATGGGACCCATCTCCAGCCATAGGCCATTTTTGTGCCTGGCGCGGCGCCAAGTGGGAAAGGGTGGCTTTGAGGCTGAAGGCAGCAGCAAAGCCTGCAGCCCCCAGGTCTGTGGGGCTACGCAAGCGGTTCCCAAAGGGATTTAGAACAAGGCATAGTTTTCCCTGCTGGCTCTTTGGGCGGGGGACCCATCTCCAGCCGTATGGCCATTTTTGTGCCTGGACCGGCGCCAAGTGGGAAAGGGTGGCTTTGAGGCTGAAGGCAGCAGGAAAGCCCGCAGCCCCCAGGTCTGTGGGGCTACGCAAGCGGTTCCCAAAGAGCTTTAGAACAAGGCATAGTTTTCCCTGCTGGCTCTTTGGGCGGGGGACCCATCTCCAGCCGTATGGCCATTTTTGTGCGTGGCCAGGGGCCAAGTGGGAAAGGGTGGTGTCGAGGCTGAAGGCAGCAGGAAGGCCCAAAGCCCCCAGGTCTGTGGGGCTACGCAAGTGGTTCCCAAAGAGCTTTAGAACAAGGCATAGTTTTCCCAGCTGGCTCTTAGGGCATGGGACCCATCTCCAACCATAGGCCATTTTTGTGCCTAGCGCGACGCCAAGTGGGAAAGGGTGGCTTTGAGGCTGAATGCAGCAGCAAAGCCTGCAGCCCCCAGGTCTGTGGGGCTACGCAAGCGGTTCCCAAAGAGCTTTAGAACAAGGCATAGTTTTCCTTGCTGGCTCTTTGGGCATGGGACCCATCTCCAGCCATAGGCCATTTTAGTGCCTGATGCGGCGCCAAGTGGGAAAGGGTGGCTTTGAGGCTGAAGGCAGCAGGAAAGCCTGCAGCCCCCAGGTCTGTGGGGCTACGCAAGCGGTTCCCAAAGAGCTTTAGAACAAGGCATAGTTTTCCCTGCTGGCTCTTTGGGCGGGGGACCCATCTCCAGCCATAGACCATTTTTGTGCCTAGCGCGGCGCCAAGTGGGAAAGGGTGGTGTCGAGGCTGAAGGCAGCAGGAAAGCCCGCAGCCCCCAGGTCTGTGGGGCTACGCAAGCGGTTCCCAAAGAGCTTTAGAACAAGGCATAGTTTTCCCTGCTGGCTCTTTGGGCGGGGGACCCATCTCCAGTCGTATGGCCATTTTTGTGCCTGGCGAGGTGCGTAGTGTGAAAGGGTGGCTTTGAGGGTGAAGGCAGCAGGAAAGCCCGCAGCCCCCAGGTCTGTGGGGCTACGCAAGCGGTTCCCAAAGAGCTTTAGAACAAGGCATAGTTTTCCCTGCTGGCTCTTTGGGCGGGGGACCCATCTCCAGCCGTATGGCCATTTTTGTGCCTGGCGCGGCGCCAAGTGGGAAAGGGTGGCTTTGAGGCTGAAGGCAGCAGGAAAGCCTGCAGCCCCCAGGTTTGTGGGGCTACGCAAGCGGTTCCCAAAGAGCTTTAGAACAAGGCATAGTTTTCCCAGCTGGCTCTTAGGGCATGGGACCCCTCTTCAGCCGTATGGCCATTTTTGTGCCTGGCGCGGCGCCAGGTGGGAAAGGGTGGTGTCGAGTCTGAAGGCAGCAGGAAAGCCTGCAGCCCCCAGGTCTGTGGGGCTACGCAAGCGGTTCCCAAAGAGCTTTAGAACAAGGCATAGTTTTCCCAGCTGGCTCTTAGGGCATGGGACCCATCTCCAGCCATAGGCCATTTTTGTGCCTGGCCCGGCGCCAAATGGGAAAGGGTGGTGTCGAGGCTGAAGGCAGCAGGAAAGCCCGCAGCCCCCAGGTCTGTGGGGCTACGCAAGCGGTTCCCAAAGAGCTTTAGAACAAGGCATAGTTTTCCCTGCTGGCTCTTTGGGCGGGGGACCCATCTCCAGCCGTATGGCCATTTTTGTGCCTGGCGCGGCGCCAAGTGGGAAAGGGTCGTTTTGAGGCTGAAGGCAGCAGCAAAGCCTGCAGCCCCCAGGTCTGTGGGGCTACGCAAGCGGTTCCCAAAGAGCTTTAGAACAAGGCATATTTTTCCCTGCTGGCTCTTTGGGCGGGGGACCCATCTCCAGCCATATGGCCATTTTTATGCCTGGGGCGGCGCCAAGTGGGAAAGGGTGGTGTCGAGGCTGAAGGCAGCAGGAAAGCCCGCAGCCCCCAGGTCTGTGGGGCTACGCAAGCGGTTCCCAAAGAGCTTTAGAACAAGGCATAGTTTTCCCTGCTGGCTCTTTGGGCAGGGGACCCATCTCCAGCCGTATGGCCATTTTTGTGCCTGGCGCGGCGCCAAGTGGGAAAGGGTGGCTTTGAGGCTGAAGGCAGCAGGAAAGCCTGCAGCCCCCAGGTTTGTGGGGCTACGCAAGCGGTTCCCAAAGAGCTTTAGAACAAGGCATAGTTTTCCCTGCTGGCTCTTTGGGCGGGGGACCCATCTCCAGCCGTATGGCCATTTTTGTGCGTGGCCAGGGGCCAAGTGGGAAAGGGTGGTGTCGAGGCTGAAGGCAGCAGGAAGGCCCAAAGCCCCCAGGTCTGTGGGGCTACGCAAGTGGTTCCCAAAGAGCTTTAGAACAAGGCATAGTTTTCCCTGCTGGCTCTTTGGGCGGGGGACCCATCTCCAGCCGTATGGCCATTTTTGTGCCTGGCGCGGCGCCAAGTGGGAAAGGGTGGCTTTGAGGCTGAATGCAGCAGCAAAGCCTGCAGCCCCCAGGTCTGTGGGGCTACGCAAGCGGTTCCCAAAGAGCTTTAGAACAAGGCATAGTTTTCCTTGCTGGCTCTTTGGGCATGGGACCCATCTCCACCCATAGGCCATTTTAGTGCCTGGTGCGGCGCCAAGTGGGAAAGGGTGGCTTTGAGGCTGAAGGCAGCAGGAAAGCCTGCAGCCCCCAGGTCTGTGGGGCTACGCAAGCGGTTCCCAAAGAGCTTTAGAACAAGGCATAGTTTTCCCTGCTGGCTCTTTGGGCGGGGGACCCATCTCCAGCCATAGACCATTTTTGTGCCTAGCGCGGCGCCAAGTGGGAAAGGGTGGTGTCGAGGCTGAAGGCAGCAGGAAAGCCCGCAGCCCCCAGGTCTGTGGGGCTACGCAAGCGGTTCCCAAAGAGCTTTAGAACAAGGCATAGTTTTCCCTGCTGGCTCTTTGGGCGGGGGACCCATCTCCAGTCGTATGGCCATTTTTGTGCCTGGCGAGGTGCGTAGTGTGAAAGGGTGGCTTTGAGGCTGAAGGCACCAGGAAAGCCCGCAGCCCCCAGGTCTGTGGGGCTATGCAAGCGGTTCCCAAAGAGCTTTAGAACAAGGCCTAGTTTTCCCTGCTGGCTCTTTGGGCGGGGGACCCATCTCCAGCCGTATGGCCATTTTTGTGCCTGGCGCGGCGCCAAGTGGGAAAGGGTGGCTTTGAGGCTGAAGGCAGCAGGAAAGCCTGCAGCCCCCAGGTTTGTGGGGCTACGCAAGCGGTTCCCAAAGAGCTTTAGAACAAGGCATAGTTTTCCCAGCTGGCTCTTAGGGCATGGGACCCCTCTTCAGCCGTATGGCCATTTTTGTGCCTGGCGCGGCGCCAGGTGGGAAAGGGTGCTGTCGAGGCTGAAGGCAGCAGGAAAGCCTGCAGCCCCCAGGTCTGTGGGGCTACGCAAGCGGTTCCCAAAGAGGTTTAGAACAAGGCATAGTTTTCCCTGCTGGCTCTTTGGGCGGGGGACCCATCTCCAGCCGTATGGCCATTTTTGTGCGTGGCCAGGGGCCAAGACGGAAAGGGTGGTGTCGAGGCTGAAGGCAGCAGGAAGGCCCGCAGCCCCCAGGTCTGTGGGGCTACGCAAGCGGTTCCCAAAGAGCTTTAGAACAAGGCATAGTTTTCCCTGATGGCTCTATGGGCATGGGACCCATCTCCAGCCGTATGGCCATTTTTGTGCCTGATGCGGCGCCAAGTGGGAAAGGGTGGCTTTGACGCTGAAGGCAGCAGGAAAGCCTGCAGCCCCCAGGTCTGTGGGGCTACGCAAGCGGTTCCCAAAGAGCTTTAGAACAAGGCACAGTTTTCCCTGCTGGCTCTTTGGGCGGGGGACCGATCTCCACTCGTATGGCCATTTTTGAGCCTGGCGCGGCGCCAAGTGGGAAAGGGTAGCTTTGAGGCTGAAGGCAGGGGCAAAGCCTGCAGCCCCCAGGTCTGTGGGGCTACGCAAGCGGTTCCCAAAGAGCTTTAGAACAAGGCATAGTTTTCCCTGCTGGTTCTTTGGGCGGGGGACCCATCTCCAGCCGTATGGCCATTTTTGTGCCTGGCGCGGCGCCAAGTGGGAAAGGGTGGCTTTGAGGCTGAAGGCAGCAGCAAAGCCTGCAGCCCCCAGGTCTGTGGGGCTACGCAAGCGGTTCCCAAAGAGCTTTAGAACAAGGCATAGTTTTCCCTGCTGGCTCTTTGGGCATGGGACCCATCTCCAGCCATAGGCCATTTTTGTGCCTGGCGCGACGCCAAGTGGGAAAGGGTGGTGTCGAGGCTGAAGGCAGCAGCAAAGCCCGTAGCCCCCAGGTCTGTTGGGCCAAGCAAGCGGTTCCCAAAGAGCTTTAGAACAAGGCATAGTTTTCCTTGCTGGCTCTTTGGGCATGGGACCCATCTCCAGCCATAGGCCATTTTTGTGCCTGGCGCGGCGCCAAGTGGGAAAGGGTGGTTTTGAGGCTGAAGGCAGCAGCAAAGCCTGCAGCCCCCAGGTCTGTGGGGCTACGCAAGCGGTTCCCAAAGGGATTTAGAACAAGGCATAGTTTTCCCTGCTGGCTCTTTGGGCGGGGGACCCATCTCCAGCCGTATGGCCATTTTTGTGCCTGGCCCGGCGCCAAGTGGGAAAGGGTGGCTTTGAGGCTGAAGGCAGCAGGAAAGCCCGCAGCCCCCAGGTCTGTGGGGCTACGCAAGCGGTTCCCAAAGAGCTTTAGAACAAGGCATAGTTTTCCCTGCTGGCTCTTTGGGCGGGGGACCCATCTCCAGCCGTATGGCCATTTTTGTGCGTGGCCAGGGGCCAAGTGGGAAAGGGTGGTGTCGAGGCTGAAGGCAGCAGGAAGGCCCAAAGCCCCCAGGTCTGTGGGGCTACGAAAGTGGTTCCCAAAGAGCTTTAGAACAAGGCATAGTTTTCCCAGCTGGCTCTTAGGGCATGGGACCCATCTCCAACCATAGGCCATTTTTGTGCCTAGCGCGACGCCAAGTGGGAAAGGGTGGCTTTGAGGCTGAATGCAGCAGCAAAGCCTGCAGCCCCCAGTTCTGTGGGGCTACGCAAGCGGTTCCCAAAGAGCTTTAGAACAAGGCATAGTTTTCCTTGCTGGCTCTTTGGGCATGGGACCCATCTCCAGCCATAGGCCATTTTAGTGCCTGATGCGGCGCCAAGTGGGAAAGGGTGGCTTTGAGGCTGAAGGCAGCAGGAAAGCCTGCAGCCCCCAGGTCTGTGGGGCTACGCAAGCGGTTCCCAAAGAGCTTTAGAACAAGGCATAGTTTTCCCTGCTGGCTCTTTGGGCGGGGGACCCATCTCCAGTCGTATGGCCATTTTTGTGCCTGGCGAGGTGCGTAGTGTGAAAGGGTGGCTTTGAGGCTGAAGCCAGGAAAGCCCGCAGCCCCCAGGTCTGTGGGGCTACGCAAGCGGTTCCCAAAGAGCTTTAGAACAAGGCCTAGTTTTCCCAGCTGGCTCTTAGGGCATGGGACCCCTCTTCAGCCGTATGGCCATTTTTGTGCCTGGCGCGGCGCCAGGTGGGAAAGGGTGGTGTCGAGTCTGAAGGCAGCAGGAAAGCCTGCAGCCCCCAGGTCTGTGGGGCCAAGCAAGCGGTTCCCAAAGAGCTTTAGAACAAGGCATAGTTTTCCCTGCTGGCTCTTTGGGCATGGGACCCATCTCCAGCCATAGGCCATTTTTGTGCCTGGCGCGACGCCAAGTGGGAAAGGGTGGCTTTGAGGCTGAAGGCAGCAGCAAAGCCTGCAGCCCCCAGGTCTGTGGGGCTACGCAAGCGGTTCCCAAAGAGCTTTAGAACAAGGCATAGTTTTCCCAGCTGGCTCTTAGGGCATGGGACCCATCTCCAGCCATAGGCCATTTTTGTGCCTGATAGGGCGCCAAGTGGGAAAGGGTGGCTTTGAGGCTGAAGGCAGCAGGAAAGCCCGCAGCCCCCAGGTCTGTGGGGCTACGCAAGCGGTTCCCAAAGAGCTTTAGAACAAGGCATAATTTTCCCTGCTGGCTCTCTGGGCGGGGGACCCATCTCCAGCCGTATGGCCATTTTTGTGCTGGCGCGGCGCCAAGTGGGAAAGGGTGCTGTCGAGGCTGAAGGCAGCAGGAAAGCCTGCAGCCCCCAGGTCTGTGGGGCTACGCAAGCGGTTCCCAAAGAGCTTTAGAACAAGGCATAGTTTTCCCTGCTGGCTCTTTGGGCGGGGGACCCATCTCCAGCCGTATGGCCATTTTTGTGCGTGGCCAGGGGCCAAGTCGGAAAGGGTGGTGTCGAGGCTGAAGGCAGCAGCAAAGCCCGCAGCCCCCAGGTCTGTGGGGCTACGCAAGCGGTTCCCAAAGAGCTTTAGAACAAGGCATAGTTTTCCCTGATGGCTCTTTGGGCATGGGACCCATCTCCAGCCATAGGCCATTTTTGTGCCTGATGCGGCGCCAAGTGGGAACGGGTGGTTTTGAGGCTGAAGGCAGCAGGAAAGCCTGCAGCCCCCAGGTCTGTGCGGCTACGCAAGCGGTTCCCAAAGAGCTTTAGAACAAGGCATAGTTTTCCCTGCTGGCTCTTTGGGCGGGGGACCCATCTCCAGCCGTATGGCCATTTTTGTGCCTGATGCGGCGCCAAGTGGGAAAGGGTGGCTTTGAGGCTGAAGGCAGCAGCAAAGCCCGCAGCCCCCAGGTCTGTGGGGCTACGCAAGCGGTTCCCAAAGAGCTTTAGAACAAGGCATAGTTTTCTCTGCTGGCTCTTTGGGCGGGGGACCCATCTCCAGCCGTATGGCCATTTTTGTGCCTAGCGCGGCGCCAAGTGGGAAAGGGTGGTTTTGAGGCTGAAGGCAGCAGCAAAGCCTGCAGCCCCCAGGTCTGTGGGGCTACGCAAGCGGTTCCCAAAGAGCTTTAGAACAAGGCATATTTTTCCCTGCTGGCTCTTTGGGCGGGGGACCCATCTCCAGCCATATGGCCATTTTTATGCCTGGGGCGGCGCCAAGTGGGAAAGGGTGGTGTCGAGTCTGAAGGCAGCAGGAAAGCCTGCAGCCCCCAGGTCTGTGGGGCTACGCAAGCGGTTCCCAAAGAGCTTTAGAACAAGGCATAGTTTTCCCTGCTGGCTCTTTGGGCGGGGGACCCATCTCCAGCCGTATGGCCATTTTTGTGCCTGGCGCGGCGCCAAGTGGGAAAGGGTGGCTTTGAGGCTGAAGGCAGCAGGAAAGCCTGCAGCCCCCAGGTCTGTGGGGCTACGCAAGCGGTTCCCAAAGAGCTTTAGAACAAGGCATAGTTTTCCCTGCTGGCTCTTTGGGCGGGGGACCCATCTCCAGCCGTCTATCTATTTTTGTGCCTGGCGCGGTGCGTAGTGGCAAAGGGTCGTTTTGAGGCTGAAGGCAGCAGGAAAGCCTGCAGCCCCCAGGTCTGTGGGGCTACGCAAGCGGTTCCCAAAGAGCTTTAGAACAAGGCATAGTTTTCCCTGCTGGCTCTTTGGGCGGGGGACCCATCTCCAGCCGTATGGCCATTTTTGTGCCTGGCGCAGCGCCAAGTGGGAAAGGGTGGCTTTGAGGCTGAAGGCAGCAGGAAAGCCTGCAGCCCCCAGGTTTGTGGGGCTACGCAAGCGGTTCCCAAAGAGCTTTAGAACAAGGCATAGTTTTCCCTGCTGGCTCTTTGGGCGGGGGACCCATCTCGAGCCATAGGCCATTTCTGTGCCTGATAGGGCGCCAAGTGGGAAAGGGTGGCTTTGAGGCTGAAGACAGCAGGAAAGCCTGCAGCCCCCAGGTCTGTCGGGCTATGCAAGCGGTTCCCAAAGAGCTTTAGAACAAGGCATAGTTTTCCCTGCTGGCTCTTTGGGCGGGGGACCCATCTCCAGCCGTATGGCCATTTTTGTGCCTGGCGCGGTCCAAGTGGGAAAGGGTGGTGTCGAGGCTGAAGGCAGCAGCAAAGCCCGCAGCCCCCAGGTCTGTGGGGCTATGCAAGCGGTTCCCAAAGAGCTTTAGAACAAGGCATAGTTTTCCCTGCTGGCTCTTTGGGCATTGGACCCATCTCCAGCCATAGGCCATTTTTGTGCCTGGCGCGGCGCCAGGTGGGAAAGGGTGGCTTTGAGGCTGAAGGCAGCAGCAAAGCCTGCAGCCCCCAGGTCTTTGGGGCCAAGCAAGCGGTTCCCAAAGAGCTTTAGAACAAGGCATAGTTTTCCCTGCTGGCTCTTTGGGCATGGGACCCATCTCCAGCCATAGGCCATTTTTGTGCCTGGCGCGACGCCAAGTGGGAAAGGGTGGCTTTGAGGCTGAAGGCAGCAGGAAAGCCCACAGCCCCCAGGTCTGTGGGGCTATGCAAGCGGTTCCCAAAGAGCTTTAGAACAAGGCATAGTTTTCCCTGCTGGCTCTTTTGGCAGGGGACACATCTCCAGCCGTATGGCCATTTTTGTGCCTGGCCCGGCGCCAAGTGGGAAAGGGTGGCTTTGAGGCTGAAGGCAGCAGGAAAGCCTGCAGCCCCCAGGTCTGTGGGGCTACGCAAGCGGTTCCCAAAGAGCTTTAGAACAAGGCATAGTTTTCCCTGCTGGCTCTTTGGGCGGGGGACCCATCTCCAGCCGTATGGCCATTTTTGGGCCTGGCGGGGCGCCAAGTGGGGAAGGGTGGTTTTGAGGCTGAAGGCAGCAGCAAAGCCTGCAGCCCCCAGGTCTGTGGGGCCAAGCAAGCGGTTCCCAAAGAGCTTTAGAACAAGGCATAGTTTTCCCTGCTGGGTCTTTGGGCATGGGACCCATCTCCAGCCATAGGCCATTTTTGTGCCTGGCGCGACGCCAAGTGGGAAAGGGTGGCTTTGAGGCTGAAGGCAGCAGCAAAGCCTGCAGCCCCCAGGTCTGTGGGGCTACGCAAGTGGTTCCCAAAGAGCTTTAGAACAAGGCATAGTTTTCCCTGCTGGCTCTTTGGGCGGGGGACCCATCTCCAGCCATATGGCCATATTTATGCCTGGCGAAGCGCCAAGTGGGAAAGGGTGGCTTTGAGGCTGAAGGCAGCAGGAAAGCCCGCAGCCCCCAGGTCTGTGGGGCTACGGAAGCGGTTCCCAAAGAGCTTTAGAACAAGGCCTAGTTTTCCCTGCTGGCTCTTTGGGCGGGAGACCCATATCCAGCCATAGGCCATTTTTGTGCCTGGCGCGACGCCAAGTGGGAAAGGGTGGCTTTGAGGCTGAAGGCAGCAGCAAAGCCTGCAGCCCCCAGGTCTGTGGGGCTACGCAAGCGGTTCCCAAAGAGCTTTAGAACAAGGCATAGTTTTCCCTGCTGGCTCCTCGGGCGGGGGACCCATCTCCAGTCATATGGCTATTTTTATGCCTGGCGCGGTGCGTAGTGGGAAAGGGTGGCTTTGAGGCTGAAGGCAGCAGGAAAGCCCGCAGCCCCCAGGTCTGTGGGGCTACGCAAGCGGTTCCCAAAGAGCTTTAGAACAAGGCATAGTTTTCCCTGCTGGCTCTTTGGGCGGGGGACCCATCTGCAGCCGTATGGCCATTTTTGTGCCTTTCGCGGCGCCAAGTGGGAAAGGGTGTTGTCGAGGCTGAAGGCAGCAGGAAAGCCCGCAGCCCCCAGGTCTGTGGGGCTACGCAAGCGGTTCCCAAAGAGCTTTAGAACAAGGCCTAGTTTTCCCTGCTGGCTCTTTGGGCGGGGGACCCATCTCCAGCCGTATGGCCATTTTTGAGCCTGGCACGGCGCCAGGTGGGAAAGGGTGGCTTTGAGGCTGAAGGCAGGAGCAAAGCCTGCAGCCCCCAGGTCTGTGGGGCTACGCAAGCGGTTCCCAAAGAGCTTTAGAACAAGGCATAGTTTTCCCTGCTGGCTCTTTGGGCGGGGGACCCATCTCCAGCCATAGGCCATTTTTGTGCCTGGTGCGACGCCAAGTGGGAAAGGGTGGTTTTGAGGCTGAAGGCAGCAGGAAAGCCTGCAGCCCCCAGGTCTGTGGGGCTACGCAAGCGGTTCCCAAAGAGCTTTAGAACAAGGCATAGTTTTCCCTGCTGGCTCTTTGGGCGGGGGACCCATCTCCAGCCGTCTAGCTATTTTTGTGCCTGGCGCGGTGCGTAGTGGCAAAGGGTCGTTTTGAGGCTGAAGGCAGCAGGAAAGCCCGCAGCCCCCAGGTCTGTGGGGCTACGCAAGCGGTTCCCAAAGAGCTTTAGAACAAGGCATAGTTTTCCCTGCTGGCTCTTTGGGCGGGGGACCCATCTCCAGCCGTATGGCCATTTTTGTGCCTGGCGCGGTGCGTAGTGGGAAAGGGTGGTTTTGAGGCTGAAGGCAGCAGGAAAGCCTGCAGCCCCCAGGTCTGTGCGGCTACGCAAGCGGTTCCCAAAGAGCTTTAGAACAAGGCATAGTTTTCCCTGCTGGCTCTTTTGGCAGGGGACCCATCTCCAGACGTATGGCCATTTTTGTCCCTGGCCCGGCGCCAAGTGGGAAAGGGTGCTGTCGAGGCTGAAGGCAGCAGCAAAGCCTGCAGCCCCCAGGTCTGTGGGGCTACGCAAGCGGTTCCCAAAGAGCTTTAGAACAAGGCATAGTTTTCCCTGCTGGCTCTTTGGGCGGGGGACCCATCTCCAGTCGTATGGCCATTTTTGTGCCTGGCGCGGCGCCAAGTGGGAAAGGGTGGCTTTGAGGCTGAAGGCAGCAGGAAAGCCCGCAGCCCCCAGGTCTGTGGGGCTACGCAAGCGGTTCCCAAAGAGCTTTAGAACAAGGCCTAGTTTTCCCTGCTGGCTCTTTGGGCGGGGGACCCATCTCCAGCCGTATGGCCATTTTTGTGCCTGGCGCAGCGCCAAGTGGGAAAGGGTGGCTTTGAGGCTGAAGGCAGCAGCAAGCCTGCAGCCCCCAGGTCTGTGGGGCTACGCAAGCGGTTCCCAAAGAGCTTTAGAACAAGGCATAATTTTCCCTGCTGGCTCTCTGGGCGGGGGACCCATCTCCAGCCGTATGGCCATTTTTGTGCCTACCGCGGCGCCAAGTGGGAAAGGGTGGCTTTGAGGCTGAAGGCAGCAGGAAAGCCCACACCCCCCAGGTCTGTGGGGCTACGCAAGCGGTTCCCAAAGAGCTTTAGAACAAGGCATAGTTTTCCCTGATGGCTCTTTGGGCGGGGGACCCATCTCCAGCCATATGGCCATTTTTTTGCCTGGCGCAGCGCCAAGTGGGAAAGGGTGGCTTTGAGGCTGAAGGCAGCAGCAAAGCCTGCAGCCCCCAGGTCTGTGGGGCTACGCAAGCGGTTCCCAAAGAGCTTTAGAACAAGGCCTAGTTTTCCCTGCTGGCTCTTTGGGCGGGGGACCCATCTCCAGTCGTATGGCTATTTTTATGCCTGGCGCGGTGCGTAGTGGGAAAGGGTGGTGTCGAGGCTGAAGGCAGCAGGAAAGCCCGCAGCCCCCAGGTCTGTGGGGCTACGCAAGCGGTTCCCAAAGAGCTTTAGAACAAGGCATAGTTTTCCCTGCTGGCTCTTTGGGCGGGGGACCCATCTCCAGCCATAGGCCATTTTTGTGCCTGGCGCAGCGCCAAGTGGGAAAGGGTGGCTTTGAGGCTGAAGGCAGCAGCAAAGCCTGCAGCCCCAGGTCTGTGGGGCTACGCAAGCGGTTCCAAAAGAGCTTTAGAACAAGGCCTAGTTTTCCCTGCTGGCTCTTTGGGCGGGGGACCCATCTCCAGCCGTATGGCCATTTTTGGGCCTGGCGCGGCGCCAAGTGGGAAAGGGTGGCTTTGAGGCTGAAGGCAGCAGGAAAGCCTGCAGCCCCCAGGTTTGTGGGGCTACGCAAGCGGTTCCCAAAGAGCTTTAGAACAAGGCATAGTTTTCCCTGCTGGCTCTTTGGGCGGGGGGACCCATCTCCAGCCATAGGCCATTTCTGTGCCTGATAGGGCGCCAAGTGGGAAAGGGTGGTTTTGAGGCTGAAGGCAGCAGGAAAGCCTGCAGCCCCCAGGTCTGTGGGGCTATGGAAGCGGTTCCCAAAGAGCTTTAGAACAAGGCATAGTTTTCCCTGCTGGCTCTTTGGGCGGGGGACCCATCCCCAGCCGTATGGCCATTTTTGGGCCTGGCGCGGCGCCAAGTGGGAAAGGGTGGTGTCGAGTCTGAAGGCAGCAGGAAAGCCCGCAGCCCCCAGGTCTGTGGGGCTACGCAAGCGGTTCCCAAAGAGCTTTAGAACAAGGCATAGTTTTCCCTGCTGGCTCTTTGGGCGGGGGACCCATCTCCAGCCATAGGCCATTTTTGTGCCTGGCGCAGCGCCAAGTGGGAAAGGGTGGCTTTGAGGCTGAAGGCAGCAGCAAAGCCTGCAGCCCCAGGTCTGTGGGGCTACGCAAGCGGTTCCAAAAGAGCTTTAGAACAAGGCCTAGTTTTCCCTGCTGGCTCTTTGGGCGGGGGACCCATCTCCAGCCGTATGGCCATTTTTGGGCCTGGCGCGGCGCCAAGTGGGAAAGGGTGGCTTTGAGGCTGAAGGCAGCAGGAAAGCCTGCAGCCCCCAGGTTTGTGGGGCTACGCAAGCGGTTCCCAAAGAGCTTTAGAACAAGGCATAGTTTTCCCTGCTGGCTCTTTGGGCGGGGGACCCATCTCCAGCCATAGGCCATTTCTGTGCCTGATAGGGCGCCAAGTGGGAAAGGGTGGTTTTGAGGCTGAAGGCAGCAGGAAAGCCTGCAGCCCCCAGGTCTGTGGGGCTATGGAAGCGGTTCCCAAAGAGCTTTAGAACAAGGCATAGTTTTCCCTGCTGGCTCTTTGGGCGGGGGACCCATCCCCAGCCGTATGGCCATTTTTGGGCCTGGCGCGGCGCCAAGTGGGAAAGGGTGGTGTCGAGTCTGAAGGCAGCAGCAAAGCCTGCAGCCCCCAGGTCTGTGGGGCTACGCAAGCGGTTCCCAAAGAGCTTTAGAACAAGGCATAGTTTTCCCTGCTGGCTCTTTGGGCGGGGGACCCCTCTCCAGCCATATGGCCATTTTTGTGCCTGGCGCAGCGCCAAGTGGGAAAGGGTGGCTTTGAGGCTGAAGGCAGCAGCAAAGCCTGCAGCCCCCAGGTCTGTGCGGCTACGCAAGCGGTTCCCAAAGAGCTTTAGAACAAGGCCTAGTTTTCCCTGCTGGCTCTTTGGGCGGGGGACCCATCTCCAGTCGTATGGCTATTTTTATGCCTGGCGCGGTGCGTAGTGGGAAAGGGTGGCTTTGAGGCTGAAGGCAGCAGGAAAGCCCGCAGCCCCCAGGTCTGTGGGGCTACGCAAGCGGTTCCCAAAGAGCTTTAGAACAAGGCATAGTTTTCCCTGCTGGTTCTTTGGGCGGGGGACCCATCTCCAGCCGTATGGCCATTTTTGTGCCTTATGCGGCGCCAAGTGGGAAAGGGTGGCTTTGAGGCTGAAGACAGCAGGAAAGCCCGCAGCCCCCAGGTCTGTGGGGCTACGCAAGCGGTTCCCAAAGAGCTTTAGAACAAGGCATAGTTTTCCCTGCTGGCTCCTTGGGCGGGGGACCCATCTCCAGCCATAGGCCATTTTTGTGCCTGGCGCGACGCCAAGTGGGAAAGGGTGCTGTCGAGGCTGAAGGCAGCAGGAAAGCCCGCAGCCCCCAGGTCTGTGGGGCCAAGCAAGCGGTTCCCAAAGAGCTTTAGAACAAGGCATAGTTTTCCCTGCTGGCTCTTTGGGCGGGAGACCCATCTCCAGCCATAGGCCATTTTTGTGCCTGACGCGACGCCAAGTGGGAAAGGGTGGTGTCGAGGCTGAAGGCAGCAGCAAAGCCTGCAGCCCCCAGGTCTGTGGGGCTACGCAAGCGGTTCCCAAAGAGCTTTAGAACAAGGCATAGTTTTCCCTGCTGGCTCTTTGGGCGGGGGACCCCTCTCCAGCCATATGGCCATTTTTGTGCCTGGCGCAGTGCCAAGTGGGAAAGGGTGGCTTTGAGGCTGAAGGCAGCAGCAAAGCCTGCAGCCCCCAGGTCTGTGCGGCTACGCAAGCGGTTCCCAAAGAGCTTTAGAACAAGGCATAGTTTTCCCTGCTGGCTCTTTGGGCGGGGGACCCATCTCCAGTCGTATGGCTATTTTTATGCCTGGCGCGGTGCGTAGTGGGAAAGGGTGGCTTTGAGGCTGAAGGCAGCAGGAAAGCCCGCAGCCCCCAGGTCTGTGGGGCTACGCAAGCGGTTCCCAAAGAGCTTTAGAACAAGGCATAGTTTTCCCTGCTGGCTCTTTGGGCGGGGGACCCATCTCCAGCCGTATGGCCATTTTTGTGCCTGGCGCGGCGCCAAGTGGGAAAGGGTGGTGTCGAGGCTGAAGGCAGCAGGAAAGCCCACACCCCCCAGGTCTGTGGGGCTACGCAAGCGGTTCCCAAAGAGCTTTAGAACAAGGCATAATTTTCCCTGCTGGCTCTCTGGGCGGGGAACCCATCTCCAGCCGTATGGCCATTTTTGTGCCTGGCGCGGCGCCAAGTGGGAAAGGGTGCTGTCGAGGCTGAAGGCAGGAGCAAAGCCTGCAGCCCCCAGGTCTGTGCGGCTACGCAAGCGGTTCCCAAAGAGCTTTAAAACAAGGCATAATTTTCCCTGCTGGCTCTTTGGGCGGGGGACCCATCTCCAGCCATAGGCCATTTTTGTGCCTACCGCGGCGCCAAGTGGGAAAGGGTGGCTTTGAGGCTGAAGGCAGCAGGAAAGCCCGCAGCCCCCACGTCTGTGGGGCTACGCAAGCGGTTCCCAAAGAGCTTTAGAACAAGGCATAGTTTTCCCTGCTGGCTCTTTGGGCGGGGGACCCCTCTCCAGCCATATGGCCATTTTTGTGCCTGGCGCAGCGCAAAGTGGGAAAGGGTGGCTTTGAGGCTGAAGGCAGCAGCAAAGCCTGCAGCCCCCAGGTCTGTGCGGCTACGCAAGCGGTTCCCAAAGAGCTTTAGAACAAGGCCTAGTTTTCCCTGCTGGCTCTTTGGGCGGGGGACCCATCTCCAGTCGTATGGCTATTTTTATGCCTGGCGCGGTGCGTAGTGGGAAAGGGTGGCTTTGAGGCTGAAGGCAGCAGGAAAGCCCGCAGCCCCCAGGTCTGTGGGGCTACGCAAGCGGTTCCCAAAGAGCTTTAGAACAAGGCATAGTTTTCCCTGCTGGTTCTTTGGGCGGGGGACCCATCTCCAGCCGTATGGCCATTTTTGTGCCTTATGCGGCGCCAAGTGGGAAAGGGTGGCTTTGAGGCTGAAGACAGCAGGAAAGCCCGCAGCCCCCAGGTCTGTGGGGCTACGCAAGCGGTTCCCAAAGAGCTTTAGAACAAGGCATAGTTTTCCCTGCTGGCTCCTTGGGCGGGGGACCCATCTCCAGCCATAGGCCATTTTTGTGCCTGGCGCGACGCCAAGTGGGAAAGGGTGCTGTCGAGGCTGAAGGCAGCAGGAAAGCCCGCAGCCCCCAGGTCTGTGGGGCCAAGCAAGCGGTTCCCAAAGAGCTTTAGAACAAGGCATAGTTTTCCCTGCTGGCTCTTTGGGCGGGAGACCCATCTCCAGCCATAGGCCATTTTTGTGCCTGGCGCGACGCCAAGTGGGAAAGGGTGGTGTCGAGGCTGAAGGCAGCAGCAAAGCCTGCAGCCCCCAGGTCTGTGGGGCTACGCAAGCGGTTCCCAAAGAGCTTTAGAACAAGGCATAGTTTTCCCTGCTGGCTCTTTGGGCGGGGGACCCCTCTCCAGCCATATGGCCATTTTTGTGCCTGGCGCAGCGCCAAGTGGGAAAGGGTGGCTTTGAGGCTGAAGGCAGCAGCAAAGCCTGCAGCCCCCAGGTCTGTGCGGCTACGCAAGCGGTTCCCAAAGAGCTTTAGAACAAGGCATAGTTTTCCCTGCTGGCTCTTTGGGCGGGGGACCCATCTCCAGTCGTATGGCTATTTTTATGCCTGGCGCGGTGCGTAGTGGGAAAGGGTGGCTTTGAGGCTGAAGGCAGCAGGAAAGCCCGCAGCCCCCAGGTCTGTGGGGCTACGCAAGCGGTTCCCAAAGAGCTTTAGAACAAGGCATAGTTTTCCCTGCTGGCTCTTTGGGCGGGGGACCCATCTCCAGCCGTATGGCCATTTTTGTGCCTGGCGCGGCGCCAAGTGGGAAAGGGTGGTGTCGAGGCTGAAGGCAGCAGGAAAGCCCACACCCCCCAGGTCTGTGGGGCTACGCAAGCGGTTCCCAAAGAGCTTTAGAACAAGGCATAATTTTCCCTGCTGGCTCTCTGGGCGGGGGACCCATCTCCAGCCGTATGGCCATTTTTGTGCCTGGCGCGGCGCCAAGTGGGAAAGGGTGCTGTCGAGGCTGAAGGCAGGAGCAAAGCCTGCAGCCCCCAGGTCTGTGCGGCTACGCAAGCGGTTCCCAAAGAGCTTTAGAACAAGGCATAGTTTTCCCTGCTGGCTCTTTGGGCGGGGGACCCATCTCCAGCCATAGGCCATTTTTGTGCCTACCGCGGCGCCAAGTGGGAAAGGGTGGCTTTGAGGCTGAAGGCAGCAGGAAAGCCCACACCCCCCAGGTCTGTGGGGCTACGCAAGCGGTTCCCAAAGAGCTTTAGAACAAGGCATAGTTTTCCCTGATGGCTCTTTGGGCGGGGGACCCATCTCCAGCCGTATGGCCATTTTTGTGCCTGGCCCGGCGCCAAGTGGGAAAGGGTGGCTTTGAGGCTGAAGGCAGCAGGAAAGCCCGCAGCCCCCAGGTCTGTGGGGCTACGCAAGCAGTTCCCAAAGAGCTTTAGAACAAGGCATAGTTTTCCCTGCTGGCTCTTTGGGCGGGGGACCCCTCTCCAGCCATATGGCCATTTTTGTGCCTGGCGCAGCGCCAAGTGGGAAAGGGTGGCTTTGAGGCTGAAGGCAGCAGCAAAGCCTGCAGCCCCCAGGTCTGTGCGGCTACGCAAGCGGTTCCCAAAGAGCTTTAGAACAAGGCATAGTTTTCCCTGCTGGCTCTTTGGGCGGGGGACCCATCTCCAGTCGTATGGCTATTTTTATGCCTGGCGCGGTGCGTAGTGGGAAAGGGTGGCTTTGAGGCTGAAGGCAGCAGGAAAGCCCGCAGCCCCCAGGTCTGTGGGGCTACGCAAGCGGTTCCCAAAGAGCTTTAGAACAAGGCATAGTTTTCCCTGCTGGTTCTTTGGGCGGGGGACCCATCTCCAGCCGTATGGCCATTTTTGTGCCTTATGCGGCGCCAAGTGGGAAAGGGTGGCTTTGAGGCTGAAGACAGCAGGAAAGCCCGCAGCCCCCAGGTCTGTGGGGCTACGCAAGCGGTTCCCAAAGAGCTTTAGAACAAGGCATAGTTTTCCCTGCTGGCTCCTTGGGCGGGGGACCCATCTCCAGCCATAGGCCATTTTTGTGCCTGGCGCGACGCCAAGTGGGAAAGGGTGCTGTCGAGGCTGAAGGCAGCAGGAAAGCCCGCAGCCCCCAGGTCTGTGGGGCCAAGCAAGCGGTTCCCAAAGAGCTTTAGAACAAGGCATAGTTTTCCCTGCTGGCTCTTTGGGCGGGAGACCCATCTCCAGCCATAGGCCATTTTTGTGCCTGGCGCGACGCCAAGTGGGAAAGGGTGGTGTCGAGGCTGAAGGCAGCAGCAAAGCCTGCAGCCCCCAGGTCTGTGGGGCTACGCAAGCGGTTCCCAAAGAGCTTTAGAACAAGGCATAGTTTTCCCTGCTGGCTCTTTGGGCGGGGGACCCCTCTCCAGCCATATGGCCATTTTTGTGCCTGGCGCAGCGCCAAGTGGGAAAGGGTGGCTTTGAGGCTGAAGGCAGCAGCAAAGCCTGCAGCCCCCAGGTCTGTGCGGCTACGCAAGCGGTTCCCAAAGAGCTTTAGAACAAGGCCTAGTTTTCCCTGCTGGCTCTTTGGGCGGGGGACCCATCTCCAGTCGTATGGCTATTTTTATGCCTGGCGCGGTGCGTAGTGGGAAAGGGTGGCTTTGAGGCTGAAGGCAGCAGGAAAGCCCGCAGCCCCCAGGTCTGTGGGGCTACGCAAGCGGTTCCCAAAGAGCTTTAGAACAAGGCATAGTTTTCCCTGCTGGCTCTTTGGGCGGGGGACCCATCTCCAGCCGTATGGCCATTTTTGTGCCTGGCGCGGCGCCAAGTGGGAAAGGGTGGTGTCGAGGCTGAAGGCAGCAGGAAAGCCCACACCCCCCAGGTCTGTGGGGCTACGCAAGCGGTTCCCAAAGAGCTTTAGAACAAGGCCTAGTTTTCCCTGCTGGCTCTTTGGGCGGGGGACCCATCTCCAGCCATATGGCCATGTTTGTGCCTGGCGCGGCGCCAAGTGGGAAAGGGTGGCTTTGAGGCTGAAGGCAGCAGGAAAGCCCGCAGCCCCCAGGTCTGTGGGGCTACGCAAGCGGTTCCCAAAGAGCTTTAGAACAAGGCATAGTTTTCCCTGCTGGCTCTTTGGGCGGGGGACCCATCTCCAGCCGTATGGCCATTTTTGTGCCTGGCGCAGCGCCAAGTGGGAAAGGGTTGCTTTGAGGCTGAAGGCAGCAGCAAAGCCTGCAGCCCCCAGGTCTGTGGGGCTACGCAAGCGGTTCCCAAAGAGCTTTAGAACAAGGCATAGTTTTCCCTGCTGGCTCTTTGGGCGGGAGACCCATCTCCAGGCATAGGCCATTTTTGTGCCTGGCGCGACGCCAAGTGGGAAAGGGTGTTGTCGAGGCTGAAGGCAGCAGGAAAGCCCGCAGCCCCCAGGTCTGTGGGGCCAAGCAAGCGGTTCCCAAAGAGCTTTAGAACAAGGCATAGTTTTCCCTGCTGGCTCTTTGGGCGGGAGACCCATCTCCAGCCATAGGCCATTTTTGTGCCTGGCGCGACGCCAAGTGGGAAAGGGTGGTGTCGAGTCTGAAGGCAGCAGGAAAGCCTGCAGACCCCAGGTCTGTGGGGCTACGCAAGCGATTCCCAAAGAGCTTTAGAACAAGGCATAGTTTTCCCTGCTGGCTCTTTGGGCGGGGGACCCATCTCCAGTCGTATGGCTATTTTTATGCCTGGCGCGGTGCGTAGTGGGAAAGGGTGGTTTTGAGGCCGAAGGCCGCAGGAAAGCCCGCAGCCCCCAGGTCTGTGGGGCTACGCAAGCGGTTCCCAAAGAGCTTTAGAACAAGGCATAATTTTCCCTGCTGGCTCTTTGGGCGGGGGACCCATGTCCAGCGGTATGGCCATTTTTGTGCCTGGCGCGGCGCCAAGTGGGAAAGGGTGGTGTCGAGGCTGAAGGCAGCAGGAAAGCCCGCAGCCCCCAGGTCTGTGGGGCTACGCAAGTGGTTCCCAAAGAGCTTTAGAACAAGGCATAATTTTCCCTCCTGGCTCTTTGGGCGGGGGACCCATCTCCAGCCGTATGGCCATTTTTGCGCCTGGCGCAGTGCCAAGTGGGAAAGGGTGGTGTCGAGGCTGAAGGCAGCAGGAAAGCCCACAGCCCCCAGGTCTGTGGGGCTACGCAAGCGGTTCCCAAAGAGCTTTAGAACAAGGCATAGTTTTCCCTGCTGGCTCTTTGGGCGGTGGACCCATCTCAAGCCGTATGGCCATTTTTGTGCCTGGCGCGGCGCCAAGTGGGAAAGGGTGGTGTCGAGGCTGAAGGCAGCAGCAAAGCCCGCAGCCCCCAGGTCTGTGGGGCTATGCAAGCGGTTCCCAAAGAGCTTTAGAACAAGGCATAGTTTTCCTTGCTGGCTCTTTGGGCATGGGACCCATCTCCAGCCATAGGCCATTTTTGTGCCTGGCGCGATGCCAGGTTGGAAAGGGTGGTGTCGAGTCTGAAGGCAGCAGCAAAGCCTGCAGCCCCCAGGTCTGTGGGGCCAAGCAAGCGGTTCCCAAAGAGCTTTAGAACAAGGCATAGTTTTCCCTGCTGGCTCTTTGGGCGGGGGACCCATATCCAGCCGTATGGCCATTTTTGTGCGTGGCCAGGGGCCAAGTGGGAAAGCGTGGTGTCGAGGCTGAAGGCAGCAGCAAAGCCCACAGCCCCCAGGTCTTTGGGGCTATGCAAGCGGTTCCCAAAGAGCTTTAGAACAAGGCATAGTTTTCCTTGCTGGGTCTTTGGGCATGGGACCCATCTCCAGCCATAGGCCATTTTTGTGCCTACCGCGGCGCCAAGTGGGAAAGGGTGGCTTTGAGGCTGAAGGCAGCAGGAAAGCCCACACCCCCCAGGTCTGTGGGGCTACGCAAGCGGTTCCCAAAGAGCTTTAGAACAAGGCATAGTTTTCCCTGCTGGCTCTTTGGGCGGGGGACCCATCTCCAGCCGTATGGCCATTTTTGTGCCTGGCGCGGCGCCAAGTGGGAAAGGGTGGCTTTGAGGCTGAAGGCAGCAGGAAAGCCCGCAGCCCCCAGGTCTGTGGGGCTACGCAAGCGGTTCCCAAAGAGCTTTAGAACAAGGCATAGTTTTCCCTGCTGGCTCTTTGGGCGGGGGACCCATCTCCAGTCGTATGGCTATTTTTATGCCTGGCGCGGTGCGTAGTGGGAAAGGGTGGTTTTGAGGCTGAAGGCAGCAGGAAAGCCCGCAGCCCCCAGGTCTGTGGGGCTACGCAAGCGGTTCCCAAAGAGCTTTAGAACAAGGCATAATTTTCCCTGCTGGCTCTTTGGGCGGGGGACCCATCTCCAGCCGTATGGCCATTTTTGTGCCTGGCGCGGCGCCAAGTGGGAAAGGGTGGTGTCGAGGCTGAAGGCAGCAGGAAAGCCCACACCCCCCAGGTCTGTGGGGCTACGCAAGCGGTTCCCAAAGAGCTTTAGAACAAGGCATAGTTTTCCCTGATTTCTCTTTGGGCGGGGGACCCATCTCCAGCCGTATGGCCATTTTTGTGCCTGGCGCGGCGCCAAGTGGGAAAGGGTGGCTTTGAGGCTGAAGGCAGCAGGAAAGCCCGCAGCCCCCAGGTCTGTGGGGCTACGCAAGCGGTTCCCAAAGAGCTTTAGAACAAGGCATAGTTTTCCCTGCTGGCTCTTTGGGCGGGGGACCCATCTCCAGCCATATGGCCATTTTTGTGCCTGGCGCAGCGCCAAGTGGGAAAGGGTTGCTTTGAGGCTGAAGGCAGCAGCAAAGCCTGCAGCCCCCAGGTCTGTGGGGCTACGCAAGCGGTTCCCAAAGAGCTTTAGAACAAGGCATAGTTTTCCCTGCTGGCTCTTTGGGCGGGAGACCCATCTCCAGCCATAGGCCATTTTTGTGCCTGGCGCGACGCCAAGTGGGAAAGGGTGGTTTTGAGGCTGAAGGCAGCAGGAAAGCCCGCAGCCCCCAGGTCTGTGGGGCTACGCAAGTGGTTCCCAAAGAGCTTTAGAACAAGGCATAATTTTCCCTCCTGGCTCTTTGGGCGGGGGACCCATCTCCAGCCGTATGGCCATTTTTGCGCCTGGCGCAGTGCCAAGTGGGAAAGGGTGGTGTCGAGGCTGAAGGCAGCAGGAAAGCCCACAGCCCCCAGGTCTGTGGGGCTACGCAAGCGGTTCCCAAAGAGCTTTAGAACAAGGCATAGTTTTCCCTGCTGGCTCTTTGGGCGGTGGACCCATCTCAAGCCGTATGGCCATTTTTGTGCCTGGCGCGGCGCCAAGTGGGAAAGGGTGGTGTCGAGGCTGAAGGCAGCAGCAAAGCCCGCAGCCCCCAGGTCTGTGGGGCTATGCAAGCGGTTCCCAAAGAGCTTTAGAACAAGGCATAGTTTTCCTTGCTGGCTCTTTGGGCATGGGACCCATCTCCAGCCATAGGCCATTTTTCTGCCTGGCGCGATGCCAGGTTGGAAAGGGTGGTGTCGAGTCTGAAGGCAGCAGCAAAGCCTGCAGCCCCCAGGTCTGTGGGGCTACGCAAGCGGTTCCCAAAGAGCTTTAGAACAAGGCATAGTTTTCCCTGCTGGCTCTTTGGGCGGGGGACCCATATCCAGCCGTATGGCCATTTTTGTGCGTGGCCAGGGGCCAAGTGGGAAAGCGTGGTGTCGAGGCTGAAGGCAGCAGCAAAGCCCACAGCCCCCAGGTCTTTGGGGCTATGCAAGCGGTTCCCAAAGAGCTTTAGAACAAGGCATAGTTTTCCTTGCTGGGTCTTTGGGCATGGGACCCATCTCCAGCCATAGGCCATTTTTGTGCCTACCGCGGCGCCAAGTGGGAAAGGGTGGCTTTGAGGCTGAAGGCAGCAGGAAAGCCCACACCCCCCAGGTCTGTGGGGCTACGCAAGCGGTTCCCAAAGAGCTTTAGAACAAGGCCTAGTTTTCCCTGCTGGCTCTTTGGGCGGGGGACCCATCTCCAGCCGTATGGCCATTTTTGTGCCTGGCGCGGCGCCAAGTGGGAAAGGGTGGCTTTGAGGCTGAAGGCAGCAGGAAAGCCCGCAGCCCCCAGGTCTGTGGGGCTACGCAAGCGGTTCCCAAAGAGCTTTAGAACAAGGCATAGTTTTCCCTGCTGGCTCTTTGGGCGGGGGACCCATCTCCAGTCGTATGGCTATTTTTATGCCTGGCGCGGTGCGTAGTGGGAAAGGGTGGTTTTGAGGCTGAAGGCAGCAGGAAAGCCCGCAGCCCCCAGGTCTGTGGGGCTACGCAAGCGGTTCCCAAAGAGCTTTAGAACAAGGCATAATTTTCCCTGCTGGCTCTTTGGGCGGGGGACCCATCTCCAGCCGTATGGCCATTTTTGTGCCTGGCGCGGCGCCAAGTGGGAAAGGGTGGTGTCGAGGCTGAAGGCAGCAGGAAAGCCCACACCCCCCAGGTCTGTGGGGCTACGCAAGCGGTTCCCAAAGAGCTTTAGAACAAGGCATAGTTTTCCCTGATTTCTCTTTGGGCGGGGGACCCATCTCCAGCCGTATGGCCATTTTTGTGCCTGGCGCGGCGCCAAGTGGGAAAGGGTGGCTTTGAGGCTGAAGGCAGCAGGAAAGCCCGCAGCCCCCAGGTCTGTGGGGCTACGCAAGCGGTTCCCAAAGAGCTTTAGAACAAGGCATAGTTTTCCCTGCTGGCTCTTTGGGCGGGGGACCCATCTCCAGCCATATGGCCATTTTTGTGCCTGGCGCAGCGCCAAGTGGGAAAGGGTTGCTTTGAGGCTGAAGGCAGCAGCAAAGCCTGCAGCCCCCAGGTCTGTGGGGCTACGCAAGCGGTTCCCAAAGAGCTTTAGAACAAGGCATAGTTTTCCCTGCTGGCTCTTTGGGCGGGAGACCCATCTCCAGCCATAGGCCATTTTTGTGCCTGGCGCGACGCCAAGTGGGAAAGGGTGGTTTTGAGGCTGAAGGCAGCAGGAAAGCCTGCAGCCCCCAGGTCTGTGGGGCTACGCAAGCGGTTCCCAAAGAGCTTTAGAACAAGGCATAGTTTTCCCTGCTGGCTCTTTGGGCGGGGGACCCATCTCCAGCGGTATGGCCATTTTTGTGCCTGGCGCGGCGCCAAGTGGGAAAGGGTGGTGTCGAGGCTGAAGGCAGCAGGAAAGCCCGCAGCCCCCAGGTCTGTGGGGCTACGCAAGTGGTTCCCAAAGAGCTTTAGAACAAGGCATAATTTTCCCTCCTGGCTCTTTGGGCGGGGGACCCATCTCCAGCCGTATGGCCATTTTTGCGCCTGGCGCAGTGCCAAGTGGGAAAGGGTGGTGTCGAGGCTGAAGGCAGCAGCAAAGCCTGCAGCCCCCAGGTCTGTGCGGCTACGCAAGCGGTTCCCAAAGAGCTTTAGAACAAGGCATAGTTTTCCCTGCTGGCTCTTTGGGCGGTGGACCCATCTGCAGCCGTATGGCCATTTTTGTGCCTGGCGCGGCGCCAAGTGGGAAAGGGTGGTGTCGAGGCTGAAGGCAGCAGCAAAGCCCGCAGCCCCCAGGTCTGTGGGGCTACGCAAGCGGTTCCCAAAGAGCTTTAGAACAAGGCATAGTTTTCCTTGCTGGCTCTTTGGGCATGGGACCCATCTCCAGCCATAGGCCATTTTTGTGCCTGGCGCGGCGCCAGGTTGGAAAGGGTGGTGTCGAGTCTGAAGGCAGCAGCAAAGCCTGCAGCCCCCAGGTCTGTGGGGCCAAGCAAGCGGTTCCCAAAGAGCTTTAGAACAAGGCATAGTTTTCCCTGCTGGCTCTTTGGGCGGGGGACCCATCTCCTGCCATAGGCCATTTTTGTGCCTGGCGCGACGCCAAGTGGGAAAGGGTGGCTTTGAGGCTGAAGCAGCAGCAAAGCCTGCAGCCCCCAGGTCTCTGGGGTTACGCAAGCGGTTCCCAAAGAGCTTTAGAACAAGGCATAGTTTTCCCAGCTGGCTCTTAGGGCATGGGACCCATATCCAGCCATAGGCCATTTTTGTGCCTGATGCGGCACCAAGTGGGAAAGGGTGGCTTTGAGGCTGAAGGCAGCAGGAAAGCCCGCAGCCCCCAGGTCTGTGGGGCTACGCAAGCGGTTCCCAAAGAGCTTTAGAACAAGGCATAATTTTCCCTGCTGGCTCTCTGGGCGGGGGACCCATCTCCAGCCGTATGGCCATTTTTGTGCCTGGCGCGGCGCCAAGTGGGAAAGGGTGCTGTCGAGGCTGAAGGCAGCAGGAAAGCCTGCAGCCCCCAGGTCTGTGGGGCTACGCAAGCGGTTCCCAAAGAGCTTTAGAACAAGGCATAGTTTTCCCTGCTGGCTCTTTGGGCGGGGGACCCATGTCCAGCCATAGGCCATTTCTGTGCCTGATAGGGCGCCAAGTGGGAAAGGGTGGCTTTGAGGCTGAAGACAGCAGGAAAGCCTGCAGCCCCCAGGTCTGTGGGGCTATGCAAGCGGTTCCCAAAGAGCTTTAGAACAAGGCATAGTTTTCCCTGCTGGCTCTTTGGGCGGGGGACCCATCTCCAGCCATAGGCCATTTTTGTGTCTGGCGCGGCGCCAGGTGGGAAAGGGTGGTGTCGAGTCTGAAGGCAGCAGCAAAGCCTGCAGCCCCCAGGTCTGTGGGGCCAAGCAAGCGGTTCGCAAAGAGCTTTAGAACAAGGCATAGTTTTCCCTGCTGGCTCTTTGGGCGGGGGACCCATCTCCCGCCATAGGCCATTTTTGTGCCTGGCGCGACGCCCAGTGGGAAAGGGTGGCTTTGAGGCTGAAGGCAGCAGCAAAGCCTGCAGCCCCCAGGTCTGTGCGGCTACGCAAGCGGTTCCCAAAGAGCTTTAGAACAATGCATAGTTTTCCCTGCTGGCTCTTTGGGCGAGGGACACATCTCCAGCCGTATGGCCATTTTTGTGCGTGGCCAGGGGCCAAGTGGGAAAGGGTGGTGTCGAGGCTGAAGGCAGCAGGAAGGCCCACAGCCCCCAGGTCTGTTGGGCTATGCAAGCGGTTCCCAAAGAGCTTTAGAAGAAGGCATAATTTTCCCTGCTGGCTCTTTCGGCATGGGACCCATCTCCAGCCATAGACCATTTTTGTGCCTACCGCGGCGCCAAGTGGGAAAGGGTGGCTTTGAGGCTTAATGCAGCAGCAAAGCCTGCAGCCCCCAGGTCTGTGGGGCTACGCAAGCGGTTCCCAAAGAGCTTTAGAACAAGGCATAGTTTTCCTTGCTGGGTCTTTGGGCATGGGACCCATCTCCAGCCATAGGCCATTTTTGTGCCTGATGCGGCGCCAAGTGGGAAAGGGTGGCTTTGAGGCTGAAGGCAGCAGCAAAGCCTGCAGCCCCCAGGTCTGTGGGGCTATGGAAGCGGTTCCCAAAGTGCTTTAGAACAAGGCATAGTTTTCCCTGCTGGCTCTTTGGGCATGGGACCCATCTCGAGCCGTATGGCCATTTTTGTGCCTGATGCGGCGCCAAGTGGGAAAGGGTGGCTTTGAGGCTGAAGGCAGCAGGAAAGCCCACACCCCCCAGGTCTGTGGGGCTACGCAAGCGGTTCCCAAAGAGCTTTAGAACAAGGCATAGTTTTCCATGCTGGCTCTTTGGGCGGGGGACCCATCTCCAGCCGTATGGCCATTTTTGTGCCTGGCGCGGCGCCATGTGGGAAAGGGTGGCTTTGAGGCTGAAGGCAGCAGGAAAGCCCGCAGCCCCCAGGTCTGTGGGGCTACGCAAGCGGTTCCCAAAGAGCTTTAGAACAAGGCATAGTTTTCCCTGCTGGCTCTTTGGGCGGGGGACCCATCTCCAGCCATATGGCCATTTTTGTCCCTGGCGCAGCGCCAAGTGGGAAAGGGTGGCTTTGAGGCTGAAGGCAGCAGCAAAGCCTGCAGCCCCCAGGTCTGTGGGGCTACGCAAGCGGTTCCCAAAGAGCTTTAGAACAAGGCATAGTTTTCCCTGCTGGCTCCTTGGGCGGGGGACCCATCTCCAGTCGTATGGCTATTTTTATGCCTGGCGCGGTGCGTAGTGGGAAAGGGTGGTGTCGAGGCTGAAGGCAGCAGGAAAGCCCGCAGCCCCCAGGTCTGTGGGGCTACGCAAGCGGTTCCCAAAGAGCTTTAGAACAAGGCATAGTTTTCCCTGCTGGCTCTTTGGGCGGGGGACCCATCTCCAGTCGTATGGCCATTTTTGTGCCTGATGCGGCGCCAAGTGGGAAAGGGTGGCTTTGAGGCTGAAGGCAGCAGGAAAGCCCACAGCCCCCAGGTCTGTGGGGCTACGCAAGCGGTTCCCAAAGAGCTTTAGAACAAGGCATAGTTTTCCCTGCTGGCTCTTTGGGCGGGGGACCCATCTCCAGCCGTATGGCCATTTTTGTGCTTGGCCAGGGGCCAAGTGGGAAAGGGTGGTGTCGAGGCTGAAGGCAGGAGCAAAACCTGCAGCCCCCAGGTCTGTGGGGCTACGCAAGCGGTTCCCAAAGAGCTTTAGAACAAGGCATAGTTTTCCCTGCTGGCTCTTTGGGCGGGGGACCCATCTCCAGCCGTATGGCCATTTTTGTGCCTGGCCAGGCGCCAAGTGGGAAAGGGTGTTTTTGAGGCTGAAGGCAGCAGGAAAGCCCGCAGCCCCCAGGTCTGTGGGGCTACGCAAGCGGTTCCCAAAGAGCTTTAGAACAAGGCATAGTTTTCCCTGCTGGCTCTTTGGGTGGGGGACCCATCTCCAGCCGTATGGCCATTTTTGTGCCTGGCGCAGCGCCAAGTGGGAAAGGGTGGCTTTGAGGCTGAAGGCAGCAGCAAAGCCTGCAGCCCCAGGTCTGTGGGGCTACGCAAGCGGTTCCCAAAGAGCTTTAGAACAAGGCATAGTTTTCCCTGCTGGCTCTTTGGGCGGGGGACCCATCTCCAGCCGTATGGCCATTTTTGTGCCTGGCGCGGCGCCAAGTGGGAAAGGGTGGCTTTGAGGCTGAAGGCAGCAGCAAAGCCTGCAGCCCCCAGGTCTGTGGGGCTACGCAAGCGGTTCCCAAAGAGCTTTAGAACAAGGCATATTTTTCCCTGCTGGCTCTTTGGGCGGGGGACCCATCTGCAGCCGTATGGCCATTTTTGGGCCTAGCGCGGCGCCAAGTGGGAAAGGGTGGTTTTGAGGCTGAAGGCAGCAGCAAAGCCCGCAGCCCCCAGGTCTGTGGGGCTACGCAAGCGGTTCCCAAAGAGCTTTAGAACAAGGCATAGTTTTCCCTGCTGGCTCTTTGGGCGGGGGACCCATCTCCAGCCGTATGGCCATTTTTGAGCCTTTCGCGGCGCCAAGTGGGAAAGGGTGGTTTTGAGGCTGAAGGCAGCAGCAAAGCCCGCAGCCCCCAGGTCTGTGGGGCCAAGCAAGCGGTTCCCAAAGAGCTTTAGAACAAGGCATAGTTTTCCTTGCTGGCTCTTTGGGCATGGGACCCATCTCCAGCCATATGGCCATTTTTGTGCCTGGCGCGGCGCCAAGTGGGAAAGGGTGGCTTTGAGGCTGAAGGCAGCAGGAAAGCCTGCAGCCCCCAGGTCTGTGGGGCTACGCAAGCGGTTCCCAAAGAGCTTTAGAACAAGGCATAGTTTTCCCTGCTGGCTCTTTGGGCGGGGGACCCATCTCCAGCCATATGGCCATTTTTGTGCCTGGCGCGGCGCCAAGTGGGAAAGGGTGGCTTTGAGGCTGAAGGCAGCAGCAAAGCCCGCAGCCCCCAGGTCTGTGGGGCCAAGCAAGCGGTTCCCAAAGAGCTTTAGAACAAGGCATAGTTTTCCTTGCTGGCTCTTTGGGCATGGGACCCATCTCCAGCCATATGGCCATTTTTGTGCCTGATGCGGCGCCAAGTGGGAAAGGGTGTCTTTGAGGCTGAAGGCAGCAGCAAAGCCTGCAGCCCCCATGTCTGTGGGGCTACGCAAGCGGTTCCCAAAGAGCTTTAGAACAAGGCATAGTTTTCCCTGCTGGCTCTTTGGGCGGGGGACCCATCTCCAGCCATATGGCCATTTTTGTGCCTGGCGCGGCGCCAAGTGGGAAAGGGTGGCTTTGAGGCTGAAGGCAGCAGCAAAGCCCGCAGCCCCCAGGTCTGTGGGGCTACGCAAGCGGTTCCCAAAGAGCTTTAGAACAAGGCATAGTTTTCCCTGCTGGCTCTTTGGGCGGGGGACCCATGTCCAGCCGTATGGCCATTTTTGTGCCTGGCGCAGCGCCAAGTGGGAAAGGGTGGCTTTGAGGCTGAAGGCAGCAGCAAAGCCTGCAGCCCCAGGTCTGTGGGGCTACGCAAGCGGTTCCCAAAGAGCTTTAGAACAAGGCATAGTTTTCCCTGCTGGCTCTTTGGGTGGGGGACCCATCTCCAGCCGTATGGCCATTTTTGTGCCTGATGCGGCGCCAAGTGGGAAAGGGTGGTTTTGAGGCTGAAGGCAGCAGGAAAGCCCGCAGCCCCCAGGTCTGTGGGGCTACGCAAGCGGTTCCCAAAGAGCTTTAGAACAAGGCATAGTTTTCCCTGCTGGCTCTTTGGGCGGGGGACCCATCTCCAGCCGTAGGCCATTTTTATGCCTGGGGCGGCGCCAAGTGGGAAAGGGTGGCTTTGAGGCTGAAGGCAGCAGGAAAGCCCGCAGCCCCCAGGTCTGTGGGGCTACGCAAGCGGTTCCCAAAGAGCTTTAGAACAAGGCATAGTTTTCCCGGCTTGTTCTTTGGGCGGGGGACCCATCTGCAGCCGTATGGCCATTTTTGGGCCTGGCGCGGCGCCAAGTGGGAAAGGGTGGTGTCGAGTCTGAAGGCAGCAGGAAAGCCCGCAGCCCCCAGGTCTGTGGGGCTACGCAAGTGGTTCCCAAAGAGCTTTAGAACAAGGCATAGTTTTCCCTGCTGGCTCTTTGGGCGGGGGACCCATGTCCAGCCATAGGCCATTTCTGTGCCTGATAGGGCGCCAAGTGGGAAAGGGTGGCTTTGAGGCTGAAGACAGCAGGAAAGCCTGCAGCCCCCAGGTCTGTGGGGCTATGCAAGCGGTTCCCAAAGAGCTTTAGAACAAGGCATAGTTTTCCCTGCTGGCTCTTTGGGCGGGGGACCCATCTCCAGCCATAGGCCATTTTTGTGCCTGGCGCGGCGCCAGGTGGGAAAGGGTGGTGTCGAGTCTGAAGGCAGCAGCAAAGCCTGCAGCCCCAGGTCTGTGGGGCTACGCAAGCGGTTCCCAAAGAGCTTTAGAACAAGGCATAGTTTTCCCTGCTGGCTCTTTGGGTGGGGGACCCATCTCCAGCCGTATGGCCATTTTTGTGCCTGATGCGGCGCCAAGTGGGAAAGGGTGGTTTTGAGGCTGAAGGCAGCAGGAAAGCCCGCAGCCCCCAGGTCTGTGGGGCTACGCAAGCGGTTCCCAAAGAGCTTTAGAACAAGGCATAGTTTTCCCTGCTGGCTCTTTGGGCGGGGGACCCATCTCCAGCCGTAGGCCATTTTTATGCCTGGGGCGGCGCCAAGTGGGAAAGGGTGGCTTTGAGGCTGAAGGCAGCAGGAAAGCCCGCAGCCCCCAGGTCTGTGGGGCTACGCAAGCGGTTCCCAAAGAGCTTTAGAACAAGGCATAGTTTTCCCGGCTTGTTCTTTGGGCGGGGGACCCATCTCCAGCAATATGGCCATTTTTGTACCTGGCGCAGCGCCAAGTGGGAAAGGGTGGCTTTGAGGCTGAAGGCAGCAGCAAAGCCTGCAGCCCCCAGGTCTGTGGGGCTACGCAAGCGGTTCCCAAAGAGCTTTAGAACAAGGCATAGTTTTCCCTGCTGGCTCCTTGGGCGGGGGACCCATCTCCAGTCGTATGGCTATTTTTATGCCTGGCGCGGTGCGTAGTGGGAAAGGGTGGTGTCGAGGCTGAAGGCAGCAGGAAAGCCCGCAGCCCCCAGGTCTGTGGGGCTACGCAAGCGGTTCCCAAAGAGCTTTAGAACAAGGCATAGTTTTCCCTGCTGGCTCTTGGGCGGGAGACCCATCTCCAGCCATAGGCCATTTTTGTGCCTGGCGCGACGCCAAGTGGGAAAGGGTGGTTTTGAGGCTGAAGGCAGCAGGAAAGCCTGCAGCCCCCAGGTCTGTGGGGCTACGCAAGCGGTTCCCAAAGAGCTTTAGAACAAGGCATAGTTTTCCCTGCTGGCTCTTTGGGCGGGGGACCCATCTCCAGCGGTATGGCCATTTTTGTGCCTGGCGCGGCGCCAAGTGGGAAAGGGTGGTGTCGAGGCTGAAGGCAGCAGCAAAGCCCGCAGCCCCCAGGTCTGTGGGGCTACGCAAGTGGTTCCCAAAGAGCTTTAGAACAAGGCATAATTTTCCCTCCTGGCTCTTTGGGCGGGGGACCCATCTCCAGCCGTATGGCCATTTTTGCGCCTGGCGCAGTGCGAAGTGGGAAAGGGTGGTGTCGAGGCTGAAGGCAGCAGCAAAGCCCGCAGCCCCCAGGTCTGTGGGGCTACGCAAGCGGTTCCCAAAGAGCTTTAGAACAAGGCATAGTTTTCCCTGCTGGCTCTTTGGGCGGTGGACCCATCTGCAGCCGTATGGCCATTTTTGTGCCTGGCGCGGCGCCAAGTGGGAAAGGGTGGTGTCGAGGCTGAAGGCAGCAGCAAAGCCCGCAGCCCCCAGGTCTGTGGGGCTACGCAAGCGGTTCCCAAAGAGCTTTAGAACAAGGCATAGTTTTCCTTGCTGGCTCTTTGGGCATGGGACCCATCTCCAGCCATAGGCCATTTTTGTGCCTGGCGCGGCGCCAGGTTGGAAAGGGTGGTGTCGAGTCTGAAGGCAGCAGCAAAGCCTGCAGCCCCCAGGTCTGTGGGGCCAAGCAAGCGGTTCCCAAAGAGCTTTAGAACAAGGCATAGTTTTCCCTGCTGGCTCTTTGGGCGGGGGACCCATCTCCTGCCATAGGCCATTTTTGTGCCTGGCGCGACGCCAAGTGGGAAAGGGTGGCTTTGAGGCTGAAGCAGCAGCAAAGCCTGCAGCCCCCAGGTCTGTGGGGCTACGCAAGCGGTTCCCAAAGAGCTTTAGAACAAGGCATAGTTTTCCCAGCTGGCTCTTTGGGCATGGGACCCATATCCAGCCATAGGCCATTTTTGTGCCTGATGCGGCACCAAGTGGGAAAGGGTGGCTTTGAGGCTGAAGGCAGCAGGAAAGCCCGCAGCCCCCAGGTCTGTGGGGCTACGCAAGCGGTTCCCAAAGAGCTTTAGAACAAGGCATAATTTTCCCTGCTGGCTCTCTGGGCGGGGGACCCATCTGCAGCCTTATGGCCATTTTTGTGCCTGGCGCGGCGCCAAGTGGGAAAGGGTGCTGTCGAGGCTGAAGGCAGCAGGAGAGCCTGCAGCCCCCAGGTCTGTGCGGCTACGCAAGCGGTTCCCAAAGAGTTTTAGAACAAGGCATAATTTTCCCTGCTGGCTCTTTGGGCGGGGGACCCATCTCCAGCCGTATGGCCATTTTTGTGCGTGGCCAGGGGCCAAGTGGGAAAGCGTGGTGTCGAGCCTGAAGGCAGCAGGAAGGCCCACAGCCCCCAGTTCTGTGGGGCTATGCAAGCGGTTCCCAAAGAGCTTTAGAACAAGGCATAGTTTTCCTTGCTGGGTCTTTGGGCATGGGACCCATCTCCAGCCATAGACCATTTTTGTGCCTACCGCGGCGCCAAGTGGGAAAGGGTGGCTTTGAGGCTGAAGGCAGCAGGAAAGCCCACACCCCCCAGGTCTGTGGGGCTACGCAAGCGGTTCCCAAAGAGCTTTAGAACAAGGCATAGTTTTCCCTGCTGGCTCTTTGGGCGGGGGACCCATCTCCAGCCGTACGGCCATTTTTGTGCCTGGCGCGGCGCCAAGTGGGAAAGGGTGGCTTTGAGGCTGAAGGCAGCAGGAAAGCCCGCAGCCCCCAGGTCTGTGGGGCTACGCAAGCGGTTCCCAAAGAGCTTTAGAACAAGGCATAGTTTTCCCTGCTGGCTCTTTGGGCGGGGCACCCATCTCCAGCCATATGGCCATTTTTGTGCCTGGCGCAGCGCCAAGTGGGAAAGGGTGGCTTTGAGGCTGAAGGCAGCAGCAAAGCCTGCAGCCCCCAGGTCTGTGCGGCTACGCAAGCGGTTCCCAAAGAGCTTTAGAACAAGGCATAGTTTTCCCTGCTGGCTCTTTGGGCGGGGGACCCATCTCCAGTCGTATGGCTATTTTTATGCCTGGCGCGGTGCGTAGTGGGAAAGGGTGGTGTCGAGGCTGAAGGCAGCAGGAAAGCCCGCAGCCCCCAGGTCTGTGGGGCTACGCAAGCGGTTCCCAAAGAGCTTTAGAACAAGGCATAGTTTTCCCTGCTGGCTCTTTGGGCGGGGGACCCATCTCCAGCCGTATGGCCATTTTTGTGCCTGATGCGGCGCCAAGTGGGAAAGGGTGGCTTTGAGGCTGAAGACAGCAGGAAAGCCCGCAGCCCCAGGTCTGTGGGGCTACGCAAGCGGTTCCCAAGGAGCTTTAGAACAAGGCCTAGTTTTCCCTGCTGGCTCTTTGGGCGGGGGACCCATCTCCAGCCGTATGGCCATTTTTGTGCCTGGCGCGGCGCCAAGTGGGAAAGGGTGGTGTCGAGGCTGAAGGCAGCAGGAAAGCCCACACCCCCCAGGTCTGTGGGGCTACGCAAGCGGTTCCCAAAGAGCTTTAGAACAAGGCATAGTTTTCCCTGCTGGCTCTTTGGGCGGGGGACCCATCTCCAGCCGTATGGCCATTTTTGTGCCTGGCGCGGCGCCAAGTGGGAAAGGGTGGCTTTGAGGCTGAAGGCAGCAGGAAAGCCCGCAGCCCCCAGGTCTGTGGGGCTACGCAAGCGGTTCCCAAAGAGCTTTAGAACAAGGCATAGTTTTCCCTGCTGGCTCGTTGGGCGGGGGACCCATCTCCAGCCATATGGCCATTTTTGTGCCTGGCGCAGCGCCAAGTGGGAAAGGGTTGCTTTGAGGCTGAAGGCAGCAGCAAAGCCTGCAGCCCCCAGGTCTGTGGGGCTACGCAAGCGGTTCCCAAAGAGCTTTAGAACAAGGCATAGTTTTCCTTGCTGGCTCTTTGGGCGGGAGACCCATCTCCAGCCATAGGCCATTTTTGTGCCTGGCGCGACGCCAAGTGGGAAAGGGTGTTGTCGAGGCTGAAGGCAGCAGGAAAGCCCGCAGCCCCCAGGTCTGTGGGGCCAAGCAAGCGGTTCCCAAAGAGCTTTAGAACAAGGCATAGTTTTCCCTGCTGGCTCTTTGGGCGGGGGACCCATCTCCAGTCGTATGGCTATTTTTATGCCTGGCGCGGTGCGTAGTGGGAAAGGGTGGTGTCGAGGCTGAAGGCAGCAGGAAAGCCTGCAGCCCCCAGGTCTGTGGGGCTACGCAAGCGGTTCCCAAAGAGCTTTAGAACAAGGCATAGTTTTCCTTGCTGGCTCCTTGGGCAGGGGACCCATCTCCAGCCATATGGCCATTTTTGTGCCTGGCGCGGCGCCAAGTGGGAAAGGATGGCTTTGAGGCTGAAGGCAGCAGGAAAGCCCACACCCCCCAGGTCTGTGGGGCCAAGCAAGCGGTTCCCAAAGAGCTTTAGAACAAGGCATAGTTTTCCCTGCTGGCTCTTTGGGCGGGGGACCCATCTCCAGCCGTATGGCCATTTTTGTGCCTGGCGCGGCGCCAAGTGGGAAAGGGTGGCTTTGAGGCTGAAGGCAGCAGGAAAGCCCGCAGCCCCCAGGTCTGTGGGGCTACGGAAGCGGTTCCCAAAGAGCTTTAGAACAAGGCATAGTTTTCCCTGCTGGCTCTTTGGGCGGGGGACCCATCTCCAGCCGTATGGCCATTTTTGTGCCTGGCGCGGCGCCAAGTGGGAAAGGGTGGCTTTGAGGCTGAAGGCAGCAGCAAAGCCTGCAGCCCCCAGGTCTGTGCGGCTACGCAAGCGGTTCCCAAAGAGCTTTAGAACAAGGCATAGTTTTCCCTGCTGGCTCTTTGGGCGGGGGACCCATCTCCAGTCGTATGGCTATTTTTATGCCTGGCGCGGTGCGTAGTGGGAAAGGGTGGTGTCGAGTCTGAAGGCAGCAGGAAAGCCCGCAGCCCCCAGGTCTGTGGGGCTACGCAAGCGGTTCCCAAAGAGCTTTAGAACAAGGCATAGTTTTCCCTGCTGGCTCTTTGGGCGGGGGACCCATCTCCAGCCATAGGCCATTTTTGTGCCTGATGCGGCGCCAAGTGGGAAAGGGTGGCTTTGAGGCTGAAGGCAGCAGGAAAGCGCGCAGCCCCCAGGTCTGTGGGGCTACGCAAGCGGTTCCCAAAGAGCTTTAGAACAAGGCATAGTTTTCCCTGCTGGCTCTCTGGGCGGGGGACCCATATCCAGTCGTATGGCTATTTTTATGCCTGGCGCGGTGCGTAGTGGGAAAGGGTGGTGTCGAGGCTGAAGGCAGCAGGAAAGCCCGCAGCCCCCAGGTCTGTGGGGCTACGCAAGCGGTTCCCAAAGAGCTTTAGAACAAGGCATAGTTTTCCCTGCTGGCTCTTTGGGCGGGGGACCCATCTCCAGCCGTATGGCCATTTTTGTGCCTGGCGCGGCGCCAAGTGGGAAAGGGTGCTGTCGAGGCTGAAGGCAGCAGGAAAGCCTGCAGCCCTAAGGTCTGTGGGGCTACGCAAGCGGTTCCCAAAGAGCTTTAGAACAAGGCATAGTTTTCCCTGCTGGCTCTTTGGGCGGGGGACCCATCTCCAGCCGTATGGCCATTTTTGTGCCTGGCCCGGCGCCAAGTGGGAAAGGGTGGCTTTGAGGCTGAAGGCAGCAGGAAAGCCTGCAGCCCCCAGGTCTGTGGGGCTACGCAAGCGGTTCCCAAAGAGCTTTAGAACAAGGCATAGTTTTCCCTGCTGGCTCTTTGGGCGGGGGACCCATCTCCAGCCGTATGGCCATTTTTGTGCCTGGCGCGGCGCCAAGTGGGAAAGGGTGGTTTTGAGGCTGAAGGCAGCAGCAAAGCCTGCAGCCCCCAGGTCTGTGGGGCTACGCAAGCGGTTCCCAAAGAGCTTTAGAACAAGGCATATTTTTCCCTGCTGGCTCTTTGGGCGGGGGACCCATCTCCAGCCATATGGCCATTTTTAGGCCTGGGGCGGCGCCAAGTGGGAAAGGGTGGTGTCGAGGCTGAAGGCAGCAGGAAAGCCCGCAGCCCCCAGGTCTGTGGGGCTACGCAAGTGGTTCCCAAAGAGCTTTAGAAGAAGGCATAGTTTTCCCTGCTGGCTCTTTGGGCGGGGGACCCATCTCCAGCCGTATGGCCATTTTTGTGCCTGGCGCGGCGCCAAGTGGGAAAGGGTGGCTTTGAGGCTGAAGGCAGCAGGAAAGCCTGCAGCCCCCAGGTTTGTGGGGCTACGCAAGCGGTTCCCAAAGAGCTTTAGAACAAGGCATAATTTTCCCTGATGGCTCTCTGGGCGGGGGACCCATCTCCAGCCGTATGACCATTTTTGTGCCTGGCGCGGCGTCAAGTGGGAAAGGGTGCTGTCGAGGCTGAAGGCAGCAGGAAAGCCTGCAGCCCCCAGGTCTGTGGGGCTACGCAAGCGGTTCCCAAAGAGCTTTAGAACAAGGCATAGTTTTCCCTGCTGGCTCTTTGGGCGGGGGACCCATCTCCAGCCGTCTATCTATTTTTGTGCCTGGCGCGGTGCGTAGTGGGAAAGGGTGGTGTCGAGGCTGAAGGCAGCAGGAAAGCCCGCAGCCCCCAGGTCTGTGGGGCTACGCAAGCGGTTCCCAAAGAGCTTTAGAACAAGGCATAGTTTTCCCTGCTGGCTCTTGGGCGGGGGACCCATCTCCAGCCGTATGGCCATTTTTGTGCCTGATGCGGCGCCAAGTGGGAAAGGGTGGCTTTGAGGCTGAAGACAGCAGGAAAGCCCGCAGCCCCCAGGTCTGTGGGGCTACGCAAGCGGTTCCCAAAGAGCTTTAGAACAAGGCATAGTTTTCCCTGCTGGCTCTTTGGGTGGGGGACCCATCTCCAGCCATAGGCCATTTTTGTGCCTGGCGCGACGCCAAGTGGGAAAGGGTGTTGTCGAGGCTGAAGGCAGCAGGAAAGCCCGCAGCCCCCAGGTCTGTGGGGCCAAGCAAGCGGTTCCCAAAGAGCTTTAGAACAAGGCATAGTTTTCCCTGCTGGCTCTTTGGGCGGGAGACCCATCTCCAGCAATAGGCCATTTTTGTGCCTGGCGCGACGCCAAGTGGGAAAGGGTGTTGTCGAGGCTGAAGGCAGCAGGAAAGCCTGCAGCCCCCAGGTCTGTGGGGCTACGCAAGCGGTTCCCAAAGAGCTTTAGAACAAGGCATAGTTTTCCCTGCTGGCTCTTTGGGCGGGGGACCCATCTCCAGTCGTATGGCTATTTTTATGCCTGGCGCGGTGCGTAGTGGGAAAGGGTGGTTTTGAGGCTGAAGGCAGCAGGAAAGCCCGCAGCCCCCAGGTCTGTGGGGCTACGCAAGCGGTTCCCAAAGAGCTTTAGAACAAGGCATAATTTTCCCTGCTGGCTCTTTGGGCAGGGGACCCATCTCCAGCCGTATGGCCATTTTTGTGCCTGGCGCGGCGCCAAGTGGGAAAGGGTGGTGTCGAGGCTGAAGGCAGCAGGAAAGCCCACACCCCCCAGGTCTGTGGGGCTACGCAAGCGGTTCCCAAAGAGCTTTAGAACAAGGCATAGTTTTCCCTGCTGGCTCTTTGGGCGGGGGACCCATCTCCAGCCGTATGGCCATTTTTGTGCCTGGCGCGGCGCCAAGTGGGAAAGGGTGGCTTTGAGGCTGAAGGCAGCAGCAAAGCCCGCAGCCCCCAGGTCTGTGGGGCTACGCAAGCGGTTCCCAAAGAGCTTTAGAACAAGGCATAGTTTTCCCTGCTGGCTCTTTGGGCGGGGGACCCATCTCCAGCCATATGGCCATTTTTGTGCCTGGCGCAGCGCCAAGTGGGAAAGGGTTGCTTTGAGGCTGAAGGCAGCAGCAAAGCCTGCAGCCCCCAGGTCTGTGGGGCTACGCAAGCGGTTCCCAAAGAGCTTTAGAACAAGGCATATTTTTCCCTGCTGGCTCTTTGGGCGGGGGACCCATCTCCAGCGGTATGGCCATTTTTGTGCCTGGCTCGGCGCCAAGTGGGAAAGGGTGGTGTCGAGGCTGAAGGCAGCAGGAAAGCCCGCAGCCCCCAAGTCTGTGGGGCTACGCAAGTGGTTCCCAAAGAGCTTTAGAACAAGGCATAATTTTCCCTCCTGGCTCTTTGGGCGGGGGACCCATCTCCAGCCGTATGGCCATTTTTGCGCCTGGCGCAGTGCCAAGTGGGAAAGGGTGGTGTCGAGGCTGAAGGCAGCAGCAAAGCCTGCAGCCCCCAGGTCTGTGGGGCCAAGCAAGCGGTTCCCAAAGAGCTTTAGAACAAGGCATAGTTTTCCCTGCTGGCTCTTTGGGCGGGGGACCCATCTCCAGCCATAGGCCATTTTTGTGCCTGGCGCGACGCCAAGTGGGAAAGGGTGGCTTTGAGGCTGAAGCAGCAGCAAAGCCTGCAGCCCCCAGGTTTGTGGGGCTACGCAAGCGGTTCCCAAAGAGCTTTAGAACAAGGCATAGTTTTCCCAGCTGGCTCTTAGGGCATGGGACCCATATCCAGCCATAGGCCATTTTTGTGCCTGATGCGGCACCAAGTGGGAAAGGGTGGCTTTGAGGCTGAAGGCAGCAGGAAAGCCCGCAGCCCCCAGGTCTGTGGGGCTACGCAAGCGGTTCCCAAAGAGCTTTAGAACAAGGCATAATTTTCCCTGCTGGCTCTCTGGGCGGGGGACCCATCTCCAGCCGTATGGCCATTTTTGTGCCTGGCGCGGCGCCAAGTGGGAAAGGGTGCTGTCGAGGTTGAAGGCAGCAGGAGAGCCTGCAGCCCCCAGGTCTGTGTGGCTACGCAAGCGGTTCCCAAAGAGTTTTAGAACAAGGCATAGTTTTCCCTGCTGGCTCTTTGGGCGGGGGACCCATCTCCAGCCGTATGGCCATTTTTGTGCGTGGCCAGGGGCCAAGTGGGAAAGCGTGGTGTCGAGGCTGAAGGCAGCAGGAAGGCCCACAGCCCCCAGGTCTGTGGGGCTATGCAAGCGGTTCCCAAAGAGCTTTAGAACAAGGCATAGTTTTCCCTGATGGCTCTTTGGGCGGGGGACCCATCTCCAGCCGTATGGCCATTTTTGTGCCTGGCGCGGCGCCAAGTGGGAAAGGGTGGCTTTGAGGCTGAAGGCAGCAGGAAAGCCCGCAGCCCCCAGGTCTGTGGGGCTACGCAAGCGGTTCCCAAAGAGCTTTAGAACAAGGCATAGTTTTCCCTGCTGGCTCTTTGGGCGGGGGACCCATCTCCAGTCGTATGGCTATTTTTATGCCTGGCGCGGTGCGTAGTGGGAAAGGGTGGTGTCGAGGCTGAAGGCAGCAGGAAAGCCCGCAGCCCCCAGGTCTGTGGGTCTACGCAAGCGGTTCCCAAAGAGCTTTAGAACAAGGCATAGTTTTCCCTGCTGGCTCTTTGGGCGGGTGACCCATCTCCAGCCATATGGCCATTTTTGTGCCTGGCGCGGCGCCAAGTGGGAAAGGGTGGCTTTGAGGCTGAAGGCAGCAGGAAAGCCCGCAGCCCCCAGGTCTGTGGGGCTACGCAAGCGGTTCCCAAAGAGCTTTAGAACAAGGCATAATTTTCCCTGCTGGCTCTTTGGGCGGGGGACCCATCTCCAGCCATATGGCCATTTTTGTGCCTGGCGCGGCGCCAAGTGGGAAAGGGTGGCTTCGAGGCTGAAGGCAGCAGGAAAGCCCGCAGCCCCCAGGTCTGTGGGGCTACGCAAGCAGTTCCCAAAGAGCTTTAGAACAAGGCATAGTTTTCCCTGCTGGCTCTTTGGGCGGGGGACCCATCTCCAGCCGTATGGCCATTTTTGTGCCTGGCGCGGCGCCAAGTGGGAAAGGGTGGCTTTGAGGCTGAAGGCAGCAGGAAAGCCCGCAGCCCCCAGGTCTGTGGGGCTACGCAAGCGGTTCCCAAAGAGCTTTAGAACAAGGCATAGTTTTCCCTGCTGGCTCTTTGGGCGGGGGACCCATCTCCAGCCATATGGCCATTTTTGTGCCTGGCGCAGCGCCAAGTGGGAAAGGGTTGCTTTGAGGCTGAAGGCAGCAGCAAAGCCTGCAGCCCCCAGGTCTGTGGGGCTACGCAAGCGGTTCCCAAAGAGCTTTAGAACAAGGCATAGTTTTCCCTGCTGGCTCTTTGGGCGGGAGACCCATCTCCAGCCATAGGCCATTTTTGTGCCTGGCGCGACGCCAAGTGGGAAAGGGTGTTGTCGAGGCTGAAGGCAGCAGGAAAGCCCGCAGCCCCCAGGTCTGTGGGGCCAAGCAAGCGGTTCCCAAAGAGCTTTAGAACAAGGCATAGTTTTCCCTGCTGGCTCTTTGGGCGGGAGACCCATCTCCAGCCATAGGCCATTTTTGTGCCTGGCGCGACGCCAAGTGGGAAAGGGTGGTTTTGAGGCTGAAGGCAGCAGGAAAGCCTGCAGCCCCCAGGTCTGTGGGGCTACGCAAGGGGTTCCCAAAGAGCTTTAGAACAAGGCATAGTTTTCCCTGCTGGCTCTCTGGGCGGGGGACCCATCTCCAGCGGTATGGCCATTTTTGTGCCTGGCGCGGCGCCAAGTGGGAAAGGGTGGTGTCGAGGCTGAAGGCAGCAGGAAAGCCCGCAGCCCCCAGGTCTGTGGGGCTACGCAAGTGGTTCCCAAAGAGCTTTAGAACAAGGCATAGTTTTCCCTGCTGGCTCTTTGGGCGGGGGACCCATCTCCAGCCATAGGCCATTTTTGTGCCTGGCGCAGCGCCAGGTGGGAAAGGGTGGTGTCGAGTCTGAAGGCAGCAGCAAAGCCTGCAGCCCCCAGGTCTGTGGGGCCAAGCAAGCGGTTCGCAAAGAGCTTTAGAACAAGGCATAGTTTTCCCTGCTGGCTCTTTGGGCGGGGGACCCATCTCCAGCCATAGGCCATTTTTGTGCCTGGCGCGACGCCCAGTGGGAAAGGGTGGCTTTGAGGCTGAAGGCAGCAGCAAAGCCTGCAGCCCCCAGGTCTGTGGGGCTACGCAATCGGTTCCCAAAGAGCTTTAGAACAAGGCATAGTTTTCCCTGATGGCTCTTTGGGCGGGGGACCCATCTCCAGCCGTATGGCCATTTTTGTGCCTGGCGCAGCGCCAAGTGGGAAAGGGTGGCTTTGAGGCTGAAGGCAGCAGCAAAGCCTGCAGCCCCCAGGTCTGTGGGGCTACGCAAGCGGTTCCCAAAGAGCTTTAGAACAAGGCATAGTTTTCCCTGCTGGCTCTTTGGGCGGGGGACCCATCTCCAGCCGTATGGCCATTTTTGTGCCTGGCGCGGCGCCAAGTGGGAAAGGGTGGTTTTGAGGCTGAAGGCAGCAGCAAAGCCTGCAGCCCCCAGGTCTGTGGGGCTACGCAAGCGGTTCCCAAAGAGCTTTAGAACAAGGCATAGTTTTCCCTGCTGGCTCTTTGGGCGGGGGACCCATCTGCAGCCGTATGGCCATTTTTGGGCCTGGCGCGGCGCCAAGTGGGAAAGGGAGGTTTTGAGGCTGAAGGCAGCAGCAAAGCCCGCAGCCCCCAGGTCTGTGGGGCCAAGCAAGCGGTTCCCAAAGAGCTTTAGAACAAGGCATAGTTTTCCCTGCTGGCTCTTTGGGCGGGGGACCCATCTCCAGCCGTATGGCCATTTTTGAGCCTTTCGCGGCGCCAAGTGGGAAAGGGTGGTTTTGAGGCTGAAGGCAGCAGCAAAGCCCGCAGCCCCCAGGTCTGTGGGGCCAAGCAAGCGGTTCCCAAAGAGCTTTAGAACAAGGCATAGTTTTCCTTGCTGGCTCTTTGGGCATGGGACCCATCTCCAGCCATAGGCCATTTTTGTGCCTGGCGCGGTGCATAGTGGGAAAGGGTAGCTTTGAGGCTGAAGGCAGCAGCAAAGCCTGCAGCGCCCAGGTCTGTGGGGCTACGCAAGCGGTTCCCAAAGAGCTTTAGAACAAGGCATAGTTTTCCCTGCTGGCTCTTTGGGCGGGGGACCCATCTCCAGCCATATGGCCATTTTTGTGCCTGGCGCGGCGCCAAGTGGGAAAGGGTGGCTTTGAGGCTGAAGGCAGCAGCAAAGCCCGCAGCCCCCAGGTCTGTGGGGCTACGCAAGCGGTTCCCAAAGAGCTTTAGAACAAGGCATAGTTTTCCCTGCTGGCTCTTTGGGCGGGGGACCCATCTCCAGCCGTATGGCCATTTTTGTGCCTGGCGCGGCGCCAAGTGGGAAAGGGTGCTGTCGAGGTTGAAGGCAGCAGGAGAGCCTGCAGCCCCCAGGTCTGTGTGGCTACGCAAGCGGTTCCCAAAGAGTTTTAGATCAAGGCATAGTTTTCCCTGCTGGCTCTTTGGGCGGGGGACCCATCTCCAGCCGTATGGCCATTTTTGTGCGTGGCCAGGGGCCAAGTGGGAAAGCGTGGTGTCGAGGCTGAAGGCAGCAGGAAGGCCCACAGCCCCCAGGTCTGTGGGGCTATGCAAGCGGTTCCCAAAGAGCTTTAGAACAAGGCATAGTTTTCCCTGATGGCTCTTTGGGCGGGGGACCCATCTCCAGCCGTATGGCCATTTTTGTGCCTGGCGCGGCGCCAAGTGGGAAAGGGTGGCTTTGAGGCTGAAGGCAGCAGGAAAGCCCGCAGCCCCCAGGTCTGTGGGGCTACGCAAGCGGTTCCCAAAGAGCTTTAGAACAAGGCATAGTTTTCCCTGCTGGCTCTTTGGGCGGGGGACCCATCTCCAGTCGTATGGCTATTTTTATGCCTGGCGCGGTGCGTAGTGGGAAAGGGTGGTGTCGAGGCTGAAGGCAGCAGGAAAGCCCGCAGCCCCCAGGTCTGTGGGTCTACGCAAGCGGTTCCCAAAGAGCTTTAGAACAAGGCATAGTTTTCCCTGCTGGCTCTTTGGGCGGGTGACCCATCTCCAGCCATATGGCCATTTTTGTACCTGGCGCGGCGCCAAGTGGGAAAGGGTGGCTTTGAGGCTGAAGGCAGCAGGAAAGCCCGCAGCCCCCAGGTCTGTGGGGCTACGCAAGCGGTTCCCAAAGAGCTTTAGAACAAGGCATAGTTTTCCCTGCTGGCTCTTTGGGCGGGGGACCCATCTCCAGCCATATGGCCATTTTTGTGCCTGGCGCGGCGCCAAGTGGGAAAGGGTGGCTTCGAGGCTGAAGGCAGCAGGAAAGCCCGCAGCCCCCAGGTCTGTGGGGCTACGCAAGCGGTTCCCAAAGAGCTTTAGAACAAGGCATAGTTTTCCCTGCTGGCTCTTTGGGCGGGGGACCCATCTCCAGCCGTATGGCCATTTTTGTGCCTGGCGCGGCGCCAAGTGGGAAAGGGTGGCTTTGAGGCTGAAGGCAGCAGGAAAGCCCGCAGCCCCCAGGTCTGTGGGGCTACGCAAGCGGTTCCCAAAGAGCTTTAGAACAAGGCATAGTTTTCCCTGCTGGCTCTTTGGGCGGGGGACCCATCTCCAGCCATATGGCCATTTTTGTGCCTGGCGCAGCGCCAAGTGGGAAAGGGTTGCTTTGAGGCTGAAGGCAGCAGCAAAGCCTGCAGCCCCCAGGTCTGTGGGGCTACGCAAGCGGTTCCCAAAGAGCTTTAGAACAAGGCATAGTTTTCCCTGCTGGCTCTTTGGGCGGGAGACCCATCTCCAGCCATAGGCCATTTTTGTGCCTGGCGCGACGCCAAGTGGGAAAGGGTGTTGTCGAGGCTGAAGGCAGCAGGAAAGCCCGCAGCCCCCAGGTCTGTGGGGCCAAGCAAGCGGTTCCCAAAGAGCTTTAGAACAAGGCATAGTTTTCCCTGCTGGCTCTTTGGGCGGGAGACTCATCTCCAGCCATAGGCCATTTTTGTGCCTGGCGCGACGCCAAGTGGGAAAGGGTGGTTTTGAGGCTGAAGGCAGCAGGAAAGCCTGCAGCCCCCAGGTCTGTGGGGCTACGCAAGGGGTTCCCAAAGAGCTTTAGAACAAGGCATAGTTTTCCCTGCTGGCTCTCTGGGCGGGGGACCCATCTCCAGCGGTATGGCCATTTTTGTGCCTGGCGCGGCGCCAAGTGGGAAAGGGTGGTGTCGAGGCTGAAGGCAGCAGGAAAGCCCGCAGCCCCCAGGTCTGTGGGGCTACGCAAGTGGTTCCCAAAGAGCTTTAGAACAAGGCATAGTTTTCCCTGCTGGCTCTTTGGGCGGGGGACCCATCTCCAGCCATAGGCCATTTTTGTGCCTGGCGCAGCGCCAGGTGGGAAAGGGTGGTGTCGAGTCTGAAGGCAGCAGCAAAGCCTGCAGCCCCCAGGTCTGTGGGGCCAAGCAAGCGGTTCGCAAAGAGCTTTAGAACAAGGCATAGTTTTCCCTGCTGGCTCTTTGGGCGGGGGACCCATCTCCAGCCATAGGCCATTTTTGTGCCTGGCGCGACGCCCAGTGGGAAAGGGTGGCTTTGAGGCTGAAGGCAGCAGCAAAGCCTGCAGCCCCCAGGTCTGTGGGGCTACGCAATCGGTTCCCAAAGAGCTTTAGAACAAGGCATAGTTTTCCCTGATGGCTCTTTGGGCGGGGGACCCATCTCCAGCCGTATGGCCATTTTTGTGCCTGGCGCAGCGCCAAGTGGGAAAGGGTGGCTTTGAGGCTGAAGGCAGCAGCAAAGCCTGCAGCCCCCAGGTCTGTGGGGCTACGCAAGCGGTTCCCAAAGAGCTTTAGAACAAGGCATAGTTTTCCCTGCTGGCTCTTTGGGCGGGGGACCCATCTCCAGCCGTATGGCCATTTTTGTGCCTGGCGCGGCGCCAAGTGGGAAAGGGTGGTTTTGAGGCTGAAGGCAGCAGCAAAGCCTGCAGCCCCCAGGTCTGTGGGGCTACGCAAGCGGTTCCCAAAGAGCTTTAGAACAAGGCATAGTTTTCCCTGCTGGCTCTTTGGGCGGGGGACCCATCTGCAGCCGTATGGCCATTTTTGGGCCTGGCGCGGCGCCAAGTGGGAAAGGGAGGTTTTGAGGCTGAAGGCAGCAGCAAAGCCCGCAGCCCCCAGGTCTGTGGGGCCAAGCAAGCGGTTCCCAAAGAGCTTTAGAACAAGGCATAGTTTTCCCTGCTGGCTCTTTGGGCGGGGGACCCATCTCCAGCCGTATGGCCATTTTTGAGCCTTTCGCGGCGCCAAGTGGGAAAGGGTGGTTTTGAGGCTGAAGGCAGCAGCAAAGCCCGCAGCCCCCAGGTCTGTGGGGCCAAGCAAGCGGTTCCCAAAGAGCTTTAGAACAAGGCATAGTTTTCCTTGCTGGCTCTTTGGGCATGGGACCCATCTCCAGCCATAGGCCATTTTTGTGCCTGGCGCGGTGCATAGTGGGAAAGGGTAGCTTTGAGGCTGAAGGCAGCAGCAAAGCCTGCAGCGCCCAGGTCTGTGGGGCTACGCAAGCGGTTCCCAAAGAGCTTTAGAACAAGGCATAGTTTTCCCTGCTGGCTCTTTGGGCGGGGGACCCATCTCCAGCCATATGGCCATTTTTGTGCCTGGCGCGGCGCCAAGTGGGAAAGGGTGGCTTTGAGGCTGAAGGCAGCAGCAAAGCCCGCAGCCCCCAGGTCTGTGGGGCTACGCAAGCGGTTCCCAAAGAGCTTTAGAACAAGGCATAGTTTTCCCTGCTGGCTCTTTGGGCGGGGGACCCATCTCCAGCCGTATGGCCATTTTTGTGCCTGGCCAGGCGCCAAGTGGGAAAGGGTGTTTTTGAGGCTGAAGGCAGCAGGAAAGCCCGCAGCCACCAGGTCTGTGGGGCTACGCAAGCGGTTCCCAAAGAGCTTTAGAACAAGGCACAGTTTTCCCTGCTGGCTCTTTGGGCGGGGGACCCATCTCCAGCCGTATGGCCATTTTTGTGCCTGGCGCAGCGCCAAGTGGGAAAGGGTGGCTTTGAGGCTGAAGGCAGCAGCAAAGCCTGCAGCCCCAGGTCTGTGGGGCTACGCAAGCGGTTCCCAAAGAGCTTTAGAACAAGGCATAGTTTTCCCTGCTGGCTCTTTGGGCGGGGGACCCATCTCCAGCCGTATGGCCATTTTTGAGCCTGGCGCGGCGCCAAGTGGGAAAGGGTGGTTTTGAAGATGAAGGCAGTAGCAAAGCCCGCAGCCCCCAGGTCTGTGGGGCCAAGCAAGCGGTTCCCAAAGAGCTTTAGAACAAGGCATAGTTTTCCTTGCTGGCTCTTTGGGCATGGGACCCATCTCCAGCCATAGGCCATTTTTGTGCCTGATGCGGCGCCAAGTGGGAAAGGGTGGCTTTGAGGCTGAAGGCAGCAGCAAAGCCTGCAGCCCCCAGGTCTGTGGGGCTACGCAAGCGGTTCCCAAAGAGCTTTAGAACAAGGCATAATTTTCCCTGCTGGCTCTTTGGGCGGGGGACCCATCTCCAGCCATATGGCCATTTTTGGGCCTGGCGCGGCGCCAAGTGGGAAAGGGTGGCTTTGAGGCTGAAGGCAGCAGCAAAGCCTGCAGCCCCAGGTCTGTGGGGCTACGCAAGCGGTTCCCAAGGAGCTTTAGAACAAGGCCTAGTTTTCCCTGCTGGCTCTTTGGGCGGGGGACCCATCTCCAGCCGTATGGCCATTTTTGTGCCTGGCGCGGCGCCAAGTGGGAAAGGGTGGCTTTGAGGCTGAAGGCAGCAGGAAAGCCTGCAGCCCCCAGGTCTGTGGGGCTACGCAAGCGGTTCCCAAAGAGCTTTAGAACAAGGCATAGTTTTCCCTGCTGGCTCTTTGGGCGGGGGACCCATCTCCAGCCATATGGCCATTTTTGGGCCTGGCGCGGCGCCAAGTGGGAAAGGGTGGCTTTGAGTCTGAAGGCAGCAGCAAAGCCCGCAGCCCCCAGGTCTGTGGGGCTACGCAAGCGGTTCCCAAAGAGCTTTAGAACAAGGCCTAGTTTTCCCTGCTGGCTCTTTGGGCGGGGGACCCATCTCCAGCCGTATGGCCATTTTTGTGCCTGGCGCGGCGCCAAGTGGGAAAGGGTGGCTTTGAGGCTGAAGGCAGCAGGAAAGCCTGCAGCCCCCAGGTCTGTGGGGCTACGCAAGCGGTTCCCAAAGAGCTTTAGAACAAGGCATAGTTTTCCCTGCTGGCTCTTTGGGCGGGGGACCCATCTCCAGCCATATGGCCATTTTTGGGCCTGGCGCGGCGCCAAGTGGGAAAGGGTGGCTTTGAGGCTGAAGGCAGCAGCAAAGCCCGCAGCCCCCAGGTCTGTGGGGCTACGCAAGCGGTTCCCAAAGAGCTTTAGAACAAGGCATAGTTTTCCCTGCTGGCTCTTTGGGCGGGGGACCCATCTCCAGCCGTATGGCCATTTTTGTGCCTGGCCAGGCGCCAAGTGGGAAAGGGTGTTTTTGAGGCTGAAGGCAGCAGGAAAGCCCGCAGCCCCCAGGTCTGTGGGGCTACGCAAGCGGTTCCCAAAGAGCTTTAGAACAAGGCATAGTTTTCCCTGCTGGCTCTTTGGGCGGGGGACCCATCTCCAGCCGTATGGCCATTTTTGTGCCTGGCGCGGCGCCAAGTGGGAAAGGGTGGCTTTGAGGCTGAAGGCAGCAGCAAAGCCTGCAGCCCCCAGGTCTGTGGGGCTACGCAAGCGGTTCCCAAAGAGCTTTAGAACAAGGCATATTTTTCCCTGCTGGCTCTTTGGGCGGGGGACCCATCTGCAGCCGTATGGCCATTTTTGGGCCTGGCGCGGCGCCAAGTGGGAAAGGGAGGTTTTGAGGCTGAAGGCAGCAGCAAAGCCCGCAGCCCCCAGGTCTGTGGGGCCAAGCAAGCGGTTCCCAAAGAGCTTTAGAACAAGGCATAGTTTTCCCTGCTGGCTCTTTGGGCGGGGGACCCATCTCCAGCCGTATGGCCATTTTTGAGCCTTTCGCGGCGCCAAGTGGGAAAGGGTGGTTTTGAGGCTGAAGGCAGCAGCAAAGCCCGCAGCCCCCAGGTCTGTGTGGCCAAGCAAGCGGTTCCCAAAGAGCTTTAGAACAAGGCATAGTTTTCCTTGCTGGCTCTTTGGGCATGGGACCCATCTCCAGCCATAGGCCATTTTTGTGCCTGGCGCGGTGCATAGTGGGAAAGGGTAGCTTTGAGGCTGAAGGCAGCAGCAAAGCCTGCAGCGCCCAGGTCTGTGGGGCTACGCAAGCGGTTCCCAAAGAGCTTTAGAACAAGGCATAGTTTTCCCTGCTGGCTCTTTGGGCGGGGGACCCATCTCCAGCCATATGGCCATTTTTGTGCCTGGCGCGGCGCCAAGTGGGAAAGGGTGGCTTTGAGGCTGAAGGCAGCACCAAAGCCCGCAGCCCCCAGGTCTGTGGGGCTACGCAAGCGGTTCCCAAAGAGCTTTAGAACAAGGCATAGTTTTCCCTGCTGGCTCTTTGGGCGGGGGACCCATCTCCAGCCGTATGGCCATTTTTGTGCCTGGCCAGGCGCCAAGTGGGAAAGGGTGTTTTTGAGGCTGAAGGCAGCAGGAAAGCCCGCAGCCACCAGGTCTGTGGGGCTACGCAAGCGGTTCCCAAAGAGCTTTAGAACAAGGCATAGTTTTCCCTGCTGGCTCTTTGGGCGGGGGACCCATCTCCAGCCGTATGGCCATTTTTGTGCCTGGCGCAGCGCCAAGTGGGAAAGGGTGGCTTTGAGGCTGAAGGCAGCAGCAAAGCCTGCAGCCCCAGGTCTGTGGGGCTACGCAAGCGGTTCCCAAAGAGCTTTAGAACAAGGCATAGTTTTCCCTGCTGGCTCTTTGGGCGGGGGACCCATCTCCAGCCGTATGGCCATTTTTGAGCCTGGCGCGGCGCCAAGTGGGAAAGGGTGGTTTTGAAGATGAAGGCAGTAGCAAAGCCCGCAGCCCCCAGGTCTGTGGGGCCAAGCAAGCGGTTCCCAAAGAGCTTTAGAACAAGGCATAGTTTTCCTTGCTGGCTCTTTGGGCATGGGACCCATCTCCAGCCATAGGCCATTTTTGTGCCTGATGCGGCGCCAAGTGGGAAAGGGTGGCTTTGAGGCTGAAGGCAGCAGCAAAGCCTGCAGCCCCCAGGTCTGTGGGGCTACGCAAGCGGTTCCCAAAGAGCTTTAGAACAAGGCATAATTTTCCCTGCTGGCTCTTTGGGCGGGGGACCCATCTCCAGCCATATGGCCATTTTTGGGCCTGGCGCGGCGCCAAGTGGGAAAGGGTGGCTTTGAGGCTGAAGGCAGCAGCAAAGCCTGCAGCCCCAGGTCTGTGGGGCTACGCAAGCGGTTCCCAAGGAGCTTTAGAACAAGGCCTAGTTTTCCCTGCTGGCTCTTTGGGCGGGGGACCCATCTCCAGCCGTATGGCCATTTTTGTGCCTGGCGCGGCGCCAAGTGGGAAAGGGTGGCTTTGAGGCTGAAGGCAGCAGGAAAGCCTGCAGCCCCCAGGTCTGTGGGGCTACGCAAGCGGTTCCCAAAGAGCTTTAGAACAAGGCATAGTTTTCCCTGCTGGCTCTTTGGGCGGGGGACCCATCTCCAGCCATATGGCCATTTTTGGGCCTGGCGCGGCGCCAAGTGGGAAAGGGTGGCTTTGAGGCTGAAGGCAGCAGCAAAGCCCGCAGCCCCCAGGTCTGTGGGGCTACGCAAGCGGTTCCCAAAGAGCTTTAGAACAAGGCCTAGTTTTCCCTGCTGGCTCTTTGGGCGGGGGACCCATCTCCAGCCGTATGGCCATTTTTGTGCCTGGCGCGGCGCCAAGTGGGAAAGGGTGGCTTTGAGGCTGAAGGCAGCAGGAAAGCCTGCAGCCCCCAGGTCTGTGGGGCTACGCAAGCGGTTCCCAAAGAGCTTTAGAACAAGGCATAGTTTTCCCTGCTGGCTCTTTGGGCGGGGGACCCATCTCCAGCCATATGGCCATTTTTGGGCCTGGCGCGGCGCCAAGTGGGAAAGGGTGGCTTTGAGTCTGAAGGCAGCAGCAAAGCCCGCAGCCCCCAGGTCTGTGGGGCTACGCAAGCGGTTCCCAAAGAGCTTTAGAACAAGGCATAGTTTTCCCTGCTGGCTCTTTGGGCGGGGGACCCATCTCCAGCCGTATGGCCATTTTTGTGCCTGGCCAGGCGCCAAGTGGGAAAGGGTGTTTTTGAGGCTGAAGGCAGCAGGAAAGCCCGCAGCCCCCAGGTCTGTGGGGCTACGCAAGCGGTTCCCAAAGAGCTTTAGAACAAGGCATAGTTTTCCCTGCTGGCTCTTTGGGCGGGGGACCCATCTCCAGCCGTATGGCCATTTTTGTGCCTGGCGCGGCGCCAAGTGGGAAAGGGTGGCTTTGAGGCTGAAGGCAGCAGCAAAGCCTGCAGCCCCCAGGTCTGTGGGGCTACGCAAGCGGTTCCCAAAGAGCTTTAGAACAAGGCATAGTTTTTCCCTGCTGGCTCTTTGGGCGGGGGACCCATCTGCAGCCGTATGGCCATTTTTGGGCCTGGCGCGGCGCCAAGTGGGAAAGGGTGGTTTTGAGGCTGAAGGCAGCAGCAAAGCCTGCAGCCCCCAGGTCTGTGGGGCTACGCAAGCGGTTCCCAAAGAGCTTTAGAACAAGGCATAGTTTTCCCTGCTGGCTCTTTGGGCGGGGGACCCATCTCCAGCCGTATGGCCATTTTTGAGCCTTTCGCGGCGCCAAGTGGGAAAGGGTGGTTTTGAGGCTGAAGGCAGCAGCAAAGCCCGCAGCCCCCAGGTCTGTGGGGCCAAGCAAGCGGTTCCCAAAGAGCTTTAGAACAAGGCATAGTTTTCCTTGCTGGCTCTTTGGGCATGGGACCCATCTCCAGCCATATGGCCATTTTTGTGCCTGGCGCGGCGCAAGTGGGAAAGGGTGGCTTTGAGGTTGAAGGCAGCAGGAAAGCCTGCAGCCCCCAGGTCTGTGGGGCTACGCAAGCGGTTCCCAAAGAGCTTTAGAACAAGGCATAGTTTTTCCCTGCTGGCTCTTTGGGCGGGGGACCCATCTCCAGCCATATGGCCATTTTTGTGCCTGGCGCGGCGCCAAGTGGGAAAGGGTGGCTTTGAGGCTGAAGGCAGCAGCAAAGCCCGCAGCCCCCAGGTCTGTGGGGCCAAGCAAGCGGTTCCCAAAGAGCTTTAGAACAAGGCATAGTTTTCCTTGCTGGCTCTTTGGGCATGGGACCCATCTCCAGCCATATGGCCATTTTTGTGCCTGATGCGGCGCCAAGATGGGAAAGGGTGGCTTTGAGGCTGAAGGCAGCAGCAAAGCCTGCAGCCCCCAGGTCTGTGGGGCTACGCAAGCGGTTCCCAAAGAGCTTTAGAACAAGGCATAGTTTTCCCCTGCTGGCTCTTTGGGCGGGGGACCCATCTCCAGCCATATGGCCATTTTTGTGCCTGGCGCGGCGCCAAGTGGGAAAGGGTGGCTTTGAGGCTGAAGGCAGCAGCAAAGCCCGCAGCCCCCAGGTCTGTGGGGCTACGCAAGCGGTTCCCAAAGAGCTTTAGAACAAGGCATAGTTTTCCCTGCTGGCTCTTTGGGCGGGGGGACCCATGTCCAGCCGTATGGCCATTTTTGTGCCTGGCGCAGCGCCAAGTGGGAAAGGGTGGCTTTGAGGCTGAAGGCAGCAGCAAAGCCCGCAGCCCCCAGGTCTGTGGGGCTACGCAAGCGGTTCCCAAAGAGCTTTAGAACAAGGCATAGTTTTCCCTGCTGGCTCTTTGGGTGGGGGACCCATCTCCAGCCGTATGGCCATTTTTGTGCCTGATGCGGCGCCAAGTGGGAAAGGGTGGTTTTGAGGCTGAAGGCAGCAGGAAAGCCCGCAGCCCCCAGGTCTGTGGGGCTACGCAAGCGGTTCCCAAAGAGCTTTAGAACAAGGCATAGTTTTCCCTGCTGGCTCTTTGGGCGGGGGACCCATCTCCAGCCGTAGGCCATTTTTATGCCTGGGGCGGCGCCAAGTGGGAAAGGGTGGCTTTGAGGCTGAAGGCAGCAGGAAAGCCCGCAGCCCCCAGGTCTGTGGGGCTACGCAAGCGGTTCCCAAAGAGCTTTAGAACAAGGCATAGTTTTCCCGGCTTGTTCTTTGGGCGGGGGACCCATCTGCAGCCGTATGGCCATTTTTGGGCCTGGCGCGGCGCCAAGTGGGAAAGGGTGGTGTCGAGTCTGAAGGCAGCAGGAAAGCCCGCAGCCCCCAGGTCTGTGGGGCTACGCAAGCGGTTCCCAAAGAGCTTTAGAACAAGGCATAGTTTTCCCTGCTGGCTCTTTGGGCGGGGGACCCATGTCCAGCCATAGGCCATTTCTGTGCCTGATAGGGCGCCAAGTGGGAAAGGGTGGCTTTGAGGCTGAAGACAGCAGGAAAGCCTGCAGCCCCCAGGTCTGTGGGGCTATGCAAGCGGTTCCCAAAGAGCTTTAGAACAAGGCATAGTTTTCCCTGCTGGCTCTTTGGGCGGGGGACCCATCTCCAGCCATAGGCCATTTTTGTGCCTGGCGCGGCGCCAGGTGGGAAAGGGTGGTGTCGAGTCTGAAGGCAGCAGCAAAGCCTGCAGCCCCCAGGTCTGTGGGGCTACGCAAGCGGTTCCCAAAGAGCTTTAGAACAAGGCATAGTTTTCCCTGCTGGCTCTTTGGGCGGGGGACCCATCTCCAGCCATATGGCCATTTTTGGGCCTGGCGCGGCGCCAAGTGGGAAAGGGTGGCTTTGAGGCTGAAGGCAGCAGCAAAGCCCGCAGCCCCCAGGTCTGTGGGGCTACGCAAGCGGTTCCCAAAGAGCTTTAGAACAAGGCATAGTTTTCCCTGCTGGCTCTTTGGGCGGGGGACCCATCTCCAGCCGTATGGCCATTTTTGTGCCTGGCGCAGCGCCAAGTGGGAAAGGGTGGCTTTGAGGCTGAAGGCAGCAGCAAAGCCTGCAGCCCCAGGTCTGTGGGGCTATGCAAGCGGTTCCCAAAGAGCTTTAGAACAAGGCCTAGTTTTCCCTGCTGGCTCTTTGGGCGGGGGACCCATCTCCAGCCGTATGGCCATTTTTGTGCCTGGCGCGGCGCCAAGTGGGAAAGGGTGGCTTTGAGGCTGAAGGCAGCAGGAAAGCCTGCAGCCCCCAGGTCTGTGGGGCTACGCAAGCGGTTCCCAAAGAGCTTTAGAACAAGGCATAGTTTTCCCTGCTGGCTCTTTGGGCGGGGGACCCATCTCCAGCCATATGGCCATTTTTGTGCCTGGCGCGGCGCCAAGTGGGAAAGGGTGGCTTTGAGGCTGAAGGCAGCAGCAAAGCCCGCAGCCCCCAGGTCTGTGGGGCTACGCAAGCGGTTCCCAAAGAGCTTTAGAACAAGGCATAGTTTTCCCTGCTGGCTCTTTGGGCGGGGGACCCATCTCCAGCCGTATGGCCATTTTTGTGCCTGGCCAGGCGCCAAGTGGGAAAGGGTGTTTTTGAGGCTGAAGGCAGCAGGAAAGCCCGCAGCCCCCAGGTCTGTGGGGCTACGCAAGCGGTTCCCAAAGAGCTTTAGAACAAGGCATAGTTTTCCCTGCTGGCTCTTTGGGTGGGGGACCCATCTCCAGCCGTATGGCCATTTTTGTGCCTGATGCGGCGCCAAGTGGGAAAGGGTGGCTTTGAGGCTGAAGGCAGCAGCAAAGCCTGCAGCCCCAGGTCTGTGGGGCTACGCAAGCGGTTCCCAAAGAGCTTTAGAACAAGGCATAGTTTTCCCTGCTGGCTCTTTGGGCGGGGGACCCATCTCCAGCCGTATGGCCATTTTTGTGCCTGGCGCGGCGCCAAGTGGGAAAGGGTGGCTTTGAGGCTGAAGGCAGCAGCAAAGCCTGCAGCCCCCAGGTCTGTGGGGCTACGCAAGCGGTTCCCAAAGAGCTTTAGAACAAGGCATATTTTTCCCTGCTGGCTCTTTGGGCGGGGGACCCATCTGCAGCCGTATGGCCATTTTTGGGCCTGGCGCGGCGCCAAGTGGGAAAGGGTGGTTTTGAGGCTGAAGGCAGCAGCAAAGCCCGCAGCCCCCAGGTCTGTGGGGCTACGCAAGCGGTTCCCAAAGAGCTTTAGAACAAGGCATAGTTTTCCCTGCTGGCTCTTTGGGCGGGGGACCCATCTCCAGCCGTATGGCCATTTTTGAGCCTTTCGCGGCGCCAAGTGGGAAAGGGTGGTTTTGAGGCTGAAGGCAGCAGCAAAGCCCGCAGCCCCCAGGTCTGTGGGGCTACGCAAGCGGTTCCCAAAGAGCTTTAGAACAAGGCATAGTTTTCCCTGCTGGCTCTTTGGGCAGGGGACCCATCTCCAGCCGTATGGCCATTTTTGAGCCTTTCGCGGCGCCAAGTGGGAAAGGGTGGTTTTGAGGCTGAAGGCAGCAGCAAAGCCCGCAGCCCCCAGGTCTGTGGGGCCAAGCAAGCGGTTCCCAAAGAGCTTTAGAACAAGGCATAGTTTTCCTTGCTGGCTCTTTGGGCATGGGACCCATCTCCAGCCATATGGCCATTTTTGTGCCTGGCGCGGCGCCAAGTGGGAAAGGGTGGCTTTGAGGCTGAAGGCAGCAGGAAAGCCTGCAGCCCCCAGGTCTGTGGGGCTACGCAAGCGGTTCCCAAAGAGCTTTAGAACAAGGCATAGTTTTCCCTGCTGGCTCTTTGGGCGGGGGACCCATCTCCAGCCATATGGCCATTTTTGTGCCTGGCGCGGCGCCAAGTGGGAAAGGGTGGCTTTGAGGCTGAAGGCAGCAGCAAAGCCCGCAGCCCCCAGGTCTGTGGGGCCAAGCAAGCGGTTCCCAAAGAGCTTTAGAACAAGGCATAGTTTTCCTTGCTGGCTCTTTGGGCATGGGACCCATCTCCAGCCATATGGCCATTTTTGTGCCTGATGCGGCGCCAAGTGGGAAAGGGTGGCTTTGAGGCTGAAGGCAGCAGCAAAGCCTGCAGCCCCCAGGTCTGTGGGGCTACGCAAGCGGTTCCCAAAGAGCTTTAGAACAAGGCATAGTTTTCCCTGCTGGCTCTTTGGGCGGGGGACCCATCTCCAGCCATATGGCCATTTTTGTGCCTGGCGCGGCGCCAAGTGGGAAAGGGTGGCTTTGAGGCTGAAGGCAGCAGCAAAGCCCGCAGCCCCCAGGTCTGTGGGGCTACGCAAGCGGTTCCCAAAGAGCTTTAGAACAAGGCATAGTTTTCCCTGCTGGCTCTTTGGGCGGGGGACCCATGTCCAGCCGTATGGCCATTTTTGTGCCTGGCGCAGCGCCAAGTGGGAAAGGGTGGCTTTGAGGCTGAAGGCAGCAGCAAAGCCCGCAGCCCCCAGGTCTGTGGGGCTACGCAAGCGGTTCCCAAAGAGCTTTAGAACAAGGCATAGTTTTCCCTGCTGGCTCTTTGGGTGGGGGACCCATCTCCAGCCGTATGGCCATTTTTGTGCCTGATGCGGCGCCAAGTGGGAAAGGGTGGTTTTGAGGCTGAAGGCAGCAGGAAAGCCCGCAGCCCCCAGGTCTGTGGGGCTACGCAAGCGGTTCCCAAAGAGCTTTAGAACAAGGCATAGTTTTCCCTGCTGGCTCTTTGGGCGGGGGACCCATCTCCAGCCGTAGGCCATTTTTATGCCTGGGGCGGCGCCAAGTGGGAAAGGGTGGCTTTGAGGCTGAAGGCAGCAGGAAAGCCCGCAGCCCCCAGGTCTGTGGGGCTACGCAAGCGGTTCCCAAAGAGCTTTAGAACAAGGCATAGTTTTCCCGGCTTGTTCTTTGGGCGGGGGACCCATCTGCAGCCGTATGGCCATTTTTGGGCCTGGCGCGGCGCCAAGTGGGAAAGGGTGGTGTCGAGTCTGAAGGCAGCAGGAAAGCCCGCAGCCCCCAGGTCTGTGGGGCTACGCAAGCGGTTCCCAAAGAGCTTTAGAACAAGGCATAGTTTTCCCTGCTGGCTCTTTGGGCGGGGGACCCATGTCCAGCCATAGGCCATTTCTGTGCCTGATAGGGCGCCAAGTGGGAAAGGGTGGCTTTGAGGCTGAAGACAGCAGGAAAGCCTGCAGCCCCCAGGTCTGTGGGGCTATGCAAGCGGTTCCCAAAGAGCTTTAGAACAAGGCATAGTTTTCCCTGCTGGCTCTTTGGGCGGGGGACCCATCTCCAGCCATAGGCCATTTTTGTGCCTGGCGCGGCGCCAGGTGGGAAAGGGTGGTGTCGAGTCTGAAGGCAGCAGCAAAGCCTGCAGCCCCCAGGTCTGTGGGGCTACGCAAGCGGTTCCCAAAGAGCTTTAGAACAAGGCATAGTTTTCCCTGCTGGCTCTTTGGGCGGGGGACCCATCTCCAGCCATATGGCCATTTTTGGGCCTGGCGCGGCGCCAAGTGGGAAAGGGTGGCTTTGAGGCTGAAGGCAGCAGCAAAGCCCGCAGCCCCCAGGTCTGTGGGGCTACGCAAGCGGTTCCCAAAGAGCTATAGAACAAGGCATAGTTTTCCCTGCTGGCTCTTTGGGCGGGGGACCCATCTCCAGCCGTATGGCCATTTTTGTGCCTGGCGCAGCGCCAAGTGGGAAAGGGTGGCTTTGAGGCTGAAGGCAGCAGCAAAGCCTGCAGCCCCAGGTCTGTGGGGCTATGCAAGCGGTTCCCAAAGAGCTTTAGAACAAGGCCTAGTTTTCCCTGCTGGCTCTTTGGGCGGGGGACCCATCTCCAGCCGTATGGCCATTTTTGTGCCTGGCGCGGCGCCAAGTGGGAAAGGGTGGCTTTGAGGCTGAAGGCAGCAGGAAAGCCTGCAGCCCCCAGGTCTGTGGGGCTACGCAAGCGGTTCCCAAAGAGCTTTAGAACAAGGCATAGTTTTCCCTGCTGGCTCTTTGGGCGGGGGACCCATCTCCAGCCATATGGCCATTTTTGGGCCTGGCGCGGCGCCAAGTGGGAAAGGGTGGCTTTGAGGCTGAAGGCAGCAGCAAAGCCCGCAGCCCCCAGGTCTGTGGGGCTACGCAAGCGGTTCCCAAAGAGCTTTAGAACAAGGCATAGTTTTCCCTGCTGGCTCTTTGGGCGGGGGACCCATCTCCAGCCGTATGGCCATTTTTGTGCCTGGCCAGGCGCCAAGTGGGAAAGGGTGTTTTTGAGGCTGAAGGCAGCAGGAAAGCCCGCAGCCCCCAGGTCTGTGGGGCTACGCAAGCGGTTCCCAAAGAGCTTTAGAACAAGGCATAGTTTTCCCTGCTGGCTCTTTGGGCGGGGGACCCATCTCCAGCCGTATGGCCATTTTTGTGCCTGGCGCGGCGCCAAGTGGGAAAGGGTGGCTTTGAGGCTGAAGGCAGCAGCAAAGCCTGCAGCCCCCAGGTCTGTGGGGCTACGCAAGCGGTTCCCAAAGAGCTTTAGAACAAGGCATATTTTTCCCTGCTGGCTCTTTGGGCGGGGGACCCATCTGCAGCCGTATGGCCATTTTTGGGCCTGGCGCGGCGCCAAGTGGGAAAGGGTGGTTTTGAGGCTGAAGGCAGCAGCAAAGCCCGCAGCCCCCAGGTCTGTGGGGCTACGCAAGCGGTTCCCAAAGAGCTTTAGAACAAGGCATAGTTTTCCCTGCTGGCTCTTTGGGCGGGGGACCCATCTCCAGCCGTATGGCCATTTTTGAGCCTTTCGCGGCGCCAAGTGGGAAAGGGTGGTTTTGAGGCTGAAGGCAGCAGCAAAGCCCGCAGCCCCCAGGTCTGTGGGGCTACGCAAGCGGTTCCCAAAGAGCTTTAGAACAAGGCATAGTTTTCCTTGCTGGCTCTTTGGGCATGGGACCCATCTCCAGCCATATGGCCATTTTTGTGCCTGGCGCGGCGCCAAGTGGGAAAGGGTGGCTTTGAGGCTGAAGGCAGCAGGAAAGCCTGCAGCCCCCAGGTCTGTGGGGCTACGCAAGCGGTTCCCAAATAGCTTTAGAACAAGGCATAGTTTTCCCTGCTGGCTCTTTGGGCGGGGGACCCATCTCCAGCCATATGGCCATTTTTGTGCCTGGCGCGGCGCCAAGTGGGAAAGGGTGGCTTTGAGGCTGAAGGCAGCAGCAAAGCCCGCAGCCCCCAGGTCTGTGGGGCCAAGCAAGCGGTTCCCAAAGAGCTTTAGAACAAGGCATAGTTTTCCTTGCTGGCTCTTTGGGCATGGGACCCATCTCCAGCCATATGGCCATTTTTGTGCCTGATGCGGCGCCAAGTGGGAAAGGGTGGCTTTGAGGCTGAAGGCAGCAGCAAAGCCTGCAGCCCCCAGGTCTGTGGGGCTACGCAAGCGGTTCCCAAAGAGCTTTAGAACAAGGCATAGTTTTCCCTGCTGGCTCTTTGGGCGGGGGACCCATCTCCAGCCATATGGCCATTTTTGTGCCTGGCGCGGCGCCAAGTGGGAAAGGGTGGCTTTGAGGCTGAAGGCAGCAGCAAAGCCCGCAGCCCCCAGGTCTGTGGGGCTACGCAAGCGGTTCCCAAAGAGCTTTAGAACAAGGCATAGTTTTCCCTGCTGGCTCTTTGGGCGGGGGACCCATGTCCAGCCGTATGGCCATTTTTGTGCCTGGCGCAGCGCCAAGTGGGAAAGGGTGGCTTTGAGGCTGAAGGCAGCAGCAAAGCCTGCAGCCCCAGGTCTGTGGGGCTACGCAAGCGGTTCCCAAAGAGCTTTAGAACAAGGCATAGTTTTCCCTGCTGGCTCTTTGGGTGGGGGACCCATCTCCAGCCGTATGGCCATTTTTGTGCCTGATGCGGCGCCAAGTGGGAAAGGGTGGTTTTGAGGCTGAAGGCAGCAGGAAAGCCCGCAGCCCCCAGGTCTGTGGGGCTACGCAAGCGGTTCCCAAAGAGCTTTAGAACAAGGCATAGTTTTCCCTGCTGGCTCTTTGGGCGGGGGACCCATCTCCAGCTGTAGGCCATTTTTATGCCTGGGGCGGCGCCAAGTGGGAAAGGGTGGCTTTGAGGCTGAAGGCAGCAGCAAAGCCCGCAGCCCCCAGGTCTGTGGGGCTACGCAAGCGGTTCCCAAAGAGCTTTAGAACAAGGCATAGTTTTCCCGGCTTGTTCTTTGGGCGGGGGACCCATCTGCAGCCGTATGGCCATTTTTGTGCCTGGCGCGGCGCCAAGTGGGAAAGGGTGGTGTCGAGTCTGAAGGCAGCAGGAAAGCCCGCAGCCCCCAGGTCTGTGGGGCTACGCAAGCGGTTCCCAAAGAGCTTTAGAACAAGGCATAGTTTGCCCTGCTGGCTCTTTGGGCGGGGGACCCATGTCCAGCCATAGGCCATTTCTGTGCCTGATAGGGCGCCAAGTGGGAAAGGGTGGCTTTGAGGCTGAAGACAGCAGGAAAGCCTGCAGCCCCCAGGTCTGTGGGGCTATGCAAGCGGTTCCCAAAGAGCTTTAGAACAAGGCATAGTTTTCCCTGCTGGCTCTTTGGGCGGGGGACCCATCTCCAGCCATAGGCCATTTTTGTGCCTGGCGCGGCGCCAGGTGGGAAAGGGTGGTGTCGAGTCTGAAGGCAGCAGCAAAGCCTGCAGCCCCCACGTCTGTGGGGCCAAGCAAGCGGTTCGCAAAGAGCTTTAGAACAAGGCATAGTTTTCCCTGCTGGCTCTTTGGGCGGGGGACCCATCTCCCGCCATAGGCCATTTTTGTGCCTGGCGCGACGCCCAGTGGGAAAGGGTGGCTTTGAGGCTGAAGGCAGCAGCAAAGCCTGCAGCCCCCAGGTCTGTGCGGCTACGCAAGCGGTTCCCAAAGAGCTTTAGAACAAGGCATAGTTTTCCCTGCTGGCTCTTTGGGCGAGGGACACATCTCCAGCCGTATGGCCATTTTTGTGCGTGGCCAGGGGCCAAGTGGGAAAGGGTGGTGTCGAGGCTGAAGGCAGCAGGAAGGCCCACAGCCCCCAGGTCTGTGGGGCTATGCAAGCGGTTCCCAAAGAGCTTTAGAAGAAGGCATAATTTTCCCTGCTGGCTCTTTCGGCATGGGACCCATCTCCAGCCATAGACCATTTTTGTGCCTACCGCGGCGCCAAGTGGGAAAGGGTGGCTTTGAGGCTTAATGCAGCAGCAAAGCCTGCAGCCCCCAGGTCTGTGGGGCTACCCAAGCGGTTCCCAAAGAGCTTTAGAACAAGGCATATTTTTCCTTGCTGGGTCTTTGGGCATGGGACCCATCTCCAGCCATAGGCCATTTTTGTGCCTGATGCGGCGCCAAGTGGGAAAGGGTGGCTTTGAGGCTGAAGGCAGCAGCAAAGCCTGCAGCCCCCAGGTCTGTGGGGCTATGGAAGCGGTTCCCAAAGTGCTTTAGAACAAGGCATAGTTTTCCCTGCTGGCTCTTTGGGCATGGGACCCATCTCGAGCCGTATGGCCATTTTTGTGCCTGGTGCGGCGCCAAGTGGGAAAGGGTGGCTTTGAGGCTGAAGGCAGCAGGAAAGCCCACACCCCCCAGGTCTGTGGGGCTACGCAAGCGGTTCCCAAAGAGCTTTAGAACAAGGCATAGTTTTCCATGCTGGCTCTTTGGGCGGGGGACCCATCTCCAGCCGTATGGCCATTTTTGTGCCTGGCGCGGCGCCAAGTGGGAAAGGGTGGCTTTGAGGCTGAAGGCAGCAGGAAAGCCCGCAGCCCCCAGGTCTGTGGGGCTACGCAAGCGGTTCACAAAGAGCTTTAGAACAAGGCATAGTTTTCCCTGCTGGCTCTTTGGGCGGGGGACCCATCTCCAGCCATATGGCCATTTTTGTACCTGGCGCAGCGCCAAGTGGGAAAGGGTGGCTTTGAGGCTGAAGGCAGCAGCAAAGCCTGCAGCCCCCAGGTCTGTGGGGCTACGCAAGCGGTTCCCAAAGAGCTTTAGAACAAGGCATAGTTTTCCCTGCTGGCTCCTTGGGCGGGGGACCCATCTCCAGTCGTATGGCTATTTTTATGCCTGGCGCGGTGCGTAGTGGGAAAGGGTGGTGTCGAGGCTGAAGGCAGCAGGAAAGCCCGCAGCCCCCAGGTCTGTGGGGCTACGCAAGCGGTTCCCAAAGAGCTTTAGAACAAGGCATAATTTTCCCTGCTGGTTCTTTGGGCGGGGGACCCATCTCCAGTCGTATGGCCATTTTTGTTCCTGATGCGGCGCCAAGTGGGAAAGGGTGGCTTTGAGGCTGAAGGCAGCAGGAAAGCCCACAGCCCCCAGGTCTGTGGGGCTACGCAAGCGGTTCCCAAAGAGCTTTAGAACAAGGCATAGTTTTCCCTGCTGGCTCTTTGGGCGGGGGACCCATCTCCAGCCGTATGGCCATTTTTGTGCGTGGCCAGGGGCCAAGTGGGAAAGGGTGGTGTCGAGGCTGAAGGCAGGAGCAAAACCTGCAGCCCCCAGGTCTGTGGGGCTACGCAAGCGGTTCCCAAAGAGCTTTAGAACAAGGCATAGTTTTCCCTGCTGGCTCTTTGGGCGGGGGACCCATCTCCAGCCGTATGGCCATTTTTGTGCCTGGCCAGGCGCCAAGTGGGAAAGGGTGTTTTTGAGGCTGAAGGCAGCAGGAAAGCCCGCAGCCCCCAGGTCTGTGGGGCTACGCAAGCGGTTCCCAAAGAGCTTTAGAACAAGGCATAGTTTTCCCTGCTGGCTCTTTGGGTGGGGGACCCATCTCCAGCCGTATGGCCATTTTTGTGCCTGGCGCAGCGCCAAGTGGGAAAGGGTGGCTTTGAGGCTGAAGGCAGCAGCAAAGCCTGCAGCCCCAGGTCTGTGGGGCTACGCAAGCGGTTCCCAAAGAGCTTTAGAACAAGGCATAGTTTTCCCTGCTGGCTCTTTGGGCGGGGGACCCATCTCCAGCCGTATGGCCATTTTTGTGCCTGGCGCGGCGCCAAGTGGGAAAGGGTGGCTTTGAGGCTGAAGGCAGCAGCAAAGCCTGCAGCCCCCAGGTCTGTGGGGATACGCAAGCGGTTCCCAAAGAGCTTTAGAACAAGGCATATTTTTCCCTGCTGGCTCTTTGGGCGGGGGACCCATCTGCAGCCGTATGGCCATTTTTGGGCCTGGCGCGGCGCCAAGTGGGAAAGGGTGGTTTTGAGGCTGAAGGCAGCAGCAAAGCCCGCAGCCCCCAGGTCTGTGGGGCTACGCAAGCGGTTCCCAAAGAGCTTTAGAACAAGGCATAGTTTTCCCTGCTGGCTCTTTGGGCGGGGGACCCATCTCCAGCCGTATGGCCATTTTTGAGCCTTTCGCGGCGCCAAGTGGGAAAGGGTGGTTTTGAGGCTGAAGGCAGCAGCAAAGCCCGCAGCCCCCAGGTCTGTGGGGCCAAGCAAGCGGTTCCCAAAGAGCTTTAGAACAAGGCATAGTTTTCCTTGCTGGCTCTTTGGGCATGGGACCCATCTCCAGCCATATGGCCATTTTTGTGCCTGGCGCGGCGCCAAGTGGGAAAGGGTGGCTTTGAGGCTGAAGGCAGCAGGAAAGCCTGCAGCCCCCAGGTCTGTGGGGCTACGCAAGCGGTTCCCAAAGAGCTTTAGAACAAGGCATAGTTTTCCCTGCCGGCTCTTTGTGCGGGGGACCCATCTCCAGCCATATGGCCATTTTTGTGCCTGGCGCGGCGCCAAGTGGGAAAGGGTGGCTTTGAGGCTGAAGGCAGCAGCAAAGCCCGCAGCCCCCAGGTCTGTGGGGCCAAGCAAGCGGTTCCCAAAGAGCTTTAGAACAAGGCATAGTTTTCCTTGCTGGCTCTTTGGGCATGGGACCCATCTCCAGCCATATGGCCATTTTTGTGCCTGATGCGGCGCCAAGTGGGAAAGGGTGGCTTTGAGGCTGAAGGCAGCAGCAAAGCCTGCAGCCCCCAGGTCTGTGGGGCTACGCAAGCGGTTCCCAAAGAGCTTTAGAACAAGGCATAGTTTTCCCTGCTGGCTCTTTGGGCGGGGGACCCATCTCCAGCCATATGGCCATTTTTGTGCCTGGCGCGGCGCCAAGTGGGAAAGGGTGGCTTTGAGGCTGAAGGCAGCAGCAAAGCCCGCAGCCCCCAGGTCTGTGGGGCTACGCAAGCGGTTCCCAAAGAGCTTTAGAACAAGGCATATTTTTCCCTGCTGGCTCTTTGGGCGGGGGACCCATCTGCAGCCGTATGGCCATTTTTGGGCCTGGCGCGGCGCCAAGTGGGAAAGGGTGGTTTTGAGGCTGAAGGCAGCAGCAAAGCCCGCAGCCCCCAGGTCTGTGGGGCTACGCAAGCGGTTCCCAAAGAGCTTTAGAACAAGGCATAGTTTTCCCTGCTGGCTCTTTGGGCGGGGGACCCATCTCCAGCCGTATGGCCATTTTTGAGCCTTTCGCGGCGCCAAGTGGGAAAGGGTGGTTTTGAGGCTGAAGGCAGCAGCAAAGCCCGCAGCCCCCAGGTCTGTAGGCCAAGCAAGCGGTTCCCAAAGAGCTTTAGAACAAGGCATAGTTTTCCTTGCTGGCTCTTTGGGCATGGGACCCATCTCCAGCCATATGGCCATTTTTGTGCCTGGCGCGGCGCCAAGTGGGAAAGGGTGGCTTTGAGGCTGAAGGCAGCAGGAAAGCCTGCAGCCCCCAGGTCTGTGGGGCTACGCAAGCGGTTCCCAAAGAGCTTTAGAACAAGGCATAGTTTTCCCTGCTGGCTCTTTGTGCGGGGGACCCATCTCCAGCCATATGGCCATTTTTGTGCCTGGCGCGGCGCCAAGTGGGAAAGGGTGGCTTTGAGGCTGAAGGCAGCAGCAAAGCCCGCAGCCCCCAGGTCTGTGGGGCCAAGCAAGCGGTTCCCAAAGAGCTTTAGAACAAGGCATAGTTTTCCTTGCTGGCTCTTTGGGCATGGGACCCATCTCCAGCCATATGGCCATTTTTGTGCCTGATGCGGCGCCAAGTGGGAAAGGGTGGCTTTGAGGCTGAAGGCAGCAGCAAAGCCTGCAGCCCCCAGGTCTGTGGGGCTACGCAAGCGGTTCCCAAAGAGCTTTAGAACAAGGCATAGTTTTCCCTGCTGGCTCTTTGGGCGGGGGACCCATCTCCAGCCATATGGCCATTTTTGTGCCTGGCGCGGCGCCAAGTGGGAAAGGGTGGCTTTGAGGCTGAAGGCAGCAGCAAAGCCCGCAGCCCCCAGGTCTGTGGGGCTACGCAAGCGGTTCCCAAAGAGCTTTAGAACAAGGCATAGTTTTCCCTGCTGGCTCTTTGGGCGGGGGACCCATGTCCAGCCGTATGGCCATTTTTGTGCCTGGCGCAGCGCCAAGTGGGAAAGGGTGGCTTTGAGGCTGAAGGCAGCAGCAAAGCCTGCAGCCCCAGGTCTGTGGGGCTACGCAAGCGGTTCCCAAAGAGCTTTAGAACAAGGCATAGTTTTCCCTGCTGGCTCTTTGGGTGGGGGACCCATCTCCAGCCGTATGGCCATTTTTGTGCCTGATGCGGCGCCAAGTGGGAAAGGGTGGTTTTGAGGCTGAAGGCAGCAGGAAAGCCCGCAGCCCCCAGGTCTGTGGGGCTACGCAAGCGGTTCCCAAAGAGCTTTAGAACAAGGCATAGTTTTCCCTGCTGGCTCTTTGGGCGGGGGACCCATCTCCAGCCGTAGGCCATTTTTATGCCTGGGGCGGCGCCAAGTGGGAAAGGGTGGCTTTGAGGCTGAAGGCAGCAGGAAAGCCCGCAGCCCCCAGGTCTGTGGGGCTACGCAAGCGGTTCCCAAAGAGCTTTAGAACAAGGCATAGTTTTCCCGGCTTGTTCTTTGGGCGGGGGACCCATCTGCAGCCGTATGGCCATTTTTGGGCCTGGCGCGGCGCCAAGTGGGAAAGGGTGCTGTCGAGTCTGAAGGCAGCAGGAAAGCCCGCAGCCCCCAGGTCTGTGGGGCTACGCAAGCGGTTCCCAAAGAGCTTTAGAACAAGGCATAGTTTTCCCTGCTGGCTCTTTGGGCGGGGGACCCATCTCCAGCCGTATGGCCATTTTTGTGCGTGGCCAGGCGCCAAGTGGGAAAGGGTGTTTTTGAGGCTGAAGGCAGCAGGAAAGCCCGCAGCCCCCAGGTCTGTGGGGCTACGCAAGCGGTTCCCAAAGAGCTTTAGAACAAGGCATAGTTTTCCCTGCTGGCTCTTTGGGTGGGGGACCCATCTCCAGCCGTATGGCCATTTTTGTGCCTGGCGCAGCGCCAAGTGGGAAAGGGTGGCTTTGAGGCTGAAGGCAGCAGCAAAGCCTGCAGCCCCAGGTCTGTGGGGCTACGCAAGCGGTTCCCAAAGAGCTTTAGAACAAGGCATAGTTTTCCCTGCTGGCTCTTTGGGCGGGGGACCCATCTCCAGCCGTATGGCCATTTTTGTGCCTGGCGCGGCGCCAAGTGGGAAAGGGTGGCTTTGAGGCTGAAGGCAGCAGCAAAGCCTGCAGCCCCCAGGTCTGTGGGGCTACGCAAGCGGTTCCCAAAGAGCTTTAGAACAAGGCATATTTTTCCCTGCTGGCTCTTTGGGCGGGGGACCCATCTGCAGCCGTATGGCCATTTTTGGGCCTGGCGCGGCGCCAAGTGGGAAAGGGTGGTTTTGAGGCTGAAGGCAGCAGCAAAGCCCGCAGCCCCCAGGTCTGTGGGGCTACGCAAGCGGTTCCCAAAGAGCTTTAGAACAAGGCATAGTTTTCCCTGCTGGCTCTTTGGGCGGGGGACCCATCTCCAGCCGTATGGCCATTTTTGAGCCTTTCACGGCGCCAAGTGGGAAAGGGTGGTTTTGAGGCTGAAGGCAGCAGCAAAGCCCGCAGCCCCCAGGTCTGTGGGGCCAAGCAAGCGGTTCCCAAAGAGCTTTAGAACAAGGCATAGTTTTCCTTGCTGGCTCTTTGGGCATGGGACCCATCTCCAGCCATATGGCCATTTTTGTGCCTGGCGCGGCGCCAAGTGGGAAAGGGTGGCTTTGAGGCTGAAGGCAGCAGGAAAGCCTGCAGCCCCCAGGTCTGTGGGGCTACGCAAGCGGTTCCCAAAGAGCTTTAGAACAAGGCATAGTTTTCCCTGCTGGCTCTTTGTGCGGGGGACCCATCTCCAGCCATATGGCCATTTTTGTGCCTGGGGCGGCGCCAAGTGGGAAAGGGTGGCTTTGAGGCTGAAGGCAGCAGCAAAGCCCGCAGCCCCCAGGTCTGTGGGGCCAAGCAAGCGGTTCCCAAAGAGCTTTAGAACAAGGCATAGTTTTCCTTGCTGGCTCTTTGGGCATGGGACCCATCTCCAGCCATATGGCCATTTTTGTGCCTGATGCGGCGCCAAGTGGGAAAGGGTGGCTTTGAGGCTGAAGGCAGCAGCAAAGCCTGCAGCCCCCAGGTCTGTGGGGCTACGCAAGCGGTTCCCAAAGAGCTTTAGAACAAGGCATAGTTTTCCCTGCTGGCTCTTTGGGCGGGGGACCCATCTCCAGCCATATGGCCATTTTTGTGCCTGGCGCGGCGCCAAGTGGGAAAGGGTGGCTTTGAGGCTGAAGGCAGCAGCAAAGCCCGCAGCCCCCAGGTCTGTGGGGCTACGCAAGCGGTTCCCAAAGAGCTTTAGAACAAGGCATAGTTTTCCCTGCTGGCTCTTTGGGCGGGGGACCCATGTCCAGCCGTATGGCCATTTTTGTGCCTGGCGCAGCGCCAAGTGGGAAAGGGTGGCTTTGAGGCTGAAGGCAGCAGCAAAGCCTGCAGCCCCAGGTCTGTGGGGCTACGCAAGCGGTTCCCAAAGAGCTTTAGAACAAGGCATAGTTTTCCCTGCTGGCTCTTTGGGTGGGGGACCCATCTCCAGCCGTATGGCCATTTTTGTGCCTGATGCGGCGCCAAGTGGGAAAGGGTGGTTTTGAGGCTGAAGGCAGCAGGAAAGCCCGCAGCCCCCAGGTCTGTGGGGCTACGCAAGCGGTTCCCAAAGAGCTTTAGAACAAGGCATAGTTTTCCCTGCTGGCTCTTTGGGCGGGGGACCCATCTCCAGCCGTAGGCCATTTTTATGCCTGGGGCGGCGCCAAGTGGGAAAGGGTGGCTTTGAGGCTGAAGGCAGCAGGAAAGCCCGCAGCCCCCAGGTCTGTGGGGCTACGCAAGCGGTTCCCAAAGAGCTTTAGAACAAGGCATAGTTTTCCCGGCTTGTTCTTTGGGCGGGGGACCCATCTGCAGCCGTATGGCCATTTTTGGGCCTGGCGCGGCGCCAAGTGGGAAAGGGTGGTGTCGAGTCTGAAGGCAGCAGGAAAGCCCGCAGCCCCCAGGTCTGTGGGGCTACGCAAGCGGTTCCCAAAGAGCTTTAGAACAAGGCATAGTTTTCCCTGCTGGCTCTTTGGGCGGGGGACCCATGTCCAGCCATAGGCCATTTCTGTGCCTGATAGTGCGCCAAGTGGGAAAGGGTGGCTTTGAGGCTGAAGACAGCAGGAAAGCCTGCAGCCCCCAGGTCTGTGGGGCTATGCAAGCGGTTCCCAAAGAGCTTTAGAACAAGGCATAGTTTTCCCTGCTGGCTCTTTGGGCGGGGGACCCATCTCCAGCCATAGGCCATTTTTGTGCCTGGCGCGGCGCCAGGTGGGAAAGGGTGGTGTCGAGTCTGAAGGCAGCAGCAAAGCCTGCAGCCCCCAGGTCTGTGGGGCCAAGCAAGCGGTTCGCAAAGAGCTTTAGAACAAGGCATAGTTTTCCCTGCTGGCTCTTTGGGCGGGGGACCCATCTCCCGCCATAGGCCATTTTTGTGCCTGGCGCGACGCCCAGTGGGAAAGGGTGGCTTTGAGGCTGAAGGCAGCAGCAAAGCCTGCAGCCCCCAGGTCTGTGCGGCTACGCAAGCGGTTCCCAAAGAGCTTTAGAACAAGGCATAGTTTTCCCTGCTGGCTCTTTGGGCGAGGGACACATCTCCAGCCGTATGGCCATTTTTGTGCGTGGCCAGGGGCCAAGTGGGAAAGGGTGGTGTCGAGGCTGAAGGCAGCAGGAAGGCCCACAGCCCCCAGGTCTGTGGGGCTATGCAAGCGGTTCCCAAAGAGCTTTAGAAGAAGGCATAATTTTCCCTGCTGGCTCTTTGGGCATGGGACCCATCTCCAGCCATAGACCATTTTTGTGCCTACCGCGGCGCCAAGTGGGAAAGGGTGGCTTTGAGGCTGAAGGCAGCAGCAAAGCCTGCAGCCCCCAGGTCTGTGGGGCTACGCAAGCGGTTCCCAAAGAGCTTTAGAACAAGGCATAGTTTTCCTTGCTGGGTCTTTGGGCATGGGACCCATCTCCAGCCATAGGCCATTTTTGTGCCTGATGCGGCGCCAAGTGGGAAAGGGTGGCTTTGAGGCTGAAGGCAGCAGCAAAGCCTGCAGCCCCCAGGTCTGTGGGGCTATGGAAGCGGTTCCCAAAGTGCTTTAGAACAAGGCATAGTTTTCCCTGCTGGCTCTTTGGGCATGGGACCCATCTCGAGCCGTATGGCCATTTTTGTGCCTGGTGCGGCGCCAAGTGGGAAAGGGTGGCTTTGAGGCTGAAGGCAGCAGGAAAGCCCGCAGCCCCCAGGTCTGTGGGGCTACGCAAGCGGTTCACAAAGAGCTTTAGAACAAGGCATAGTTTTCCCTGCTGGCTCTTTGGGCGGGGGACCCATCTCCAGCCGTATGGCCATTTTTGTACCTGGCGCAGCGCCAAGTGGGAAAGGGTGGCTTTGAGGCTGAAGGCAGCAGCAAAGCCTGCAGCCCCCAGGTCTGTGGGGCTACGCAAGCGGTTCCCAAAGAGCTTTAAAACAAGGCATAGTTTTCCCTGCTGGCTCCTTGGGCGGGGGACCCATCTCCAGTCGTATGGCTATTTTTATGCCTGGCGCGGTGCGTAGTGGGAAAGGGTGGTGTCGAGGCTGAAGGCAGCAGGAAAGCCCGCAGCCCCCAGGTCTGTGGGGCTACGCAAGCGGTTCCCAAAGAGCTTTAGAACAAGGCATAGTTTTCCCTGCTGGTTCTTTGGGCGGGGGACCCATCTCCACTCGTATGGCCATTTTTGTGCCTGATGCGGCGCCAAGTGGGAAAGGGTGGCTTTGAGGCTGAAGGCAGCAGGAAAGCCCACAGCCCCCAGGTCTGTGGGGCTACGCAAGCGGTTCCCAAAGAGCTTTAGAACAAGGCATAGTTTTCCCTGCTGGCTCTTTGGGCGGGGGACCCATCTCCAGCCGTGTGGCCATTTTTGTCCCTGGCGCGGCGCCAAGTGGGAAAGGGTGGTTTTGAGGCTGAAGGCAGCAGCAAAGCCTGCAGCCCCCAGGTCTGTGGGGCTACGCAAGCGGTTCCCAAAGAGCTTTAGAACAAGGCATAGTTTTCCCTGCCGGCTCTTTGGGCGGGGGACCCATCTCCAGCCATAGGCCATTTTTATGCCTGGGGCGGTGCCAAGTGGGAAAGGGTGGTGTCGAGGCTGAAGGCAGCAGGAAAGCCCGCAGCCCCCAGGTCTGTGGGGCTATGCAAGTGGTTCCCAAAGAGCTTTAGAACAAGGCATAGTTTTCCCTGCTTGTTCTTTGGGCGGGGGACCCATCTGCAGCCGTATGGCCATTTTTGGGCCTGGCGCGGCGCCAAGTGGGAAAGGGTGGTGTCGAGTCTGAAGGCAGCAGGAAAGCCCGCAGCCCCCAGGTCTGTGGGGCTACGCAAGCGGTTCCCAAAGAGCTTTAGAACAAGGCATAGTTTTCCCTGCTGGCTCTCTGGGCGGGGGACCCATCTCCAGCCATAGACCATTTTTGTGCCTACCGCGGCGCCAAGTGGGAAAGGGTGGCTTTGAGGCTGAAGGCAGCAGCAAAGCCTGCAGCCCCCAGGTCTGTGGGGCTACGCAAGCGGTTCCCAAAGAGCTTTAGAACAAGGCATAGTTTTCCTTGCTGGCTCTTTGGGCATGGGACCCATCTCCAGCCATAGGCCATTTTTGTGCCTGATGCGGCGCCAAGTGGGAAAGGGTGGCTTTGAGGCTGAAGGCAGCAGCAAAGCCCGCAGCCCCCAGGTCTGTGGGGCTACGCAAGCGGTTCCCAAAGTGCTTTAGAACAAGGCCAGGATTTCCCTGCTGGCTCTTTGGGCGGGGGACCCATCTCCAGCCGTATGGCCATTTTTGTGCCTGGCGCGGCGCCAAGTGGGAAAGGGTGCTGTCGAGGCTGAAGGCAGCAGGAAAGCCTGCAGCCCCCAGGTCTGTGCGGCTACGCAAGCGGTTCCCAAAGAGCTTTAGAACAAGGCATAGTTTTCCCTGCTGGCTCTTTGGGCGAGGGACACATCTCCAGCCGTATGGCCATTTTTGTGCGTGGCCAGGGGCCAAGTGGGAAAGGGTGGTGTCGAGGCTGAAGGCAGCAGGAAGGCCCACAGCCCCGAGGTCTGTGGGGCTATGCAAGCGGTTCCCAAAGAGCTTTAGAACAAGGCATAGTTTTCCCTGATGGCTCTTTGGGCGGGGGACCCATCTGCAGCCGTATGGCCATTTTTGGGCCTACCGCGGCGCCAAGTGGGAAAGGGTGGCTTTGAGGCTGAAGGCAGCAGCAAAGCCTGCAGCCCCCAGGTCTGTGGGGCTACGCAAGCGGTTCCCAAAGAGCTTTAGAACAAGGCATAGTTTTCCTTGCTGGGTCTTTGGGCATGGGACCCATCTCCAGCCATAGGCCATTTTTGTGCCTGATGCGGCGCCAAGTGGGAAAGGGTGGCTTTGAGGCTGAAGGCAGCAGCAAAGCCTGCAGCCCCCAGGTCTGTGGGGCTACGCAAGCGGTTCCCAAAGAGCTTTAGAACAAGGCATAGTTTTCCCTGCTGGCTCCTTGGGCGGGGGAACCATCTCCAGTCGTATGGCTATTTTTATGCCTGGCGCGGTGCGTAGTGGGAAAGGGTGGTGTCGAGGCTGAAGGCAGCAGGAAAGCCCGCAGCCCCCAGGTCTGTGGGGCTACGCAAGCGGTTCCCAAAGAGCTTTAGAACAAGGCATAGTTTTCCTTGCTGGCTCTTTGGGCGGGGGACCCATCTCCAGCCGTATGGCCATTTTTGTGCCTGGCGTGGAGCCAAGTGGGAAAGGGTGGTTTTGAGGCTGAAGGCAGCAGGAAAGCCTGCAGCCCCCAGGTCTGTGGGGCTATGCAAGCGGTTCCCAAAGAGCTTTAGAACAAGGCATAATTTTCCCTGCTGGCTCTTTGGGCGGGGGACCCATCTCCAGCCGTATGGCCATTTTTGTGCCTGGCGCGGCGCCAAGTGGGAAAGGGTGGCTTTGAGGCTGAAGGCAGCAGCAAAGCCTGCAGCCCCCAGGTCTGTGGGGCTACGCAAGCGGTTCCCAAAGAGCTTTAGAACAAGGCATATTTTCACCGCTGGCTCTTTGGGCATGGGACCCATCTCCAGCCATAGGCCATTTTTTTGCCTGGCGCGGCGCCAGGTGGGAAAGGGTGGTGTCGAGTCTGAAGGCAGCAGCAAAGCCTGCAGCCCCCAGGTCTGTGGGGCCAAGCAAGCGGTTCCCAAAGAGCTTTAGAACAAGGCATAGTTTTCCCTGCTGGCTCTTTGGGCATGGGACCCATCTCCAGCCATAGGCCATTTTTGTGCCTGGCGCGACGCCAAGTGGGAAAGGGTGGCTTTGAGGCTGAAGGCAGCAGGAAAGCCTGCAGCCCCCAGGTCTGTGGGGCTACGCAAGCGGTTCCCAAAGAGCTTTAGAACAAGGCATAGTTTTCCCTGCTGGCTCTTTGGGCGGGGGACCCATCTCCAGCCGTATGGCCATTTTTGTGCCTGGCCCGGCGCCAAGTGGGAAAGGGTGGCTTTGAGGCTGAAGGCAGCAGGAAAGCCCGCAGCCCCCAGGTCTGTGGGGCTACGCAAGCGGTTCCCAAAGAGCTTTAGAACAAGGCATAGTTTTCCCTGCTGGCTCTTTGGGCGGGGGACCCATCTCCAGCCGTATGGCCATTTTTGTGCCTGATAGGGCGCCAAGTGGGAAAGGGTGGCTTTGAGGCTGAAGACAGCAGGAAAGCCTGCAGCCCCCAGGTCTGTGGGGCTACGCAAGCGGTTCCCAAAGAGCTTTAGAACAAGGCATAGTTTTCCCTGATGGCTCTTTGGGCGGGGGACCCATCTCCAGCCGTATGGCCATTTTTGTGCCTGGCCCGGCGCCAAGTGGGAAAGGGTGGCTTTGAGGCTGAAGGCAGCAGGAAAGCCTGCAGCCCCCAGGTTTGTGGGGCTACGCAAGCGGTTCCCAAAGAGCTTTAGAACAAGGCATAGTTTTCCTTGCTGGCTCTTTGGGCATGGGACCCATCTCCAGCCATAGGCCATTTTTGTGCCTGGCGCGGCGCCAGGTGGGAAAGGGTGGTTTTGAGGCTGAAGGCAGCAGCAAAGCCTGCAGCCCCCAGGTCTGTGGGGCTACGCAAGCGGTTCCCAAAGAGCTTTAGAACAAGGCATAGTTTTCCCTGCTGGCTCTTTGGGCGGGGGACCCATCTCCAGCCATAGGCCATTTTTGTGCCTGATGCGGCGCCAAGTGGGAAAGGGTGGCTTTGAGGCTGAAGTCAGCAAGAAAGCCTGCAGCCCCCAGGTCTGTGCGGCTACACAAGCGGTTCCCAAAGAGCTTTAGAACAAGGCACAGTTTTCCCTGCTGGCTCTTTGGGCGGGGGAAACATCTCCACTCGTATGGCCATTTTTGAGCCTGGCGCGGCGCCAAGTGGGAAAGGGTGGCTTTGAGGCTGAAGGCAGGAGCAAAGCCTGCAGCCCCCAGGTCTGTGGGGCTACGCAAGCGGTTCCCAAAGAGCTTTAGAACAAGGCATAGTTTTCCCTGCTGGCTCTTTGGGCGGGGGACCCATCTCCAGCCGTATGGCCATTTTTGTGCATGGCCAGGGGCCAAGTGGGAAAGGGTGGTGTCGAGGCTGAAGGCAGCAGGAAGGCCCACAGCCCCCAGGTCTGTGGGGCTACGCAAGTGGTTCCCAAAGAGCTTTAGAACAAGGCATAGTTTTCCCTGCTGGCTCTTAGGGCATGGGACCCATCTCCAGCCATACGCCATTTTTGTGCCTAGCGCGACGCCAAGTGGGAAAGGGTGGTTTTGAGGCTGAAGGCAGCAGCAAAGCCTGCAGCCCCCAGGTCTGTGGGGCTACGCAAGCGGTTCCCAAAGAGCTTTAGAACAAGGCACAGTTTTCCTTGCTGGCTCTTTTGGCATGGGACCCATCTCCAGCCATAGGCCATTTTAGTGCCTGATGCGGCGCCAAGTGGGAAAGGGTGGCTTTGAGGCTGAAGGTAGCAGGAAAGCCTGCAGCCCCCAGGTCTGTGGGGCTACGCAAGCGGTTCCCAAAGAGCTTTAGAACAAGGTATAGTTTTCCCTGCTGGCTCTTTGGGCATGGGACCCATCTCCAGCCATAGGCCATTTTTGTGCCTGATGCGGCGCCAAGTGGGAAAGGGTGGCTTTGAGGCTGAAGTCAGCAAGAAAGCCTGCAGCCCCCAGGTCTGTGCGGCTACACAAGCGGTTCCCAAAGAGCTTTAGAACAAGGCACAGTTTTCCCTGCTGGCTCTTTGGGCGGGGGAAACATCTCCACTCGTATGGCCATTTTTGAGCCTGGCGCGGCGCCAAGTGGGAAAGGGTGGCTTTGAGGCTGAAGGCAGGAGCAAAGCCTGCAGCCCCCAGGTCTGTGGGGCTACGCAAGCGGTTCCCAAAGAGCTTTAGAACAAGGCATAGTTTTCCCTGATGGCTCTTTGGGCGGGGGACCCATCTCCAGCCGTATGGCCATTTTTGTGCATGGCCAGGGGCCAAGTGGGAAAGGGTGGTGTCGAGGCTGAAGGCAGCAGGAAGGCCCACAGCCCCCAGGTCTGTGGGGCTACGCAAGTGGTTCCCAAAGAGCTTTAGAACAAGGCATAGTTTTCCCTGCTGGCTCTTAGGGCATGGGACCCATCTCCAGCCATACGCCATTTTTGTGCCTAGCGCGACGCCAAGTGGGAAAGGGTGGTTTTGAGGCTGAAGGCAGCAGCAAAGCCTGCAGCCCCCAGGTCTGTGGGGCTACGCAAGCGGTTCCCAAAGAGCTTTAGAACAAGGCACAGTTTTCCTTGCTGGCTCTTTTGGCATGGGACCCATCTCCAGCCATAGGCCATTTTAGTGCCTGATGCGGCGCCAAGTGGGAAAGGGTGGCTTTGAGGCTGAAGGTAGCAGGAAAGCCTGCAGCCCCCAGGTCTGTGGGGCTACGCAAGCGGTTCCCAAAGAGCTTTAGAACAAGGTATAGTTTTCCCTGCTGGCTCTTTGGGCATGGGACCCATCTCCAGCCATAGGCCATTTTTGTGCCTGATCGGGCGCCAAGTGGGAAAGGGTGGCTTTGAGGCTGAAGGCAGCAGGAAAGCCTGCAGCCCCCAGGTCTGTGGGGCTACGCAAGCGGTTCCCAAAGAGCTTTAGAACAAGGCATAGTTTTCCCTGCTGGCTCTTTGGGCGGGGGACCCATCTCCAGTCGTATGGCCATTTTTGTGCCTGGCGCGGTGCGTAGTGTGAAAGGGTGGCTTTGAGGCTGAAGGCAGCAGGAAAGCCCGCAGCCCCCAGGTCTGTGGGGCTATGCAAGCGGTTCCCAAAGAGCTTTAGAACAAGGCATAGTTTTCCCTGCTGGCTCTTTGGGCGGGGGACCCATCTCCAGCCGTATGGCCATTTTTGTGCCTGGTGCGGCGCTAAGTGGGAAAGGGTGGCTTTGAGGCTGAAGGCAGCAGGAAAGCCTGCAGCCCCCAGGTTTGTGGGGCTACGCAAGCGGTTCCCAAAGAGCTTTAGAACAAGGCATAGTTTTCCCTGATGGCTCTAAGGGCATGGGACCCATCTTCAGCCGTATGGCCATTTTTGTGCCTGGCGCGGCGCCAGGTGGGAAAGGGTGGTGTCGAGTCTGAAGGCAGCAGGAAAGCCTGCAGCCCCCAGGTCTGTGGGGCCAAGCAAGCGGTTCCCAAAGAGCTTTAGAACAAGGCATAGTTTTCCCTGCTGGCTCTTTGGGCATGGGACCCATCTCCAGCCATAGGCCATTTTTGTGCCTGGCGCGACGCCAAGTGGGAAAGGGTGGCTTTGAGGCTGAAGGCAGCAGCAAAGCCTGCAGCCCCCAGGTCTGTGGGGCTACGCAAGCGGTTCCCAAAGAGCTTTAGAACAAGGCATAGTTTTCCCAGCTGGCTCTTAGGGCATGGGACCCATATCCAGCCATAGGCCATTTTTGTGCCTGATGCGGCGCCAAGTGGGAAAGGGTGGCTTTGAGGCTGAAGGCAGCAGGAAAGCCCGCAGCCCCCAGGTCTGTGGGGCTACGCAAGCTGTTCCGAAAGAGCTTTAGAAGAAGGCATAATTTTCCCTGCTGGCTCTCTGGGCGGGGGACCCATCTCCAGCCGTATGGCCATTTTTGTGCGTGGCCAGGGGCCAAGTGGGAAAGGGTGGTGTCGAGGCTGAAGGCAGCAGCAAAGCCCGCAGCCCCCAGGTCTGTGGGGCCAAGCAAGCGGTTCCCAAAGAGCTTTAGAACAAGGCATAGTTTTCCCTGATGGCTCTTTGGGCATGGGACCCATCTCCAGCCATAGGCCATTTTTGTGCCTGATGCGGCGCCAAGTGGGAAAGGGTGGTTTTGAGGCTGAAGGCAGCAGGAAAGCCTGCAGCCCCCAGGTCTGTGGGGCTACGCAAGCGGTTCCCAAAGAGCTTTAGAACAAGGCATAGTTTTCCCTGCTGGCTCTTTGGGCGGGGGACCCATCTCCAGCCGTATGGCCATTTTTGTGCCTGGCCCGGCGCCAAGTGGGAAAGGGTGGCTTTGAGGCTGAAGGCAGCAGGAAAGCCTGCAGCCCCCAGGTTTGTGGGGCTACGCAAGCGGTTCCCAAAGAGCTTTAGAACAAGGCATAGTTTTCCCTGCTGGCTCTTTGGGCGGGGGACCCATCTCCAGCCGTATGGCCATTTTTGTGCCTGGCGCGGCGCCAAGTGGGAAAGGGTGGCTTTGAGGCTGAAGGCAGCAGGAAAGCCTGCAGCCCCCAGGTTTGTGGGGCTACGCAAGCGGTTCCCAAAGAGCTTTAGAACAAGGCATAATTTTCCCTCCTGGCTCTCTGGGCGGGGGACCCATCTCCAGCCGTATGGCCATTTTTGTGCCTGGCGCGGCGCCAAGTGGGAAAGGGTGCTGTCGAGGCTGAAGGCAGCAGGAAAGCCTGCAGCCCCCAGGTCTGTGGGGCTACGCAAGCGGTTCCCAAAGAGCTTTAGAACAAGGCATAGTTTTCCCTGCTGGCTCTTTGGGCGGGGGACCCATCTCCAGCCGTATGGCCATTTTTGTGCGTGGCCAGGGGCCAAGTGGGAAAGGGTGGTGTCGAGGCTGAAGGCAGCAGCAAAGCCTGCAGCCCCCAGGTCTGTGGGGCTACGCAAGCGGTTCCCAAAGAGCTTTAGAACAAGGCATAGTTTTCCCTGATGGCTCTTTGGGCATGGGACCCATCTCCAGCCATAGGCCATTTTTGTGCCTGATGCGGCGCCAAGTGGGAAAGGGTGGTTTTGAGGCTGAAGGCAGCAGGAAAGCCTGCAGCCCCCAGGTCTGTGGGGCTACGCAAGCGGTTCCCAAAGAGCTTTAGAACAAGGCATAGTTTTCCCTGATGGCTCTTTGGGCGGGGGACCCATCTCCAGCCGTATGGCCATTTTTGTGCCTGGCCCGGCGCCAAGTGGGAAAGGGTGGCTTTGAGGCTGAAGGCAGCAGGAAAGCCTGCAGCCCCCAGGTTTGTGGGGCTACGCAAGCGGTTCCCAAAGAGCTTTAGAACAAGGCATAGTTTTCCCTGCTGGCTCTTTGGGCGGGGGACCCATCTCCAGCCGTATGGCCATTTTTGTGCCTGGCGCGGCGCCAAGTGGGAAAGGGTGGCTTTGAGGCTGAAGGCAGCAGGAAAGCCTGCAGCCCCCAGGTTTGTGGGGCTACGCAAGCGGTTCCCAAAGAGCTTTAGAACAAGGCATAATTTTCCCTCCTGGCTCTCTGGGCGGGGGACCCATCTCCAGCCGTATGGCCATTTTTGTGCCTGGCGCGGCGCCAAGTGGGAAAGGGTGCTGTCGAGGCTGAAGGCAGCAGGAAAGCCTGCAGCCCCCAGGTCTGTGGGGCTACGCAAGCGGTTCCCAAAGAGCTTTAGAACAAGGCATAGTTTTCCCTGCTGGCTCTTTGGGCGGGGGACCCATCTCCAGCCGTCTATCTATTTTTGTGCCTGGCGCGGTGCGTAGTGGCAAAGGGTCGTTTTGAGGCTGAAGGCAGCAGGAAAGCCTGCAGCCCCCAGGTCTGTGGGGCTACGCAAGGGGTTCCCAAAGAGCTTTAGAACAAGGCACAGTTTTCCCTGCTGGCTCTTTGGGCGGGGGACCCATCTCCAGCCGTATGGCCATTTTTGTGCCTGGCGCGGCGCCAAGTGGGAAAGGGTGGCTTTGAGGCTGAAGGCAGCAGGAAAGCCTGCAGCCCCCAGGTTTGTGGGGCTACGCAAGCGGTTCCCAAAGAGCTTTAGAACAAGGCATAGTTTTCCCTGCTGGCTCTTTGGGCGGGGGACCCATCTCCAGCCATAGGCCATTTCTGTGCCTGATAGGGCGCCAAGTGGGAAAGGGTGGCTTTGAGGCTGAAGACAGCAGGAAAGCCTGCAGCCCCCAGGTCTGTCGGGCTATGCAAGCGGTTCCCAAAGAGCTTTAGAACAAGGCATAGTTTTCCCTGCTGGCTCTTTGGGCGGTGGACCCATCTCCAGCCGTATGGCCATTTTTGTGCCTGGCGCGGCGCCAAGTGGGAAAGGGTGGTGTCGAGGCTGAAGGCAGCAGCAAAGCCCGCAGCCCCCAGGTCTGTGGGGCTATGCAAGCGGTTCCCAAAGAGCTTTAGAACAAGGCATAGTTTTCCCTGCTGGCTCTTTGGGCGGGGGACCCATCTCCAGCCGTATGGCCATTTTTGTGCATGGCCAGGGGCCAAGTGGGAAAGGGTGGTGTCGAGGCTGAAGGCAGCAGGAAGGCCCACAGCCCCCAGGTCTGTGGGGCTACGCAAGTGGTTCCCAAAGAGCTTTAGAACAAGGCATAGTTTTCCCTGCTGGCTCTTAGGGCATGGGACCCATCTCCAGCCATACGCCATTTTTGTGCCTGGCGCGGTGCCAAGTGGGAAAGGGTGCTGTCGAGGCTGAAGGCAGCAGCAAAGCCTGCAGCCCCCAGGTCTGTGGGGCTACGCAAGCGGTTCCCAAAGAGCTTTAGAACAAGGCACAGTTTTCCTTGCTGGCTCTTTTGGCATGGGACCCATCTCCAGCCATAGGCCATTTTAGTGCCTGATGCGGCGCCAAGTGGGAAAGGGTGGCTTTGAGGCTGAAGGTAGCAGGAAAGCCTGCAGCCCCCAGGTCTGTGGGGCTACGCAAGCGGTTCCCAAAGAGCTTTAGAACAAGGTATAGTTTTCCCTGCTGGCTCTTTGGGCATGGGACCCATCTCCAGCCATAGGCCATTTTTGTGCCTGATCGGGCGCCAAGTGGGAAAGGGTGGCTTTGAGGCTGAAGGCAGCAGGAAAGCCTGCAGCCCCCAGGTCTGTGGGGCTACGCAAGCGGTTCCCAAAGAGCTTTAGAACAAGGTATAGTTTTCCCTGCTGGCTCTTTGGGCGGGGGACCCATCTCCAGTCGTATGGCCATTTTTGTGCCTGGCGCGGTGCGTAGTGTGAAAGGGTGGCTTTGAGGCTGAAGGCAGCAGGAAAGCCCGCAGCCCCCAGGTCTGTGGGGCTATGCAAGCGGTTCCCAAAGAGCTTTAGAACAAGGCATAGTTTTCCCTGCTGGCTCTTTGGGCGGGGGACCCATCTCCAGCCGTATGGCCATTTTTGTGCCTGGTGCGGCGCTAAGTGGGAAAGGGTGGCTTTGAGGCTGAAGGCAGCAGGAAAGCCTGCAGCCCCCAGGTTTGTGGGGCTACGCAAGCGGTTCCCAAAGAGCTTTAGAACAAGGCATAGTTTTCCCTGATGGCTCTAAGGGCATGGGACCCATCTTCAGCCGTATGGCCATTTTTGTGCCTGGCGCGGCGCCAGGTGGGAAAGGGTGGTGTCGAGTCTGAAGGCAGCAGGAAAGCCTGCAGCCCCCAGGTCTGTGGGGCCAAGCAAGCGGTTCCCAAAGAGCTTTAGAACAAGGCATAGTTTTCCCTGCTGGCTCTTTGGGCATGGGACCCATCTCCAGCCATAGGCCATTTTTGTGCCTGGCGCGACGCCAAGTGGGAAAGGGTGGCTTTGAGGCTGAAGGCAGCAGCAAAGCCTGCAGCCCCCAGGTCTGTGGGGCTACGCAAGCGGTTCCCAAAGAGCTTTAGAACAAGGCATAGTTTTCCCAGCTGGCTCTTAGGGCATGGGACCCATATCCAGCCATAGGCCATTTTTGTGCCTGATGCGGCGCCAAGTGGGAAAGGGTGGCTTTGAGGCTGAAGGCAGCAGGAAAGCCCGCAGCCCCCAGGTCTGTGGGGCTACGCAAGCTGTTCCGAAAGAGCTTTAGAAGAAGGCATAATTTTCCCTGCTGGCTCTCTGGGCGGGGGACCCATCTCCAGCCGTATGGCCATTTTTGTGCGTGGCCAGGGGCCAAGTGGGAAAGGGTGGTGTCGAGGCTGAAGGCAGCAGCAAAGCCCGCAGCCCCCAGGTCTGTGGGGCCAAGCAAGCGGTTCCCAAAGAGCTTTAGAACAAGGCATAGTTTTCCCTGATGGCTCTTTGGGCATGGGACCCATCTCCAGCCATAGGCCATTTTTGTGCCTGATGCGGCGCCAAGTGGGAAAGGGTGGTTTTGAGGCTGAAGGCAGCAGGAAAGCCTGCAGCCCCCAGGTCTGTGGGGCTACGCAAGCGGTTCCCAAAGAGCTTTAGAACAAGGCATAGTTTTCCCTGCTGGCTCTTTGGGCGGGGGACCCATCTCCAGCCGTATGGCCATTTTTGTGCCTGGCCCGGCGCCAAGTGGGAAAGGGTGGCTTTGAGGCTGAAGGCAGCAGGAAAGCCTGCAGCCCCCAGGTTTGTGGGGCTACGCAAGCGGTTCCCAAAGAGCTTTAGAACAAGGCATAGTTTTCCCTGCTGGCTCTTTGGGCGGGGGACCCATCTCCAGCCGTATGGCCATTTTTGTGCCTGGCGCGGCGCCAAGTGGGAAAGGGTGGCTTTGAGGCTGAAGGCAGCAGGAAAGCCTGCAGCCCCCAGGTTTGTGGGGCTACGCAAGCGGTTCCCAAAGAGCTTTAGAACAAGGCATAATTTTCCCTCCTGGCTCTCTGGGCGGGGGACCCATCTCCAGCCGTATGGCCATTTTTGTGCCTGGCGCGGCGCCAAGTGGGAAAGGGTGCTGTCGAGGCTGAAGGCAGCAGGAAAGCCTGCAGCCCCCAGGTCTGTGGGGCTACGCAAGCGGTTCCCAAAGAGCTTTAGAACAAGGCATAGTTTTCCCTGCTGGCTCTTTGGGCGGGGGACCCATCTCCAGCCGTATGGCCATTTTTGTGCGTGGCCAGGGGCCAAGTGGGAAAGGGTGGTGTCGAGGCTGAAGGCAGCAGCAAAGCCTGCAGCCCCCAGGTCTGTGGGGCTACGCAAGCGGTTCCCAAAGAGCTTTAGAACAAGGCATAGTTTTCCCTGATGGCTCTTTGGGCATGGGACCCATCTCCAGCCATAGGCCATTTTTGTGCCTGATGCGGCGCCAAGTGGGAAAGGGTGGTTTTGAGGCTGAAGGCAGCAGGAAAGCCTGCAGCCCCCAGGTCTGTGGGGCTACGCAAGCGGTTCCCAAAGAGCTTTAGAACAAGGCATAGTTTTCCCTGATGGCTCTTTGGGCGGGGGACCCATCTCCAGCCGTATGGCCATTTTTGTGCCTGGCCCGGCGCCAAGTGGGAAAGGGTGGCTTTGAGGCTGAAGGCAGCAGGAAAGCCTGCAGCCCCCAGGTTTGTGGGGCTACGCAAGCGGTTCCCAAAGAGCTTTAGAACAAGGCATAGTTTTCCCTGCTGGCTCTTTGGGCGGGGGACCCATCTCCAGCCGTATGGCCATTTTTGTGCCTGGCGCGGCGCCAAGTGGGAAAGGGTGGCTTTGAGGCTGAAGGCAGCAGGAAAGCCTGCAGCCCCCAGGTTTGTGGGGCTACGCAAGCGGTTCCCAAAGAGCTTTAGAACAAGGCATAATTTTCCCTCCTGGCTCTCTGGGCGGGGGACCCATCTCCAGCCGTATGGCCATTTTTGTGCCTGGCGCGGCGCCAAGTGGGAAAGGGTGCTGTCGAGGCTGAAGGCAGCAGGAAAGCCTGCAGCCCCCAGGTCTGTGGGGCTACGCAAGCGGTTCCCAAAGAGCTTTAGAACAAGGCATAGTTTTCCCTGCTGGCTCTTTGGGCGGGGGACCCATCTCCAGCCGTCTATCTATTTTTGTGCCTGGCGCGGTGCGTAGTGGGAAAGGGTCGTTTTGAGGCTGAAGGCAGCAGGAAAGCCTGCAGCCCCCAGGTCTGTGGGGCTACGCAAGGGGTTCCCAAAGAGCTTTAGAACAAGGCACAGTTTTCCCTGCTGGCTCTTTGGGCGGGGGACCCATCTCCAGCCGTATGGCCATTTTTGTGCCTGGCGCGGCGCCAAGTGGGAAAGGGTGGCTTTGAGGCTGAAGGCAGCAGGAAAGCCTGCAGCCCCCAGGTTTGTGGGGCTACGCAAGCGGTTCCCAAAGAGCTTTAGAACAAGGCATAGTTTTCCCTGCTGGCTCTTTGGGCGGGGGACCCATCTCCAGCCATAGGCCATTTCTGTGCCTGATAGGGCGCCAAGTGGGAAAGGGTGGCTTTGAGGCTGAAGACAGCAGGAAAGCCTGCAGCCCCCAGGTCTGTCGGGCTATGCAAGCGGTTCCCAAAGAGCTTTAGAACAAGGCATAGTTTTCCCTGCTGGCTCTTTGGGCGGTGGACCCATCTCCAGCCGTATGGCCATTTTTGTGCCTGGCGCGGCGCCAAGTGGGAAAGGGTGGTGTCGAGGCTGAAGGCAGCAGCAAAGCCCGCAGCCCCCAGGTCTGTGGGGCTATGCAAGCGGTTCCCAAAGAGCTTTAGAACAAGGCATAGTTTTCCCTGCTGGCTCTTTGGGCATGGGACCCATCTCCAGCCATAGGCCATTTTTGTGCCTGGCGCGGCGCCAGGTGGGAAAGGGTGGTGTCGAGTCTGAAGGCAGCAGCAAAGCCTGCAGCCCCCAGGTCTGTGGGGCCAAGCAAGCGGTTCCCAAAGAGCTTTAGAACAAGGCATAGTTTTCCCTGCTGGCTCCTTGGGCGGGGGACCCATCTCCAGCCGTATGGCCATTTTTGTGCCTGGCCCGGCGCCAAGTGGGAAAGGGTGGCTTTGAGGCTGAAGGCAGCAGGAAAGCCTGCAGCCCCCAGGTTTGTGGGCCTACACAAGCGGTTCCCAAAGAGCTTTAGAACAAGGCATAATTTTCCCTGCTGGCTCTCTGGGCGGGGGACCCATCTCCAGCCGTATGGCCATTTTTGTGCCTGGCGCGGCGTCAAGTGGGAAAGGGTGCTGTCGAGGCTGAAGGCAGCAGGAAAGCCCGCAGCCCCCAGGTCTGTGGGGCTACGCAAGCGGTTCCCAAAGAGCTTTAGAACAAGGCATAGTTTTCCCTGCTGGCTCTTTGGGCGGGGGACCCATCTCCAGCCGTATGGCCATTTTTGTGCCTGGCGCGGCGCCAAGTGGGAAAGGGTGGTTTTGAGGCTGAAGGCAGCAGCAAAGCCTGCAGCCCCCAGGTCTGTGGGGCTACGCAAGCGGTTCCCAAAGAGCTTTAGAACAAGGCATATTTTTCCCTGCTGGCTCTTTGGGCGGGGGACCCATCTGCAGCCGTATGGCCATTTTTGGGCCTGGCGCGGCGCCAAGTGGGAAAGGGTGGTTTTGAGGCTGAAGGCAGCAGCAAAGCCCGCAGCCCCCAGGTCTGTGGGGCTACGCAAGCGGTTCCCAAAGAGCTTTAGAACAAGGCATATTTTTCCCTGCTGGCTCTTTGGGCGGGGGACCCATCTCCAGCCGTATGGCCATTTTTGAGCCTTTCGCGGCGCCAAGTGGGAAAGGGTGGTTTTGAGGCTGAAGGCAGCAGCAAAGCCCGCAGCCCCCAGGTCTGTGGGGCCAAGCAAGCGGTTCCCAAAGAGCTTTAGAACAAGGCATAGTTTTCCTTGCTGGCTCTTTGGGCATGGGACCCATCTCCAGCCATATGGCCATTTTTGTGCCTGGCGCGGCGCCAAGTGGGAAAGGGTGGCTTTGAGGCTGAAGGCAGCAGCAAAGCCTGCAGCCCCCAGGTCTGTGGGGCTACGCAAGCGGTTCCCAAAGAGCTTTAGAACAAGGCATAGTTTTCCCTGCTGGCTCTTTGGGCGGGGGACCCATCTCCAGCCATATGGCCATTTTTGTGCCTGGCGCGGCGCCAAGTGGGAAAGGGTGGCTTTGAGGCTGAAGGCAGCAGCAAAGCCCGCAGCCCCCAGGTCTGTGGGGCCAAGCAAGCGGTTCCCAAAGAGCTTTAGAACAAGGCATAGTTTTCCTTGCTGGCTCTTTGGGCATGGGACCCATCTCCAGCCATATGGCCATTTTTGTGCCTGATGCGGCGCCACGTGGGAAAGGGTGGCTTTGAGGCTGAAGGCAGCAGCAAAGCCTGCAGCCCCCAGGTCTGTGGGGCTACGCAAGCGGTTCCCAAAGAGCTTTAGAACAAGGCATAGTTTTCCCTGCTGGCTCTTTGGGCGGGGGACCCATCTCCAGCCATATGGCCATTTTTGTGCCTGGCGCGGCGCCAAGTGGGAAAGGGTGGCTTTGAGGCTGAAGGCAGCAGGAAAGCCCGCAGCCCCCAGGTCTGTGGGGCTACGCAAGCGGTTCCCATAGAGCTTTAGAACAAGGCATAGTTTTCCCTGCTGGCTCTTTGGGCGGGGGACCCATGTCCAGCCGTATGGCCATTTTTGTGCCTGGCGCAGCGCCAAGTGGGAAAGGGTGGCTTTGAGGCTGAAGGCAGCAGCAAAGCCTGCAGCCCCAGGTCTGTGGGGCTACGCAAGCGGTTCCCAAAGAGCTTTAGAACAAGGCATAGTTTTCCCTGCTGGCTCCTTGGGTAGGGGACCCATCTCCAGCCGTATGGCCATTTTTGTGCCTGGCCCGGCGCCAAGTGGGAAAGGGTGGTTTTGAGGCTGAAGGCAGCAGGAAAGCCCGCAGCCCCCAGGTCTGTGGGGCTACGCAAGTGGTTCCCAAAGAGCTTTAGAACAAGGCATAGTTTTCCCTGCTGGCTCTTTGGGCGGGGGACCCATCTCCAGCCATAGGCCATTTTTATGCCTGGGGCGGCGCCAAGTGGGAAAGGGTGGCTTTGAGGCTGAAGGCAGCAGGAAAGCCCGCAGCCCCCAGGTCTGTGGGGCTATGCAAGTGGTTCCCAAAGAGCTTTAGAACAAGGCATAGTTTTCCCGGCTTGTTCTTTGGGCGGGGGACCCATCTGCAGCCGTATGGCCATTTTTGTGCCTGGCGCGGCGCCAAGTGGGAAAGGGTGGTGTCGAGTCTGAAGGCAGCAGGAAAGCCCGCAGCCCCCAGGTCTGTGGGGCTACGCAAGCGGTTCCCAAAGAGCTTTAGAACAAGGCATAGTTTTCCCTGCTGGCTCTTTGGGCGGGGGACCCATCTCCAGTCGTATGGCCATTTCTGTGCCTGATAGGGCGCCAAGTGGGAAAGGGTGGCTTTGAGGCTGAAGACAGCAGGAAAGCCTGCAGCCCCCAGGTCTGTGGGGCTATGCAAGCGGTTCCCAAAGAGCTTTAGAACAAGGCATAGTTTTCCCTGCTGGCTCTTTGGGCGGGGGACCCATCTCCAGCCATAGGCCATTTTTGTGCCTGGCGCGGCGCCAGGTGGGAAAGGGTGGTGTCGAGTCTGAAGGCAGCAGCAAAGCCTGCAGCCCCCAGGTCTGTGGGGCCAAGCAAGCGGTTCGCAAAGAGCTTTAGAACAAGGCATAGTTTTCCCTGCTGGCTCTTTGGGCGGGGGACCCATCTCCAGCCATAGGCCATTTTTGTGCCTGGCGCGGCGCCAAGTGGGAAAGGGTGGCTTTGAGGCTGAAGGCAGCAGCAAAGCCTGCAGCCCCCAGGTCTGTGGGGCTACGCAAGCGGTTCCCAAAGATCTTTAGAACAAGGCATAGTTTTCCCAGCTGGCTCTTAGGGCATGGGACCCATATCCAGCATAGGCCATTTTTGTGCCTGATGCGGCGCCAAGTGGGAAAGGGTGGCTTTGAGGCTGAAGACAGCAGGAAAGCCCGCAGCCCCCAGGTCTGTGGGGCTACGCAAGCGGTTCCCAAAGAGCTTTAGAACAAGGCATAGTTTTCCCTGCTGGCTCTTTGGGCGGGGGACCCATCTCCAGCCGTATGGCCATTTTTGTGCATGGCCAGGGGCCAAGTGGGAAAGGGTGGTGTCGAGGCTGAAGGCAGCAGGAAGGCCCACAGCCCCCAGGTCTGTGGGGCTACGCAAGTGGTTCCCAAAGAGCTTTAGAACAAGGCATAGTTTTCCCTGCTGGCTCTTAGGGCATGGGACCCATCTCCAGCCATACGCCATTTTTGTGCCTAGCGCGACGCCAAGTGGGAAAGGGTGGTTTTGAGGCTGAAGGCAGCAGCAAAGCCTGCAGCCCCCAGGTCTGTGGGGCTACGCAAGCGGTTCCCAAAGAGCTTTAGAACAAGGCACAGTTTTCCTTGCTGGCTCTTTTGGCATGGGACCCATCTCCAGCCATAGGCCATTTTAGTGCCTGATGCGGCGCCAAGTGGGAAAGGGTGGCTTTGAGGCTGAAGGTAGCAGGAAAGCCTGCAGCCCCCAGGTCTGTGGGGCTACGCAAGCGGTTCCCAAAGAGCTTTAGAACAAGGTATAGTTTTCCCTGCTGGCTCTTTGGGCATGGGACCCATCTCCAGCCATAGGCCATTTTTGTGCCTGATGCGGCGCCAAGTGGGAAAGGGTGGCTTTGAGGCTGAAGTCAGCAAGAAAGCCTGCAGCCCCCAGGTCTGTGCGGCTACACAAGCGGTTCCCAAAGAGCTTTAGAACAAGGCACAGTTTTCCCTGCTGGCTCTTTGGGCGGGGGAAACATCTCCACTCGTATGGCCATTTTTGAGCCTGGCGCGGCGCCAGGTGGGAAAGGGTGGTGTCGAGTCTGAAGGCAGCAGGAAAGCCTGCAGCCCCCAGGTCTGTGGGGCCAAGCAAGCGGTTCCCAAAGAGCTTTAGAACAAGGCATAGTTTTCCCTGCTGGCTCTTTGGGCATGGGACCCATCTCCAGCCATAGGCCATTTTTGTGCCTGGCGCGACGCCAAGTGGGAAAGGGTGGCTTTGAGGCTGAAGGCAGCAGCAAAGCCTGCAGCCCCCAGGTCTGTGGGGCTACGCAAGCGGTTCCCAAAGAGCTTTAGAACAAGGCATAGTTTTCCCAGCTGGCTCTTAGGGCATGGGACCCATATCCAGCCATAGGCCATTTTTGTGCCTGATGCGGCGCCAAGTGGGAAAGGGTGGCTTTGAGGCTGAAGGCAGCAGGAAAGCCCGCAGCCCCCAGGTCTGTGGGGCTACGCAAGCTGTTCCGAAAGAGCTTTAGAAGAAGGCATAATTTTCCCTGCTGGCTCTCTGGGCGGGGGACCCATCTCCAGCCGTATGGCCATTTTTGTGCGTGGCCAGGGGCCAAGTGGGAAAGGGTGGTGTCGAGGCTGAAGGCAGCAGCAAAGCCCGCAGCCCCCAGGTCTGTGGGGCCAAGCAAGCGGTTCCCAAAGAGCTTTAGAACAAGGCATAGTTTTCCCTGATGGCTCTTTGGGCATGGGACCCATCTCCAGCCATAGGCCATTTTTGTGCCTGATGCGGCGCCAAGTGGGAAAGGGTGGTTTTGAGGCTGAAGGCAGCAGGAAAGCCTGCAGCCCCCAGGTCTGTGGGGCTACGCAAGCGGTTCCCAAAGAGCTTTAGAACAAGGCATAGTTTTCCCTGCTGGCTCTTTGGGCGGGGGACCCATCTCCAGCCGTATGGCCATTTTTGTGCCTGGCCCGGCGCCAAGTGGGAAAGGGTGGCTTTGAGGCTGAAGGCAGCAGGAAAGCCTGCAGCCCCCAGGTTTGTGGGGCTACGCAAGCGGTTCCCAAAGAGCTTTAGAACAAGGCATAGTTTTCCCTGCTGGCTCTTTGGGCGGGGGACCCATCTCCAGCCGTATGGCCATTTTTGTGCCTGGCGCGGCGCCAAGTGGGAAAGGGTGGCTTTGAGGCTGAAGGCAGCAGGAAAGCCTGCAGCCCCCAGGTTTGTGGGGCTACGCAAGCGGTTCCCAAAGAGCTTTAGAACAAGGCATAATTTTCCCTCCTGGCTCTCTGGGCGGGGGACCCATCTCCAGCCGTATGGCCATTTTTGTGCCTGGCGCGGCGCCAAGTGGGAAAGGGTGCTGTCGAGGCTGAAGGCAGCAGGAAAGCCTGCAGCCCCCAGGTCTGTGGGGCTACGCAAGCGGTTCCCAAAGAGCTTTAGAACAAGGCATAGTTTTCCCTGCTGGCTCTTTGGGCGGGGGACCCATCTCCAGCCGTATGGCCATTTTTGTGCGTGGCCAGGGGCCAAGTGGGAAAGGGTGGTGTCGAGGCTGAAGGCAGCAGCAAAGCCTGCAGCCCCCAGGTCTGTGGGGCTACGCAAGCGGTTCCCAAAGAGCTTTAGAACAAGGCATAGTTTTCCCTGATGGCTCTTTGGGCATGGGACCCATCTCCAGCCATAGGCCATTTTTGTGCCTGATGCGGCGCCAAGTGGGAAAGGGTGGTTTTGAGGCTGAAGGCAGCAGGAAAGCCTGCAGCCCCCAGGTCTGTGGGGCTACGCAAGCGGTTCCCAAAGAGCTTTAGAACAAGGCATAGTTTTCCCTGATGGCTCTTTGGGCGGGGGACCCATCTCCAGCCGTATGGCCATTTTTGTGCCTGGCCCGGCGCCAAGTGGGAAAGGGTGGCTTTGAGGCTGAAGGCAGCAGGAAAGCCTGCAGCCCCCAGGTTTGTGGGGCTACGCAAGCGGTTCCCAAAGAGCTTTAGAACAAGGCATAGTTTTCCCTGCTGGCTCTTTGGGCGGGGGACCCATCTCCAGCCGTATGGCCATTTTTGTGCCTGGCGCGGCGCCAAGTGGGAAAGGGTGGCTTTGAGGCTGAAGGCAGCAGGAAAGCCTGCAGCCCCCAGGTTTGTGGGGCTACGCAAGCGGTTCCCAAAGAGCTTTAGAACAAGGCATAATTTTCCCTCCTGGCTCTCTGGGCGGGGGACCCATCTCCAGCCGTATGGCCATTTTTGTGCCTGGCGCGGCGCCAAGTGGGAAAGGGTGCTGTCGAGGCTGAAGGCAGCAGGAAAGCCTGCAGCCCCCAGGTCTGTGGGGCTACGCAAGCGGTTCCCAAAGAGCTTTAGAACAAGGCATAGTTTTCCCTGCTGGCTCTTTGGGCGGGGGACCCATCTCCAGCCGTCTATCTATTTTTGTGCCTGGCGCGGTGCGTAGTGGCAAAGGGTCGTTTTGAGGCTGAAGGCAGCAGGAAAGCCTGCAGCCCCCAGGTCTGTGGGGCTACGCAAGGGGTTCCCAAAGAGCTTTAGAACAAGGCACAGTTTTCCCTGCTGGCTCTTTGGGCGGGGGACCCATCTCCAGCCGTATGGCCATTTTTGTGCCTGGCGCGGCGCCAAGTGGGAAAGGGTGGCTTTGAGGCTGAAGGCAGCAGGAAAGCCTGCAGCCCCCAGGTTTGTGGGGCTACGCAAGCGGTTCCCAAAGAGCTTTAGAACAAGGCATAGTTTTCCCTGCTGGCTCTTTGGGCGGGGGACCCATCTCCAGCCATAGGCCATTTCTGTGCCTGATAGGGCGCCAAGTGGGAAAGGGTGGCTTTGAGGCTGAAGACAGCAGGAAAGCCTGCAGCCCCCAGGTCTGTCGGGCTATGCAAGCGGTTCCCAAAGAGCTTTAGAACAAGGCATAGTTTTCCCTGCTGGCTCTTTGGGCGGTGGACCCATCTCCAGCCGTATGGCCATTTTTGTGCCTGGCGCGGCGCCAAGTGGGAAAGGGTGGTGTCGAGGCTGAAGGCAGCAGCAAAGCCCGCAGCCCCCAGGTCTGTGGGGCTATGCAAGCGGTTCCCAAAGAGCTTTAGAACAAGGCATAGTTTTCCCTGCTGGCTCTTTGGGCGGGGGACCCATCTCCAGCCGTATGGCCATTTTTGTGCATGGCCAGGGGCCAAGTGGGAAAGGGTGGTGTCGAGGCTGAAGGCAGCAGGAAGGCCCACAGCCCCCAGGTCTGTGGGGCTACGCAAGTGGTTCCCAAAGAGCTTTAGAACAAGGCATAGTTTTCCCTGCTGGCTCTTAGGGCATGGGACCCATCTCCAGCCATACGCCATTTTTGTGCCTGGCGCGGTGCCAAGTGGGAAAGGGTGCTGTCGAGGCTGAAGGCAGCAGCAAAGCCTGCAGCCCCCAGGTCTGTGGGGCTACGCAAGCGGTTCCCAAAGAGCTTTAGAACAAGGCACAGTTTTCCTTGCTGGCTCTTTTGGCATGGGACCCATCTCCAGCCATAGGCCATTTTAGTGCCTGATGCGGCGCCAAGTGGGAAAGGGTGGCTTTGAGGCTGAAGGTAGCAGGAAAGCCTGCAGCCCCCAGGTCTGTGGGGCTACGCAAGCGGTTCCCAAAGAGCTTTAGAACAAGGTATAGTTTTCCCTGCTGGCTCTTTGGGCATGGGACCCATCTCCAGCCATAGGCCATTTTTGTGCCTGATCGGGCGCCAAGTGGGAAAGGGTGGCTTTGAGGCTGAAGGCAGCAGGAAAGCCTGCAGCCCCCAGGTCTGTGGGGCTACGCAAGCGGTTCCCAAAGAGCTTTAGAACAAGGCATAGTTTTCCCTGCTGGCTCTTTGGGCGGGGGACCCATCTCCAGTCGTATGGCCATTTTTGTGCCTGGCGCGGTGCGTAGTGTGAAAGGGTGGCTTTGAGGCTGAAGGCAGCAGGAAAGCCCGCAGCCCCCAGGTCTGTGGGGCTATGCAAGCGGTTCCCAAAGAGCTTTAGAACAAGGCATAGTTTTCCCTGCTGGCTCTTTGGGCGGGGGACCCATCTCCAGCCGTATGGCCATTTTTGTGCCTGGTGCGGCGCTAAGTGGGAAAGGGTGGCTTTGAGGCTGAAGGCAGCAGGAAAGCCTGCAGCCCCCAGGTTTGTGGGGCTACGCAAGCGGTTCCCAAAGAGCTTTAGAACAAGGCATAGTTTTCCCTGATGGCTCTAAGGGCATGGGACCCATCTTCAGCCGTATGGCCATTTTTGTGCCTGGCGCGGCGCCAGGTGGGAAAGGGTGGTGTCGAGTCTGAAGGCAGCAGGAAAGCCTGCAGCCCCCAGGTCTGTGGGGCCAAGCAAGCGGTTCCCAAAGAGCTTTAGAACAAGGCATAGTTTTCCCTGCTGGCTCTTTGGGCATGGGACCCATCTCCAGCCATAGGCCATTTTTGTGCCTGGCGCGACGCCAAGTGGGAAAGGGTGGCTTTGAGGCTGAAGGCAGCAGCAAAGCCTGCAGCCCCCAGGTCTGTGGGGCTACGCAAGCGGTTCCCAAAGAGCTTTAGAACAAGGCATAGTTTTCCCAGCTGGCTCTTAGGGCATGGGACCCATATCCAGCCATAGGCCATTTTTGTGCCTGATGCGGCGCCAAGTGGGAAAGGGTGGCTTTGAGGCTGAAGGCAGCAGGAAAGCCCGCAGCCCCCAGGTCTGTGGGGCTACGCAAGCTGTTCCGAAAGAGCTTTAGAAGAAGGCATAATTTTCCCTGCTGGCTCTCTGGGCGGGGGACCCATCTCCAGCCGTATGGCCATTTTTGTGCGTGGCCAGGGGCCAAGTGGGAAAGGGTGGTGTCGAGGCTGAAGGCAGCAGCAAAGCCCGCAGCCCCCAGGTCTGTGGGGCCAAGCAAGCGGTTCCCAAAGAGCTTTAGAACAAGGCATAGTTTTCCCTGATGGCTCTTTGGGCATGGGACCCATCTCCAGCCATAGGCCATTTTTGTGCCTGATGCGGCGCCAAGTGGGAAAGGGTGGTTTTGAGGCTGAAGGCAGCAGGAAAGCCTGCAGCCCCCAGGTCTGTGGGGCTACGCAAGCGGTTCCCAAAGAGCTTTAGAACAAGGCATAGTTTTCCCTGCTGGCTCTTTGGGCGGGGGACCCATCTCCAGCCGTATGGCCATTTTTGTGCCTGGCCCGGCGCCAAGTGGGAAAGGGTGGCTTTGAGGCTGAAGGCAGCAGGAAAGCCTGCAGCCCCCAGGTTTGTGGGGCTACGCAAGCGGTTCCCAAAGAGCTTTAGAACAAGGCATAGTTTTCCCTGCTGGCTCTTTGGGCGGGGGACCCATCTCCAGCCGTATGGCCATTTTTGTGCCTGGCGCGGCGCCAAGTGGGAAAGGGTGGCTTTGAGGCTGAAGGCAGCAGGAAAGCCTGCAGCCCCCAGGTTTGTGGGGCTACGCAAGCGGTTCCCAAAGAGCTTTAGAACAAGGCATAATTTTCCCTCCTGGCTCTCTGGGCGGGGGACCCATCTCCAGCCGTATGGCCATTTTTGTGCCTGGCGCGGCGCCAAGTGGGAAAGGGTGCTGTCGAGGCTGAAGGCAGCAGGAAAGCCTGCAGCCCCCAGGTCTGTGGGTCTACGCAAGCGGTTCCCAAAGAGCTTTAGAACAAGGCATAGTTTTCCCTGCTGGCTCTTTGGGCGGGGGACCCATCTCCAGCCGTATGGCCATTTTTGTGCGTGGCCAGGGGCCAAGTGGGAAAGGGTGGTGTCGAGGCTGAAGGCAGCAGCAAAGCCTGCAGCCCCCAGGTCTGTGGGGCTACGCAAGCGGTTCCCAAAGAGCTTTAGAACAAGGCATAGTTTTCCCTGATGGCTCTTTGGGCATGGGACCCATCTCCAGCCATAGGCCATTTTTGTGCCTGATGCGGCGCCAAGTGGGAAAGGGTGGTTTTGAGGCTGAAGGCAGCAGGAAAGCCTGCAGCCCCCAGGTCTGTGGGGCTACGCAAGCGGTTCCCAAAGAGCTTTAGAACAAGGCATAGTTTTCCCTGATGGCTCTTTGGGCGGGGGACCCATCTCCAGCCGTATGGCCATTTTTGTGCCTGGCCCGGCGCCAAGTGGGAAAGGGTGGCTTTGAGGCTGAAGGCAGCAGGAAAGCCTGCAGCCCCCAGGTTTGTGGGGCTACGCAAGCGGTTCCCAAAGAGCTTTAGAACAAGGCATAGTTTTCCCTGCTGGCTCTTTGGGCGGGGGACCCATCTCCAGCCGTATGGCCATTTTTGTGCCTGGCGCGGCGCCAAGTGGGAAAGGGTGGCTTTGAGGCTGAAGGCAGCAGGAAAGCCTGCAGCCCCCAGGTTTGTGGGGCTACGCAAGCGGTTCCCAAAGAGCTTTAGAACAAGGCATAATTTTCCCTCCTGGCTCTCTGGGCGGGGGACCCATCTCCAGCCGTATGGCCATTTTTGTGCCTGGCGCGGCGCCAAGTGGGAAAGGGTGCTGTCGAGGCTGAAGGCAGCAGGAAAGCCTGCAGCCCCCAGGTCTGTGGGGCTACGCAAGCGGTTCCCAAAGAGCTTTAGAACAAGGCATAGTTTTCCCTGCTGGCTCTTTGGGCGGGGGACCCATCTCCAGCCGTCTATCTATTTTTGTGCCTGGCGCGGTGCGTAGTGGGAAAGGGTCGTTTTGAGGCTGAAGGCAGCAGGAAAGCCTGCAGCCCCCAGGTCTGTGGGGCTACGCAAGGGGTTCCCAAAGAGCTTTAGAACAAGGCACAGTTTTCCCTGCTGGCTCTTTGGGCGGGGGACCCATCTCCAGCCGTATGGCCATTTTTGTGCCTGGCGCGGCGCCAAGTGGGAAAGGGTGGCTTTGAGGCTGAAGGCAGCAGGAAAGCCTGCAGCCCCCAGGTTTGTGGGGCTACGCAAGCGGTTCCCAAAGAGCTTTAGAACAAGGCATAGTTTTCCCTGCTGGCTCTTTGGGCGGGGGACCCATCTCCAGCCATAGGCCATTTCAGTGCCTGATAGGGCGCCAAGTGGGAAAGGGTGGCTTTGAGGCTGAAGACAGCAGGAAAGCCTGCAGCCCCCAGGTCTGTCGGGCTATGCAAGCGGTTCCCAAAGAGCTTTAGAACAAGGCATAGTTTTCCCTGCTGGCTCTTTGGGCGGTGGACCCATCTCCAGCCGTATGGCCATTTTTGTGCCTGGCGCGGCGCCAAGTGGGAAAGGGTGGTGTCGAGGCTGAAGGCAGCAGCAAAGCCCGCAGCCCCCAGGTCTGTGGGGCTATGCAAGCGGTTCCCAAAGAGCTTTAGAACAAGGCATAGTTTTCCCTGCTGGCTCTTTGGGCATGGGACCCATCTCCAGCCATAGGCCATTTTTGTGCCTGGCGCGGCGCCAGGTGGGAAAGGGTGGTGTCGAGTCTGAAGGCAGCAGCAAAGCCTGCAGCCCCCAGGTCTGTGGGGCCAAGCAAGCGGTTCCCAAAGAGCTTTAGAACAAGGCATAGTTTTCCCTGCTGGCTCCTTGGGCGGGGGACCCATCTCCAGCCGTATGGCCATTTTTGTGCCTGGCCCGGCGCCAAGTGGGAAAGGGTGGCTTTGAGGCTGAAGGCAGCAGGAAAGCCTGCAGCCCCCAGGTTTGTGGGCCTACACAAGCGGTTCCCAAAGAGCTTTAGAACAAGGCATAATTTTCCCTGCTGGCTCTCTGGGCGGGGGACCCATCTCCAGCCGTATGGCCATTTTTGTGCCTGGCGCGGCGTCAAGTGGGAAAGGGTGCTGTCGAGGCTGAAGGCAGCAGGAAAGCCCGCAGCCCCCAGGTCTGTGGGGCTACGCAAGCGGTTCCCAAAGAGCTTTAGAACAAGGCATAGTTTTCCCTGCTGGCTCTTTGGGCGGGGGACCCATCTCCAGCCGTATGGCCATTTTTGTGCCTGGCGCGGCGCCAAGTGGGAAAGGGTGGTTTTGAGGCTGAAGGCAGCAGCAAAGCCTGCAGCCCCCAGGTCTGTGGGGCTACGCAAGCGGTTCCCAAAGAGCTTTAGAACAAGGCATATTTTTCCCTGCTGGCTCTTTGGGCGGGGGACCCATCTGCAGCCGTATGGCCATTTTTGGGCCTGGCGCGGCGCCAAGTGGGAAAGGGTGGTTTTGAGGCTGAAGGCAGCAGCAAAGCCCGCAGCCCCCAGGTCTGTGGGGCTACGCAAGCGGTTCCCAAAGAGCTTTAGAACAAGGCATATTTTTCCCTGCTGGCTCTTTGGGCGGGGGACCCATCTCCAGCCGTATGGCCATTTTTGAGCCTTTCGCGGCGCCAAGTGGGAAAGGGTGGTTTTGAGGCTGAAGGCAGCAGCAAAGCCCGCAGCCCCCAGGTCTGTGGGGCCAAGCAAGCGGTTCCCAAAGAGCTTTAGAACAAGGCATAGTTTTCCTTGCTGGCTCTTTGGGCATGGGACCCATCTCCAGCCATATGGCCATTTTTGTGCCTGGCGCGGCGCCAAGTGGGAAAGGGTGGCTTTGAGGCTGAAGGCAGCAGCAAAGCCTGCAGCCCCCAGGTCTGTGGGGCTACGCAAGCGGTTCCCAAAGAGCTTTAGAACAAGGCATAGTTTTCCCTGCTGGCTCTTTGGGCGGGGGACCCATCTCCAGCCATATGGCCATTTTTGTGCCTGGCGCGGCGCCAAGTGGGAAAGGGTGGCTTTGAGGCTGAAGGCAGCAGCAAAGCCCGCAGCCCCCAGGTCTGTGGGGCCAAGCAAGCGGTTCCCAAAGAGCTTTAGAACAAGGCATAGTTTTCCTTGCTGGCTCTTTGGGCATGGGACCCATCTCCAGCCATATGGCCATTTTTGTGCCTGATGCGGCGCCACGTGGGAAAGGGTGGCTTTGAGGCTGAAGGCAGCAGCAAAGCCTGCAGCCCCCAGGTCTGTGGGGCTACGCAAGCGGTTCCCAAAGAGCTTTAGAACAAGGCATAGTTTTCCCTGCTGGCTCTTTGGGCGGGGGACCCATCTCCAGCCATATGGCCATTTTTGTGCCTGGCGCGGCGCCAAGTGGGAAAGGGTGGCTTTGAGGCTGAAGGCAGCAGGAAAGCCCGCAGCCCCCAGGTCTGTGGGGCTACGCAAGCGGTTCCCAAAGAGCTTTAGAACAAGGCATAGTTTTCCCTGCTGGCTCTTTGGGCGGGGGACCCATGTCCAGCCGTATGGCCATTTTTGTGCCTGGCGCAGCGCCAAGTGGGAAAGGGTGGTTTTGAGGCTGAAGGCAGCAGGAAAGCCCGCAGCCCCCAGGTCTGTGGGGCTACGCAAGTGGTTCCCAAAGAGCTTTAGAACAAGGCATAGTTTTCCCTGCTGGCTCTTTGGGCGGGGGACCCATCTCCAGCCATAGGCCATTTTTATGCCTGGGGCGGCGCCAAGTGGGAAAGGGTGGCTTTGAGGCTGAAGGCAGCAGGAAAGCCCGCAGCCCCCAGGTCTGTGGGGCTATGCAAGTGGTTCCCAAAGAGCTTTAGAACAAGGCATAGTTTTCCCGGCTTGTTCTTTGGGCGGGGGACCCATCTGCAGCCGTATGGCCATTTTTGGGCCTGGCGCGGCGCCAAGTGGGAAAGGGTGGTGTCGAGTCTGAAGGCAGCAGGAAAGCCCGCAGCCCCCAGGTCTGTGGGGCTACGCAAGCGGTTCCCAAAGAGCTTTAGAACAAGGCATAGTTTTCCCTGCTGGCTCTTTGGGCGGGGGACCCATCTCCAGTCGTATGGCCATTTCTGTGCCTGATAGGGCGCCAAGTGGGAAAGGGTGGCTTTGAGGCTGAAGACAGCAGGAAAGCCTGCAGCCCCCAGGTCTGTGGGGCTATGCAAGCGGTTCCCAAAGAGCTTTAGAACAAGGCATAGTTTTCCCTGCTGGCTCTTTGGGCGGGGGACCCATCTCCAGCCATAGGCCATTTTTGTGCCTGGCGCGGCGCCAGGTGGGAAAGGGTGGTGTCGAGTCTGAAGGCAGCAGCAAAGCCTGCAGCCCCCAGGTCTGTGGGGCCAAGCAAGCGGTTCGCAAAGAGCTTTAGAACAAGGCATAGTTTTCCCTGCTGGCTCTTTGGGCGGGGGACCCATCTCCAGCCATAGGCCATTTTTGTGCCTGGCGCGGCGCCAAGTGGGAAAGGGTGGCTTTGAGGCTGAAGGCAGCAGCAAAGCCTGCAGCCCCCAGGTCTGTGGGGCTACGCAAGCGGTTCCCAAAGATCTTTAGAACAAGGCATAGTTTTCCCAGCTGGCTCTTAGGGCATGGGACCCATATCCAGCATAGGCCATTTTTGTGCCTGATGCGGCGCCAAGTGGGAAAGGGTGGCTTTGAGGCTGAAGGCAGCAGGAAAGCCCGCAGCCCCCAGGTCTGTGGGGCTACGCAAGCGGTTCCCAAAGAGCTTTAGAACAAGGCATAATTTTCCCTGCTGGCTCTCTGGGCGGGGGACCCATCTCCAGCCGTATGGCCATTTTTGTGCCTGGCGCGGCGCCAAGTGGGAAAGGGTGCTGTCGAGGCTGAAGGCAGCAGGAAAGCCTGCAGCCCCCAGGTCTGTGGGGCTACGCAAGCGGTTCCCAAAGAGCTTTAGAACAAGCCATAGTTTTCCCTGCTTGCTCTTTGGGCGAGGGACACATCTCCAGCCGTATGGCCATTTTTGTGCGTGGCCAGGGGCCAAGTGGGAAAGGGTGGTGTCGAGGCTGAAGGCAGCAGGAAGGCCCACAGCCCCCAGGTCTGTGGGGCTATGCAAGCGGTTCCCAAAGAGCTTTAGAAGAAGGCATAATTTTCCCTGCTGGCTCTTTCGGCATGGGACCCATCTCCAGCCATAGACCATTTTTGTGCCTAGCGCGGCGCCAAGTGGGAAAGGGTGGCTTTGAGGCTGAATGCAGCAGCAAAGCCTACAGCCCCCAGGTCTGTGGGGCTACGCAAGCGGTTCCCAAAGAGCTTTAGAACAAGGCATAGTTTTCCTTGCTGGGTCTTTGGGCATGGGACCCATCTCCAGCCATAGGCCATTTTTGTGCCTGATGCGGCGCCAAGTGGGAAAGGGTGGCTTTGAGGCTGAAGGCAGCAGCAAAGCCTGCAGCCCCCAGGTCTGTGGGGCTATGGAAGCGGTTCCCAAAGTGCTTTAGAACAAGGCATAGTTTTCCCTGCTGGCTCTTTGGGCATGGGACCCATCTCGAGCCGTATGGCCATTTTTGTGCCTGGTGCGGCGCCAAGTGGGAAAGGGTGGCTTTGAGGCTGAAGGCAGCAGGAAAGCCCACACCCCCCAGGTCTGTGGGGCTACGCAAGCGGTTCCCAAAGAGCTTTAGAACAAGGCATAGTTTTCCCTGCTGGCTCTTTGGGCGGGGGACCCATCTCCAGCCGTATGGCCATTTTTGTGCCTGGCGCAGCGCCAAGTGGGAAAGGGTGGCTTTGAGGCTGAAGGCAGCAGGAAAGCCCGCAGCCCCCAGGTCTGTGGGGCTACGCAAGCGGTTCCCAAAGAGCTTTAGAACAAGGCATAGTTTTCCCTGCTGGCTCTTTGGGCGGGGGACCCATCTCCAGCCGTATGGCCATTTTTGTACCTGGCGCAGCGCCAAGTGGGAAAGGGTGGCTTTGAGGCTGAAGGCAGCAGCAAAGCCTGCAGCCCCCAGGTCTGTGGGGCTACGCAAGCGGTTCCCAAAGAGCTTTAGAACAAGGCATAGTTTTCCCTGCTGGCTCCTTGGGCGGGGGACCCATCTCCAGTCGTATGGCTATTTTTATGCCTGGCGCGGTGCGTAGTGGGAAAGGGTGGTGTCGAGGCTGAAGGCAGCAGGAAAGCCCGCAGCCCCCAGGTCTGTGGGGCTACGCAAGCGGTTCCCAAAGAGCTTTAGAACAAGGCATAGTTTTCCCTGCTGGCTCTTTGGGCGGGGGACCCATCTCCAGTCGTATGGCCATTTTTGTGCCTGATGCGGCGCCAAGTGGGAAAGGGTGGCTTTGAGGCTGAAGGCAGCAGGAAAGCCCACAGCCCCCAGGTCTGTGGGGCTACGCAAGCGGTTCCCAAAGAGCTTTAGAACAAGGCATAGTTTTCCCTGCTGGCTCTTTGGGCGGGGGACCCATCTCCAGCCGTATGGCCATTTTTGTGCGTGGCCAGGGGCCAAGTGGGAAAGGGTGGTGTCGAGGCTGAAGGCAGGAGCAAAACCTGCAGCCCCCAGGTCTGTGGGGCTACGCAAGCGGTTCCCAAAGAGCTTTAGAACAAGGCATAGTTTTCCCTGCTGGCTCTTTGGGCGGGGGACCCATCTCCAGCCGTATGGCCATTTTTGTGCCTGGCGCGGCGCCAAGTGGGAAAGGGTGGTTTTGAGGCTGAAGGCAGCAGCAAAGCCTGCAGCCCCCAGGTCTGTGGGGCTACGCAAGCGGTTCCCAAAGAGCTTTAGAACAAGGCATAGTTTTCCCTGCCGGCTCTTTGGGCGGGGGACCCATCTCCAGCCATAGGCCATTTTTATGCCTGGGGCGGCGCCAAGTGGGAAAGGGTGGCTTTGAGGCTGAAGGCAGCAGGAAAGCCCGCAGCCCCCAGGTCTGTGGGGCTATGCAAGTGGTTCCCAAAGAGCTTTAGAACAAGGCATAGTTTTCCCTGCTTGTTCTTTGGGCGGGGGACCCATCTCCAGCCGTATGGCCATTTTTGGGCCTGGCGCGGCGCCAAGTGGGAAAGGGTGGTGTCGAGTCTGAAGGCAGCAGGAAAGCCCGCAGCCCCCAGGTCTGTGGGGCCAAGCAAGCGGTTCCCAAAGAGCTTTAGAACAAGGCATAGTTTTCCCTGCTGGCTCTTTGGGCGGGGGACCCATCTCCAGCCGTATGGCCATTTTTGTGCGTGGCCAGGGGCCAAGTGGGAAAGGGTGGCTTTGAGGCTGAAGGCAGCAGCAAAGCCCGCAGCCCCCAGGTCTGTGGGGCTACGCAAGCGGTTCCCAAAGAGCTTTAGAACAAGGCATAGTTTTCCCTGCTGGCTCTTTGGGCATGGGACCCATCTCCAGCCATAGGCCATTTTTGTGCCTGATGCGGCGCCAAGTGGGAAAGGGCGGTTTTGAGGCTGAAGGCAGCAGGAAAGCCTGCAGCCCCCAGGTTTGTGGGGCTACGCAAGCGGTTCCCAAAGAGCTTTAGAACAAGGCATAGTTTTCCCTGATGGCTCTTTGGGCGGGGGACCCATCTCCAGCCGTATGGCCATTTTTGTGCCTGGCGAAGCCCCAAGTGCGAAAGGGTGGCTTTGAGGCTGAAGGCAGCAGGAAAGCCTGCAGCCCCCAGGTTTGTGGGGCTACGCAAGCGGTTCCCAAAGAGCTTTAGAACAAGGCATAATTTTCCCTGCTGGCTCTCTGGGCGGGGGACCCATCTCCAGCCGTATGTCCATTTTTGTGCCTGGCGCGGCGCCAAGTGGGAAAGGGTGCTGTCGAGGCTGAAGGCAGCAGGAAAGCCTGCAGCCCCCAGGTCTGTGGGGCTACGCAAGCGGTTCCCAAAGAGCTTTAGAACAAGGCATAGTTTTCCCTGCTGGCTCTTTGGGCGGGGGACCCATCTCCAGCCGTCTATCTATTTTTGTGCCTGGCGCGGTGCGTAGTGGCAAAGGGTCGTTTTGAGGCTGAAGGCAGCAGGAAAGCCTGCAGCCCCCAGGTCTGTGGGGCTACGCAAGCGGTTCCCAAAGAGCTTTAGAACAAGGCATAGTTTTCCCTGCTGGCTCTTTGGGCGGGGGACCCATCTCCAGCCGTATGGCCATTTTTGTGCCTGGCGCGGCGCCAAGTGGGAAAGGGTGGCTTTGAGGCTGAAGGCAGCAGGAAAGCCTGCAGCCCCCAGGTTTGTGGGGCTACGCAAGCGGTTCCCAAAGAGCTTTAGAACAAGGCATAGTTTTCCCTGCTGGCTCTTTGGGCGGGGGACCCATCTCCAGCCGTATGGCCATTTTTGTGCCTGGCGCAGCGCCAAGTGGGAAAGGGTGGCTTTGAGGCTGAAGGCAGCAGGAAAGCCTGCAGCCCCCAGGTTTGTGGGCCTACACAAGCGGTTCCCAAAGAGCTTTAGAACAAGGCATAATTTTCCCTGCTGGCTCTCTGGGCGGGGGACCCATCTCCAGCCGTATGGCCATTTTTGTGCCTGGCGCGGCGTCAAGTGGGAAAGGGTGCTGTCGAGGCTGAAGGCAGCAGGAAAGCCTGCAGCCCCCAGGTCTGTGCGGCTACGCAAGCGGTTCACAAAGAGCTTTAGAACAAGGCATAGTTTTCCCTGCTGGCTCTTTGGGCGGGGGACCCATCTCCAGCCGTATGGCCATTTTTGTGCCTGGCGCGGCGCCAAGTGGGAAAGGGTGGCTTTGAGGCTGAAGGCAGCAGGAAAGCCTGCAGCCCCCAGGTCTGTGGGGCCAAGCAAGCGGTTCCCAAAGAGCTTTAGAACAAGGCATAGTTTTCCCTGCTGGCTCTTTGGGCGGGGGACCCATCTCCAGCCGTATGGCCATTTTTGTGCGTGGCCAGGGGCCAAGTGGGAAAGGGTGGTGTCGAGGCTGAAGGCAGCAGCAAAGCCCGCAGCCCCCAGGTCTGTGGGGCTACGCAAGCGGTTCCCAAAGAGCTTTAGAACAAGGCATAGTTTTCCCTGCTGGCTCTTTGGGCATGGGACCCATCTCCAGCCATAGGCCATTTTTGTGCCTGATGCGGCGCCAAGTGGGAAAGGGCGGTTTTGAGGCTGAAGGCAGCAGGAAAGCCTGCAGCCCCCAGGTTTGTGGGGCTACGCAAGCGGTTCCCAAAGAGCTTTAGAACAAGGCACAGTTTTCCCTGCTGGCTCTTTGGGCGGGGGATCCATCTCCACTCGTATGGCCATTTTTGAGCCTGGCGCGGCGCCAAGTGGGAAAGGGTGCTGTCGAGGCTGAAGGCAGCAGCAAAGCCTGCAGCCCCCAGGTCTGTGGGGCCAAGCAAGCGGTTCCCAAAGAGCTTTAGAACAAGGCATAGTTTTCCCTGCTGGCTCTTTTGGCATGGGACCCATCTCCAGCCGTATGGCCATTTTTGTGCCTGGCGCGACGCCAAGTGGGAAAGGGTGGCTTTGAGGCTTAAGGCAGCAGCAAAGCCTGCAACCCCAGGTCTGTGGGGCTACGCAAGCGGTTCCCAAAGAGCTTTAGAACAAGGCATAGTTTTCCCTGCTGGCTCCTCGGGCGGGGGACCCATCTCCAGCCATATGGCCATATTTATGCCTGGCGAAGCGCCAAGTGGGAAAGGGTGTTTTTGAGGCTGAAGGCAGCAGGAAAGCCCGCAGCCCCCAGGTCTGTGGGGCTACGCAAGCGGTTCCCAAAGAGCTTTAGAACAAGGCATAGTTTTCCCTGCTGGCTCTTTGGGCGGGGGACCCATCTCCAGCCGCATGGCCATTTTTGAGCCTTTCGCGGCGCCAAGTGGGAAAGGGTGTTGTCGAGGCTGAAGGCAGCAGGAAAGCCCGCAGCCCCCAGGTCTGTGGGGCTACGCAAGCGGTTCCCAAAGAGCTTTAGAACAAGGCTTAGTTTTCCCTGCTGGCTCTTTGGGCGGGGGACCCATCTCCAGCCGTATGGCCATTTTTGAGCCTGGCACGGCGCCAGGTGGGAAAGGGTGGCTTTGAGGCTGAAGGCAGCAGCAAAGCCTGCAGCCCCCAGGTCTGTGGGGCTATGCAAGCGGTTCCCAAAGAGCTTTAGAACAAGGCATAGTTTTCCCTGCTGGCTCTTAGGGCGGGGGACCCATCTCCAGCCATAGGCCATTTTTGTGCCTGGCGCGGTGCGTAGTGGCAAAGGGTCGTTTTGAGGCTGAAGGCACCAGGAAAGCCCGCAGCCCCCAGGTCTGTGGGGCTACGCAAGCGGTTCCCAAAGAGCTTTAGAACAAGGCCTAGTTTTCCCTGCTGGCTCTTTTGGCGGGGGACCCATCTCCAGCCGTATGGCCATTTTTGTGCCTGGCGCGGCACCAAGTGGGAAAGGGTGGCTTTGAGGCTGAAGGCAGCAGGAAAGCCTGCAGCCCCCAGGTCTGTGGGGCTACGCAAGCGGTTCCCAAAGAGCTTTAGAACAAGGCATAGTTTTCCCTGCTGGCTCTTTTGGCAGGGGACCCATCTCCAGCCGTATGGCCATTTTTGTCCCTGGCCCGGCGCCAAGTGGGAAAGGGTGGTGTCGAGGCTGAAGGCAGCAGCAAAGACTGCAGCCCCCAGGTCTGTGGGGCTACGCAAGCGGTTCCCAAAGAGCTTTAGAACAAGGCATAGTTTTCCCTGCTGGCTCTTTGGGCGGGGGACCCATCTCCAGCCGTATGGCCATTTTTGTGCCTGGCGCGGCGCCAAGTGGGAAAGGGTGGTTTTGAGGCTGAAGGCAGCAGCAAAGCCCGCAGCCCCCAGGTCTGTGGGGCTACGCAAGCGGTTCCCAAAGAGCTTTAGAACAAGGCATAGTTTTCCCTGCTGGCTATTTGGGCATGGGACCCATCTCCAGCCATAGGCCATTTTTGTGCCTGATGCGGCGCCAAGTGGGAAAAGGTGTCTTTGAGGCTGAAGGCAGCAGGAAAGCCCGCAGCCCCCAGGTCTGTGGGGCTACGCAAGCGGTTCCCAAAGAGCTTTAGAACAAGGCATAGTTTTCCCTGCTGGCTCTTTGGGCGGGGGACCCATCTCCAGCCGTATGGCCATTTTTGTGCCTGGCGCGGCGCCAAGTGGGAAAGGGTGGCTTTGAGGCTGAAGGCAGCAGGAAAGCCCGCAGCCCCCAGGTCTGTGGGGCTACGCAAGCGGTTCCCAAAGAGCTTTAGAACAAGGCATAGTTTTCCCTGCTGGCTCTTTGGGCGGGGGACCCATCTCCAGCCGTATGGCCATTTTTGTGCCTGGCGCAGCGCCAAGTGGGAAAGGGTGGCTTTGAGGCTGAAGGCAGCAGCAAAGCCTGCAGCCCCAGGTCTCTGGGGCTACGCAAGCGGTTCCCAAAGAGCTTTAGAACAAGGCATAGTTTTCCCTGCTGGCTCTTTGGGCGGGGGACCCATCTCCAGCCGTATGGCCATTTTTGTGCCTGGCGCGGCGCCAAGTGGGAAAGGGTGGTTTTGAGGCTGAAGGCAGCAGCAAAGCCTGCAGCCCCCAGGTCTGTGGGGCTACGCAAGCGGTTCCCAAAGAGCTTTAGAACAAGGCATAGTTTTCCCTGCTTGTTCTTTGGGCGGGGGACCCATCTGCAGCCGTATGGCCATTTTTGGGCCTGGCGCGGCGCCAAGTGGGAAAGGGTGGTGTCGAGTCTGAAGGCAGCAGGAAAGCCCGCAGCCCCTAGGTCTGTGGGGCTACGCAAGCGGTTCCCAAAGAGCTTTAGAACAAGGCCTAGTTTTCCCTGCTGGCTCTTTGGGCGGGGGACCCATCTCCAGCCGTATGGCCATTTTTGAGCCTGGCTCGGCGCCAAGTGGGAAAGGGTGGTGTCGAGGCTGAAGGCAGGAGCAAAGCCTGCAGCCCCCAGGTCTGTGGGGCTACGCAAGCGTTTCCCAAAGAGCTTTAGAACAAGGCATAGTTTTCCCTGCTGGCTCTTTGGGCGGGGGACCCATCTCCAGCCGTATGGCCATTTTTGTGCCTGGCGCGGCGCCAAGTGGGAAAGGGTGGCTTTGAGGCTGAAGGCAGCAGGAAAGCCTCCAGCCCCCAGGTCTGTGGGGATACGCAAGTGGTTCCCAAAGAGCTTTAGAACAAGGCATAGTTTTCCCTGCTGGCTCTTTGGGCATGGGACCCATCTCCAGCCATAGGCCATTTTTGTGCCTGATGCGGCGCCAAGTGGGAAAGGGTGGCTTTGAGGCTGAAGACAGCAGGAAAGCCTGCAGCCCCCAGGTCTGTGGGGCTATGCAGGCGGTTCCCAAAAAGCTTTAGAACAAGGCATAGTTTTCCCTGCTGGCTCTTTGGGCGGGGGACCCATCTCCAGCCATAGGCCATTTCTGTGCCTGATAGGGCGCCAAGTGGGAAAGGGTGGTTTTGAGGCTGAAGACAGCAGGAAAGCCTGCAGCCCCCAGGTCTGTGGGGCTACGCAAGCGGTTCCCAAAGAGCTTTAGAACAAGGCATAGTTTTCCCTGCTGGCTCTTTGGGCGGTGGACCCATCTCCAGCCGTATGGCCATTTTTGTGCCTGGCCCGGCGCCAAATGGGAAAGGGTGGTGTCGAGGCTGAAGGCAGCAGCAAAGCCCGCAGCCCCCAGGTCTGTGGGGCTATGCAAGCGGTTCCCAAAGAGTTTTAGAACAAGGCATAGTTTTCCTTGCTGGCTCTTTGGGCATGGGACCCATCTCCAGCCATAGGCCATTTTTGTGCCTGGCGCGGCGCCAGGTTGGAAAGGGTGGTGTCGAGTCTGAAGGCAGCAGCAAAGCCTGCAGCCCCCAGGTCTGTGGGGCCAAGCAAGCGGTTCCCAAAGAGCTTTAGAACAAGGCATAGTTTTCCCTGCTGGCTCTTTGGGCGGGGGATCCATCTCCAGCCATAGGCCATTTTTGTGCCTGGCGCGGCGCCAAGTGGGAAAGGGTGGCTTTGAGGCTGAAGGCAGCAGCAAAGCCTGCAGCCCCCAGGTCTGTGGGGCTACGCAAGCGGTTCCCAAAGAGCTTTAGAACAAGGCATAGTTTTCCCAGCTGGCTCTTAGGGCATGGGACCCATATCCAGCCATAGGCCATTTTTGTGCCTGATGCGGCACCAAGTGGGAAAGGGTGGCTTTGAGGCTGAAGGCAGCAGGAAAGCCCGCAGCCCCCAGGTCTGTGGGGCTACGCAAGCGGTTCCCAAAGAGCTTTAGAACAAGGCATAATTTTCCCTGCTGGCTCTCTGGGCGGGGGACCCATCTCCAGCCGTATGGCCATTTTTGTGCCTGGCGCGGCGCCAAGTGGGAAAGGGTGCTGTCGAGGCTGAAGGCAGCAGGAAAGCCTGCAGCCCCCAGGTCTGTGCGGCTACGCAAGCGGTTCCCAAAGAGCTTTAGAACAAGGCATATTTTTCCCTGCTGGCTCTTTGGGCGGGGGACCCATCTCCAGCCGTATGGCCATTTTTGTGCGTGGCGAGGGGCCAAGTGGGAAAGGGTGGTGTCGAGGCTGAAGGCAGCAGGAAGGCCCACAGCCCCCAGGTCTGTGGGGCTATGCAAGCGGTTCCCAAAGAGCTTTAGAACAAGGCATAGTTTTCCTTGCTGGGTCTTTGGGCATGGGACCCATCTCCAGCCATAGACCATTTTTGTGCCTACCGCGGCGCCAAGTGGGAAAGGGTGGCTTTGAGGCTGAAGGCAGCAGGAAAGCCTGCAGCCCCCAGGTCTGTGGGGCTACGCAAGCGGTTCCCAAAGAGCTTTAGAACAAGGCATAGTTTTCCCTGCTGGCTCTTTGGGCGGGGGACCCATCTCCAGCCATATGGCCATTTTTGTGCCTGGCGCAGCGCCAAGTGGGAAAGGGTGGCTTTGAGGCTGAAGGCAGCAGCAAAGCCTGCAGCCCCCAGGTCTGTGAAGCTACGCAAGCGGTTCCCAAAGAGCTTTAGAACAAGGCATAGTTTTCCCTGCTGGCTCTTTGGGCGGGGGACCCATCTCCAGTCGTATGGCTATTTTTATGCCTGGCGCGGTGCGTAGTGGGAAAGGGTGGTTTTGAGGCTGAAGGCAGCAGGAAAGCCCGCAGCCCCCAGGTCTGTGGGGCTACGCAAGCGGTTCCCAAAGAGCTTTAGAACAAGGCATAGTTTTCCCTGCTGGCTCTTTGGGCGGGGGACCCATCTCCAGCCGTATGGCCATTTTTGTGCCTGGCGCGGCGCCAAGTGGGAAAGGGTGGTTTTGAGGCTGAAGGCAGCAGGAAAGCCTGCAGCCCCCAGGTCTGTGGGGCTACGCAAGCGGTTCCCAAAGAGCTTTAGAACAAGGCATATTTTTCCCTGCTGGCTCTTTGGGCGGGGGACCCATCTCCAGCCGTATGGCCATTTTTATGCCTGGGGCGGCGCCAAGTGGGAAAGGGTGGCTTTGAGGCTGAAGGCAGCAGGAAAGCCCGCAGCCCCCAGGTCTGTGGGGCTACGCAAGTGGTTCCCAAAGAGCTTTAGAACAAGGCATAATTTTCCCTGCTTGTTCTTTGGGCGGGGGACCCATCTGCAGCCGTATGGCCATTTTTGGGCCTGGCGCGGCGCCAAGTGGGAAAGGGTGGTGTCGAGTCTGAAGGCAGCAGGAAAGCCCGCAGCCCCCAGGTCTGTGGGGCTATGCAAGCGGTTCCCAAAGAGCTTTAGAACAAGGCATAGTTTTCCCTGCTGGCTCTTTGGGCGGTGGACCCATCTCCAGCCGTATGGCCATTTTTGTGCCTGGCCCGGCGCCAAATGGGAAAGGGTGGTGTCGAGGCTGAAGGCAGCAGCAAAGCCCGCAGCCCCCAGGTCTGTGGGGCTATGCAAGCGGTTCCCAAAGAGCTTTAGAACAAGGCATAGTTTTCCCTGCTGGCTCTTTGGGCGGGGGACCCATCTCCAGCCGTATGGCCATTTTTGTGCCTGATGCGGCGCCAAGTGGGAAAGGGTGGCTTTGAGGCTGAAGGCAGCAGGAAAGCCTGCAGCCCCCAGGTCTGTGGGGCTACGCAAGCGGTTCCCAAAGAGCTTTAGAACAAGGCACAGTTTTCCCTGCTGGCTCTTTGGGCGGGGGACCCATCTCCACTCGTATGGCCATTTTTGAGCCTGGCGCGGCGCCAAGTGGGAAAGGGTGGCTTTGAGGCTGAAGGCAGCAGCAAAGCCTCCAGCCCCCAGGTCTGTGGGGCTACGCAAGCGGTTCCCAAAGAGCTTTAGAACAAGGCATAGTTTTCCCTGCTGGCTCTTTGGGCGGGGGACCCATCTCCAGCCGTATGGCCATTTTTGTGCCTGGCGCGGCGCCAAGTGGGAAAGGGTGGCTTTGAGGCTGAAGGCAGCAGCAAAGCCTCCAGCCCCCAGGTCTGTGGGGCTACGCAAGCGGTTCCCAAAGAGCTTTAGAACAAGGCATAGTTTTCCCTGCTGGCTCTTTGGGCATGGGACCCATCTCCAGCCATAGGCCATTTTTGTGCCTGGCGCGACGCCAAGTGGGAAAGGGTGGTGTCGAGGCTGAAGGCAGCAGCAAAGCCCGCAGCCCCCAGGTCTGTGGGGCCAAGCAAGCGGTTCCCAAAGAGCTTTAGAACAAGGCATAGTTTTCCTTGCTGGCTCTTTGGGCATGGGACCCATCTCCAGCCATAGGCCATTTTTGTGCCTGATGCGGCGCCAAGTGGGAAACGGTGGTTTTGAGGCTGAAGGCAGCAGCAAAGCCTGCAGCCCCCAGGTCTGTGGGGCTACGCAAGCGGTTCCCAAAGAGCTTTAGAACAAGGCATAGTTTTCCCTGCTGGCTCTTTGGGCGGGGGACCCATCTCCAGCCGTATGGCCATTTTTGTGCCTGGCCCGGCGCCAAGTGGGAAAGGGTGGCTTTGAGGCTGAAGGCAGCAGGAAAGCCCGCAGCCCCCAGGTCTGTGGGGCTACGCAAGCGGTTCCCAAAGAGCTTTAGAACAAGGCATAGTTTTCCCTGCTGGCTCTTTGGGCGGGGGACCCATCTCCAGCCGTATGGCCATTTTTGTGCCTGGCGCGGCGCCAAGTGGGAAAGGGTGGTTTTGAGGCTGAAGGCAGCAGCAAAGCCTGCAGCCCCCAGGTCTGTGGGGCTACGCAAGCGGTTCCCAAAGAGCTTTAGAACAAGGCATAGTTTTCCCTGCTGGCTCTTTGGGCGGGGGACCCATCTCCAGCCATATGGCCATTTTTATGCCTGGGGCGGCGCCAAGTGGGAAAGGGTGGTGTCGAGGCTGAAGGCAGCAGGAAAGCCCGCAGCCCCCAGGTCTGTGGGGCTACGCAAGCGGTTCCCAAAGAGCTTTAGAACAAGGCATAGTTTTCCCTGCTGGCTCTTTGGGCAGGGGACCCATCTCCAGCCGTATGGCCATTTTTGTGCCTGGCGCGGCGCCAAGTGGGAAAGGGTGGCTTTGAGGCTGAAGGCAGCAGGAAAGCCTGCAGCCCCCAGGTTTGTGGGGCTACGCAAGCGGTTCCCAAAGAGCTTTAGAACAAGGCATAGTTTTCCCGCTGGCTCTTTGGGCGGGGGACCCATCTCCAGCCGTATGGCCATTTTTGTGCGTGGCCAGGGGCCAAGTGGGAAAGGGTGGTGTCGAGGCTGAAGGCAGCAGGAAGGCCCAAAGCCCCCAGGTCTGTGGGGCTACGCAAGTGGTTCCCAAAGAGCTTTAGAACAAGGCATAGTTTTCCCAGCTGGCTCTTAGGGCATGGGACCCATCTCCAACCATAGGCCATTTTTGTGCCTGGCGCGACGCCAAGAGGGAAAGGGTGGCTTTGAGGCTGAATGCAGCAGCAAAGCCTGCAGCCCCCAGGTCTGTGGGGCTACGCAAGCGGTTCCCAAAGAGCTTTAGAACAAGGCATAGTTTTCCTTGCTGGCTCTTTGGGCATGGGACCCATCTCCAGCCATAGGCCATTTTAGTGCCTGGTGCGGCGCCAAGTGGGAAAGGGTGGCTTTGAGGCTGAAGGCAGCAGGAAAGCCTGCAGCCCCCAGGTCCGTGGGGCTACGCAAGCGGTTCCCAAAGAGCTTTAGAACAAGGCATAGTTTTCCCTGCTGGCTCTTTGGGCGGGGGACCCATCTCCAGCCATAGACCATTTTTGTGCCTAGTGCGGCGCCAAGTGGGAAAGGGTGGTGTCGAGGCTGAAGGCAGCAGGAAAGCCCGCAGCCCCCAGGTCTGTGGGGCTACGCAAGCGGTTCCCAAAGAGCTTTAGAACAAGGCATAGTTTTCCCTGCTGGCTCTTTGGGCGGGGGACCCATCTCCAGTCGTATGGCCATTTTTGTGCCTGGCGCGGTGCGTAGTGTGAAAGGGTGGCTTTGAGGCTGAAGGCAGCAGGAAAGCCCGCAGCCCCCAGGTCTGTGGGGCTATGCAAGCGGTTCCCAAAGAGCTTTAGAACAAGGCATAGTTTTCCCTGCTGGCTCTTTGGGCGGGGGACCCATCTCCAGCCGTATGGCCATTTTTGTGCCTGGCGCGGCGCCAAGTGGGAAAGGGTGGCTTTGAGGCTGAAGGCAGCAGGAAAGCCTGCAGCCCCCAGGTTTGTGGGGCTACGCAAGCGGTTCCCAAAGAGCTTTAGAACAAGGCATAGTTTTCCCTGCTGGCTCTTAGGGCATGGGACCCCTCTTCAGCCGTATGGCCATTTTTGTGCCTGGCGCGGCGCCAGGTGGGAAAGGGTGCTGTCGAGGCTGAAGGCAGCAGGAAAGCCTGCAGCCCCCAGGTCTGTGGGGCTACGCAAGCGGTTCCCAAAGAGCTTTAGAACAAGGCATAGTTTTCCCTGCTGGCTCTTTGGGCGGGGGACCCATCTCCAGCCGTATGGCCATTTTTGTGCGTGGCCAGGGGCCAAGTCGGAAAGGGTGGTGTCGAGGCTGAAGGCAGCAGGAAGGCCCGCAGCCCCCAGGTCTGTGGGGCTACGCAAGCGGTTCCCAAAGAGCTTTAGAACAAGGCATAGTTTTCCCTGATGGCTCTATGGGCATGGGACCCATCTCCAGCCGTATGGCCATTTTTGTGCCTGATGCGGCGCCAAGTGGGAAAGGGTGGCTTTGAGGCTGAAGGCAGCAGGAAAGCCTGCAGCCCCCAGGTCTGTGGGGCTACGCAAGCGGTTCCCAAAGAGCTTTAGAACAAGGCACAGTTTTCCCTGCTGGCTCTTTGGGCGGGGGACCCATCTCCACTCGTATGGCCATTTTTGAGCCTGGCGCGGCGCCAAGTGGGAAAGGGTAGCTTTGAGGCTGAAGGCAGGGGCAAAGCCTGCAGCCCCCAGGTCTGTGGGGCTACGCAAGCGGTTCCCAAAGAGCTTTAGAACAAGGCATAGTTTTCCCTGCTGGCTCTTTGGGCGGGGGACCCATCTCCAGCCGTATGGCCATTTTTGTGCCTGGCGCGGCGCCAAGTGGGAAAGGGTGGCTTTGAGGCTGAAGGCAGCAGCAAAGCCTCCAGCCCCCAGGTCTGTGGGGCTACGTAAGCGGTTCCCAAAGAGCTTTAGAACAAGGCATAGTTTTCCCTGCTGGCTCTTTGGGCATGGGACCCATCTCCAGCCATAGGCCATTTTTGTGCCTGGCGCGACGCCAAGTGGGAAAGGGTGGTGTCGAGGCTGAAGGCAGCAGCAAAGCCCGTAGCCCCCAGGTCTGTGGGGCCAAGCAAGCGGTTCCCAAAGAGCTTTAGAACAAGGCATAGTTTTCCTTGCTGGCTCTTTGGGCATGGGACCCATCTCCAGCCATAGGCCATTTTTGTGCCTGGCGCAGCGCCAAGTGGGAAAGGGTGGTTTTGAGGCTGAAGGCAGCAGCAAAGCCTGCAGCCCCCAGGTCTGTGGGGCTACGCAAGCGGTTCCCAAAGGGATTTAGAACAAGGCATAGTTTTCCCTGCTGGCTCTTTGGGCGGGGGACCCATCTCCAGCCGTATGGCCATTTTTGTGCCTGGCCCGGCGCCAAGTGGGAAAGGGTGGCTTTGAGGCTGAAGGCAGCAGGAAAGCCCGCAGCCCCCAGGTCTGTGGGGCTACGCAAGCGGTTCCCAAAGAGCTTTAGAACAAGGCATAGTTTTCCCTGCTGGCTCTTTGGGCGGGGGACCCATCTCCAGCCGTATGGCCATTTTTGTGCGTGGCCAGGGGCCAAGTGGGAAAGGGTGGTGTCGAGGCTGAAGGCAGCAGGAAGGCCCAAAGCCCCCAGGTCTGTGGGGCTACGCAAGTGGTTCCCAAAGAGCTTTAGAACAAGGCATAGTTTTCCCAGCTGGCTCTTAGGGCATGGGACCCATCTCCAACCATAGGCCATTTTTGTGCCTAGCGCGACGCCAAGTGGGAAAGGGTGGCTTTGAGGCTGAATGCAGCAGCAAAGCCTGCAGCCCCCAGGTCTGTGGGGCCAAGCAAGCGGTTCCCAAAGAGCTTTAGAACAAGGCATAGTTTTCCTTGCTGGCTCTTTGGGCATGGGACCCATCTCCAGCCATAGGCCATTTTAGTGCCTGATGCGGCGCCAAGTGGGAAAGGGTGGTTTTGAGGCTGAAGGCAGCAGGAAAGCCTGCAGCCCCCAGGTCTGTGGGGCTACGCAAGCGGTTCCCAAAGAGCTTTAGAACAAGGCATAGTTTTCCCTGCTGGCTCTTTGGGCGGGGGACCCATCTCCAGCCATAGAACATTTTTGTGCCTAGCGCGGCGCCAAGTGGGAAAGGGTGGTGTCGAGGCTGAAGGCAGCAGGAAAGCCCGCAGCCCCCAGGTCTGTGGGGCTACGCAAGCGGTTCCCAAAGAGCTTTAGAACAAGGCATAGTTTTCCCTGCTGGCTCTTTGGGCGGGGGACCCATCTCCAGTCGTATGGCCATTTTTGTGCCTGGCGAGGTGCGTAGTGTGAAAGGGTGGCTTTGAGGCTGAAGGCAGCAGCAAAGCCTGCAGCCCCCAGGTCTGTGGGGCTACGCAAGCGGTTCCCAAAGAGCTTTAGAACAAGGCATAGTTTTCCCTGCTGGCTCTTTGGGCGGGGGACCCATCTCCAGCCGTATGGCCATTTTTGTGCCTGGCGCGGCGCCAAGTGGGAAAGGGTGGCTTTGAGGCTGAAGGCAGCAGGAAAGCCTGCAGCCCCCAGGTTTGTGGGGCTACGCAAGCGGTTCCCAAAGAGCTTTAGAACAAGGCATAATTTTCCCTGCTGGCTCTCTGGGCGGGGGACCCATCTCCAGCCGTATGGCCATTTTTGTGCCTGGCGCGGCGCCAAGTGGGAAAGGGTGCTGTCGAGGCTGAAGGCAGCAGGAAAGCCTGCAGCCCCCAGGTCTGTGGGGCTACGCAAGTGGTTCCCAAAGAGCTTTAGAACAAGGCATAGTTTTCCCTGCTGGCTCTTTGGGCGGGGGACCCATCTCCAGCCGTATGGCCATTTTTGTGCGTGGCTGGGGGCCAAGTCGGAAAGGGTGGTGTCGAGGCTGAAGGCAGCAGGAAAGCCCGCAGCCCCCAGGTCTGTGGGGCTACGCAAGCGGTTCCCAAAGAGCTTTAGAACAAGGCATAGTTTTCCCTGATGGCTCTTTGGGCATGGGACCCATCTCCAGCCATAGGCCATTTTTGTGCCTGATGCGGCGCCAAGTGGGAACGGGTGGTTTTGAGGCTGAAGGCAGCAGGAAAGCCTGCAGCCCCCAGGTCTGTGGGGCTACGCAAGCGGTTCCCAAAGAGCTTTAGAACAAGGCATAGTTTTCCCTGCTGGCTCTTTGGGCGGGGGACCCATCTCCAGCCGTATGGCCATTTTTGTGCCTGGCCCGGCGCCAAGTGGGAAAGGGTGGCTGTGAGGCTGAAGGCAGCAGGAAAGCCCGCAGCCCCCAGGTCTGTGGGGCTACGCAAGCGGTTCCCAAAGAGCTTTAGAACAAGGCATAGTTTTCCCTGCTGGCTCTTTGGGCGGGGGACCCATCTCCAGCCGTATGGCCATTTTTGTGCCTAGCGCGGCGCCAAGTGGGAAAGGGTGGTTTTGAGGCTGAAGGCAGCAGCAAAGCCTGCAGCCCCCAGGTCTGTGGGGCTACGCAAGCGGTTCCCAAAGAGCTTTAGAACAAGGCATATTTTTCCCTGCTGGCTCTTTGGGCGGGGGACCCATCTCCAGCCATATGGCCATTTTTATGCCTGGGGCGGCGCCAAGTGGGAAAGGGTGGTGTCGAGTCTGAAGGCAGCAGGAAAGCCTGCAGCCCCCAGGTCTGTGGGGCTACGCAAGCGGTTCCCAAAGAGCTTTAGAACAAGGCATAGTTTTCCCTGCTGGCTCTTTGGGCGGGGGACCCATCTCCAGCCGTATGGCCATTTTTGTGCCTGGCGCGGCGCCAAGTGGGAAAGGGTGGCTTTGAGGCTGAAGGCAGCAGGAAAGCCTGCAGCCCCCAGGTCTGTGGGGCTACGCAAGCGGTTCCCAAAGAGCTTTAGAACAAGGCATAGTTTTCCCTGCTGGCTCTTTGGGCGGGGGACCCATCTCCAGCCGTCTATCTATTTTTGTGCCTGGCGCGGTGCGTAGTGGCAAAGGGTCGTTTTGAGGCTGAAGGCAGCAGGAAAGCCTGCAGCCCCCAGGTCTGTGGGGCTACGCAAGCGGTTCCCAAAGAGCTTTAGAACAAGGCATAGTTTTCCCTGCTGGCTCTTTGGGCGGGGGACCCATCTCCAGCCGTATGGCCATTTTTGTGCCTGGCGCGGCGCCAAGTGGGAAAGGGTGGCTTTGAGGCTGAAGGCAGCAGGAAAGCCTGCAGCCCCCAGGTTTGTGGGGCTACGCAAGCGGTTCCCAAAGAGCTTTAGAACAAGGCATAGTTTTCCCTGCTGGCTCTTTGGGCGGGGGACCCATCTCCAGCCATAGGCCATTTCTGTGCCTGATAGGGCGCCAAGTGGGAAAGGGTGGCTTTGAGGCTGAAGACAGCAGGAAAGCCTGCAGCCCCCAGGTCTGTCGGGCTATGCAAGCGGTTCCCAAAGAGCTTTAGAACAAGGCATAGTTTTCCCTGCTGGCTCTTTGGGCGGTGGACCCATCTCCAGCCGTATGGCCATTTTTGAGCCTGGCGCGGTCCAAGTGGGAAAGGGTGGTGTCGAGGCTGAAGGCAGCAGCAAAGCCCGCAGCCCCCAGGTCTGTGGGGCTATGCAAGCGGTTCCCAAAGAGCTTTAGAACAAGGCATAGTTTTCCCTGCTGGCTCTTTGGGCATTGGACCCATCTCCAGCCATAGGCCATTTTTGTGCCTGGCGCGGCGCCAGGTGGGAAAGGGTGGTGTCGAGTCTGAAGGCAGCAGCAAAGCCTGCAGCCCCCAGGTCTTTGGGGCCAAGCAAGCGGTTCCCAAAGAGCTTTAGAACAAGGCCTAGTTTTCCCTGCTGGCTCTTTGGGCATGGGACCCATCTCCAGCCATAGGCCATTTTTGTGCCTGGCGCGACGCCAAGTGGGAAAGGGTGGCTTTGAGGCTGAAGGCAGCAGGAAAGCCCACAGCCCCCAGGTCTGTGGGGCTATGCAAGCGGTTCCCAAAGAGCTTTAGAACAAGGCATAGTTTTCCCTGCTGGCTCTTTTGGCAGGGGACACATCTCCAGCCGTATGGCCATTTTTGTGCCTGGCCCGGCGCCAAGTGGGAAAGGGTAGCTTTGAGGCTGAAGGCAGCAGGAAAGCCTGCAGCCCCCAGGTTTGTGGGGCTACGCAAGCGGTTCCCAAAGAGCTTTAGAACAAGGCATAGTTTTCCCTGCTGGCTCTTTGGGCGGGGGACCCATCTCCAGCCGTATGGCCATTTTTGGGCCTGGCGGGGCGCCAAGTGGGGAAGGGTGGTTTTGAGGCTGAAGGCAGCAGCAAAGCCTGCAGCCCCCAGGTCTGTGGGGCCAAGCAAGCGGTTCCCAAAGAGCTTTAGAACAAGGCATAGTTTTCCCTGCTGGGTCTTTGGGCATGGGACCCATCTCCAGCCATAGGCCATTTTTGTGCCTGGCGCGACGCCAAGTGGGAAAGGGTGGCTTTGAGGCTGAAGGCAGCAGCAAAGCCTGCAGCCCCCAGGTCTGTGGGGCTACGCAAGCGGTTCCCAAAGAGCTTTAGAACAAGGCATAGTTTTCCCTGCTGGCTCTTTGGGCGGGGGACCCATCTCCAGCCATATGGCCATATTTATGCCTGGCGAAGCGCCAAGTGGGAAAGGGTGGCTTTGAGGCTGAAGGCAGCAGGAAAGCCCGCAGCCCCCAGGTCTGTGGGGCTACGGAAGCGGTTCCCAAAGAGCTTTAGAACAAGGCATAGTTTTCCCTGCTGGCTCTTTGGGCGGGAGACCCATATCCAGCCATAGGCCATTTTTGTGCCTGGCGCGACGCCAAGTGGGAAAGGGTGGCTTTGAGGCTGAAGGCAGCAGCAAAGCCTGCAGCCCCCAGGTCTGTGGGGCTACGCAAGCGGTTCCCAAAGAGCTTTAGAACAAGGCATAGTTTTCCCTGCTGGCTCCTCGGGCGGGGGACCCATCTCCAGTCGTATGGCTATTTTTATGCCTGGCGCGGTGCGTATTGGGAAAGGGTGTATTTGAGGCTGAAGGCAGCAGGAAAGCCCGCAGCCCCCAGGTCTGTGGGGCTACGCAAGCGGTTCCCAAAGAGCTTTAGAACAAGGCATAGTTTTCCCTGCTGGCTCTTTGGGCGGGGGACCCATCTGCAGCCGTATGGCCATTTTTGTGCCTTTCGCGGCGCCAAGTGGGAAAGGGTGTTGTCGAGGCTGAAGGCAGCAGGAAAGCCCGCAGCCCCCAGGTCTGTGGGGCTACGCAAGCGGTTCCCAAAGAGCTTTAGAACAAGGCATAGTTTTCCCTGCTGGCTCTTTGGGCGGGGGACCCATCTCCAGCCGTATGGCCATTTTTGAGCCTGGCACGGCGCCAGGTGGGAAAGGGTGGCTTTGAGGCTGAAGGCAGGAGCAAAGCCTGCAGCCCCAAGGTCTGTGGGGCTACGCAAGCGGTTCCCAAAGAGCTTTAGAACAAGGCATAGTTTTCCCTGCTGGCTCTTTGGGCGGGGGACCCATCTCCAGCCATAGGCCATTTTTGTGCCTGGCGCGGCGCCAAGTGGGAAAGGGTGGCTTTGAGGCTGAAGGCAGCATGAAAGCCCGCAGCCCCCAGGTCTGTGGGGCTACGCAAGCGGTTCCCAAAGAGCTTTAGAACAAGGCCTAGTTTTCCCTGCTGGCTCTTTGGGCGGGGGACCCATCTCCAGCCGTATGGCCATTTTTGTGCCTGGCGCAGCGCCAAGTGGGAAAGGGTGGCTTTGAGGCTGAAGGCAGCAGCAAGCCTGCAGCCCCCAGGTGTGTGGGGCTACGCAAGCGGTTCCCAAAGAGCTTTAGAACAAGGCATAATTTTCCCTGCTGGCTCTCTGGGCGGTGGACCCATCTCCAGCCGTATGGCCATTTTTGTGCCTGGCGCGGCGCCAAGTGGGAAAGGGTGCTGTCGAGGCTGAAGGCAGCAGGAAAGCCTGCAGCCCCCAGGTCTGTGCGGCTACGCAAGCGGTTCCCAAAGAGCTTTAGAACAAGGCATAGTTTTCCCTGATGGCTCTTTGGGCGGGGGACCCATCTCCAGCCGTATGGCCATTTTTGTGCGTGGCCAGGGGCCAAGTCGGAAAGGGTGTTGTCGAGGCTGAAGGCAGCAGGAAGACCCACAGCCGCCAGGTCTGTGGGGCTACGCAAGCGGTTCCCAAAGAGCTTTAGAACAAGGCATAGTTTTCCTTGCTGGGTCTTTGGGCATGGGACCCATCTCCAGCCATAGACCATTTTTGTGCCTACCGCGGCGCCAAGTGGGAAAGGGTGGCTTTGAGGCTGAAGGCAGCAGGAAAGCCCACACCCCCCAGGTCTGTGGGGCTACGCAAGCGGTTCCCAAAGAGCTTTAGAACAAGGCATAGTTTTCCCTGCTGGCTCTTTGGGCGGGGGACCCATCTCCAGCCATATGGCCATTTTTGTGCCTGGCGCAGCGCCAAGTGGGAAAGGGTGGCTTTGAGGCTGAAGGCAGCAGCAAAGCCTGCAGCCCCCAGGTCTGTGGGGCTACGCAAGCGGTTCCCAAAGAGCTTTAGAACAAGGCATAGTTTTCCCTGCTGGCTATTTGGGCGGGGGACCCATCTCCAGTCGTATGGCTATTTTTATGCCTGGCGCGGTGCGTAGTGGGAAAGGGTGGTGTCGAGGCTGAAGGCAGCAGGAAAGCCCGCAGCCCCCAGGTCTGTGGGGCTACGCAAGCGGTTCCCAAAGAGCTTTAGAACAAGGCATAGTTTTCCCTGCTGGCTCTTTGGGCGGGGGACCCATCTCCAGCCATAGGCCATTTTTGTGCCTGGCGCAGCGCCAAGTGGGAAAGGGTGGCTTTGAGGCTGAAGGCAGCAGCAAAGCCTGCAGCCCCAGGTCTGTGGGGCTACGCAAGCGGTTCCAAAAGAGCTTTAGAACAAGGCCTAGTTTTCCCTGCTGGCTCTTTGGGCGGGGGACCCATCTCCAGCCGTATGGCCATTTTTGGGCCTGGCGCGGCGCCAAGTGGGAAAGGGTGGTGTGGAGTCTGAAGGCAGGAGCAAAGCCTGCAGCCCCCAGGTCTGTGGGGCTACGCAAGCGGTTCCCAAAGAGCTTTAGAACAAGTCATAGTTTTCCCTGCTGGCTCTTTGGGCGGGGGACCCATCTCCAGCCGTATGGCCATTTTTGTGCCTGGCGCGGCGCCAAGTGGGAAAGGGTGGCTTTGAGGCTGAAGGCAGCAGGAAAGCCTGCAGCCCCCAGGTTTGTGGGGCTACGCAAGCGGTTCCCAAAGAGCTTTAGAACAAGGCATAGTTTTCCCTGCTGGCTCTTTGGGCGGGGGACCCATCTCCAGCCACAGGCCATTTCTGTGCCTGATAGGGCGCCAAGTGGGAAAGGGTGGTTTTGAGGCTGAAGGCAGCAGGAAAGCCTGCAGCCCCCAGGTCTGTGGGGCTATGGAAGCGGTTCCCAAAGAGCTTTAGAACAAGGCATAGTTTTCCCTGCTGGCTCTTTGGGCGGTGGACCCATCCCCAGCCGTATGGCCATTTTTGTGCCTGGCGCGGCGCCAAGTGGGAAAGGGTGGTGTCGAGGCTGAAGGCAGCAGCAAATCCCGCAGCCCCCAGGTCTGTGGGGCTATGCAAGCGGTTCCCAAAGAGCTTTAGAACAAGGCATAGTTTTCCTTGCTGGCTCTTTGGGCATGGGACCCATCTCCAGCCATAGGCCATTTTTGTGCCTGGCGCGGCGCCAGGTTGGAAAGGGTGGTGTCGAGTCTGAAGGCAGCAGCAAAGCCTGCAGCCCGCAGGTCTGTGGGGCCAAGCAAGCGGTTCCCAAAGAGCTTTAGAACAAGGCATAGTTTTCCCTGCTGGCTCTTTGGGCGGGGGACCCATCTCCAGCCATAGGCCATTTTTGTGCCTGGCGCGGCGCCAAGTGGGAAAGGGTGGCTTTGAGGCTGAAGGCAGCAGCAAAGCCTGCAGCCCCCAGGTCTGTGGGGCTACGCAAGCGGTTCCCAAAGAGCTTTAGAACAAGGCATAGTTTTCCCAGCTGGCTCTTAGGGCATGGGACCCATATCCAGCCATAGGCCATTTTTGTGCCTGATGCGGCACCAAGTGGGAAAGGGTGGCTTTGAGGCTGAAGGCAGCAGGAAAGCCCGCAGCCCCCAGGTCTGTGGGGCTACGCAAGCGGTTCCCAAAGAGCTTTAGAACAAGGCATAATTTTCCCTGCTGGCTCTCTGGGCGGGGGACCCATCTCCAGCCGTATGGCCATTTTTGTGCCTGGCGCGGCGCCAAGTGGGAAAGGGTGGCTTTGAGGCTGAAGGCAGCAGCAAAGCCTGCAGCCCCCAGGTCTGTGGGGCTACGCAAGCGGTTCCAAAAGAGCTTTAGAACAAGGCATAGTTTTCCCTGCTGGCTCTTTGGGCGGGGGACCCATCTCCAGCCGTATGGCCATTTTTGGGCCTGGCGCGGCGCCAAGTGGGAAAGGGTGGCTTTGAGGCTGAAGGCAGCAGGAAAGCCTGCAGCCCCCAGGTTTGTGGGGCTACGCAAGCGGTTCCCAAAGAGCTTTAGAACAAGGCATAGTTTTCCCTGCTGGCTCTTTGGGCGGGGGACCCATCTCCAGCCATAGGCCATTTTTGTGCCTGGCGCGACGCCAAGTGGGAAAGGGTGGTGTCGAGGCTGAAGGCAGCAGCAAAGCCTGCAGCCCCCAGGTCTGTGGGGCTACGCAAGCGGTTCCCAAAGAGCTTTAGAACAAGGCATAGTTTTCCCTGCTGGCTCTTTGGGCGGGGGACCCCTCTCCAGCCATATGGCCATTTTTGTGCCTGGCGCAGCGCCAAGTGGGAAAGGGTGGCTTTGAGGCTGAAGGCAGGAGCAAAGCCTGCAGCCCCCAGGTCTGTGGGGCTACGCAAGCGGTTCCCAAAGAGCTTTAGAACAAGGCATAGTTTTCCCTGCTGGCTCTTTGGGCGGGGGACCCATCTCCAGTCGTATGGCTATTTTTATGCCTGGCGCGGTGCGTAGTGGGAAAGGGTGGCTTTGAGGCTGAAGGCAGCAGCAAAGACTGCAGCCCCCAGGTCTGTGGGGCTACGCAAGCGGTTCCCAAAGAGCTTTAGAACAAGGCATAGTTTTCCCTGCTGGCTCTTTGGGCGGGGGACCCATCTCCAGCCGTATGGCCATTTTTGTGCCTGGCGCGGCGCCAAGTGGGAAAGGGTGGTGTCGAGGCTGAAGGCAGCAGCAAAGCCCGCAGCCCCCAGGTCTGTGGGGCTATGCAAGCGGTTCCCAAAGAGCTTTAGAACAAGGCATAGTTTTCCTTGCTGGCTCTTTGGGCATGGGACCCATCTCCAGCCATAGGCCATTTTTGTGCCTGGCGCGGCGCCAGGTTGGAAAGGGTGGTGTCGAGTCTGAAGGCAGCAGCAAAGCCTGCAGCCCCCAGGTCTGTGGGGCCAAGCAAGCGGTTCCCAAAGAGCTTTAGAACAAGGCATAGTTTTCCCTGCTGGCTCTTTGGGCGGGGGACCCATCTCCAGCCATAGGCCATTTTTGTGCCTGGCGCGGCGCCAAGTGGGAAAGGGTGGCTTTGAGGCTGAAGGCAGCAGCAAAGCCCGCAGCCCCCAGGTCTGTGGGGCTACGCAAGCGGTTCCCAAAGAGCTTTAGAACAAGGCATAGTTTTCCCAGCTGGCTCTTAGGGCATGGGACCCATATCCAGCCATAGGCCATTTTTGTGCCTGATGCGGCACCAAGTGGGAAAGGGTGGCTTTGAGGCTGAAGGCAGCAGGAAAGCCCGCAGCCCCCAGGTCTGTGGGGCTACGCAAGCGGTTCCCAAAGAGCTTTAGAACAAGGCATAATTTTCCCTGCTGGCTCTCTGGGCGGGGGACCCATCTCCAGCGGTATGGCCATTTTTGTGCCTGGCGCGGCGCCAAGTGGGAAAGGGTGCTGTCGAGGCTGAAGGCAGGAGCAAAGCCTGCAGCCCCCAGGTCTGTGCGGCTACGCAAGCGGTTCCCAAAGAGCTTTAGAACAAGGCATATTTTTCCCTGCTGGCTCTTTGGGCGGGGGACCCATCTCCAGCCATAGGCCATTTTTGTGCCTACCGCGGCGCCAAGTGGGAAAGGGTGGCTTTGAGGCTGAAGGCAGCAGGAAAGCCCACACCCCCCAGGTCTGTGGGGCTACGCAAGCGGTTCCCAAAGAGCTTTAGAACAAGGCATAGTTTTCCCTGATGGCTCTTTGGGCGGGGGACCCATCTCCAGCCGTATGGCCATTTTTGTGCCTGGCCCGGCGCCAAGTGGGAAAGGGTGGCTTTGAGGCTGAAGGCAGCAGGAAAGCCCGCAGCCCCCAGGTCTGTGGGGCTACGCAAGCGGTTCCCAAAGAGCTTTAGAACAAGGCATAGTTTTCCCTGCTGGCTCTTTGGGCGGGGGACCCCTCTCCAGCCATATGGCCATTTTTGTGCCTGGCGCAGCGCCAAGTGGGAAAGGGTGGCTTTGAGGCTGAAGGCAGCAGCAAAGCCTGCAGCCCCCAGGTCTGTGCGGCTACGCAAGCGGTTCCCAAAGAGCTTTAGAACAAGGCATAGTTTTCCCTGCTGGCTCTTTGGGCGGGGGACCCATCTCCAGTCGTATGGCTATTTTTATGCCTGGCGCGGTGCGTAGTGGGAAAGGGTGGCTTTGAGGCTGAAGGCAGCAGGAAAGCCCGCAGCCCCCAGGTCTGTGGGGCTACGCAAGCGGTTCCCAAAGAGCTTTAGAACAAGGCATAGTTTTCCCTGCTGGTTCTTTGGGCGGGGGACCCATCTCCAGCCGTATGGCCATTTTTCTGCCTTATGCGGCGCCAAGTGGGAAAGGGTGGCTTTGAGGCTGAAGACAGCAGGAAAGCCCGCAGCCCCCAGGTCTGTGGGGCTACGCAAGCGGTTCCCAAAGAGCTTTAGAACAAGGCATAGTTTTCCCTGCTGGCTCCTTGGGCGGGGGACCCATCTCCAGCCATAGGCCATTTTTGTGCCTGGCGCGACGCCAAGTGGGAAAGGGTGCTGTCGAGGCTGAAGGCAGCAGGAAAGCCCGCAGCCCCCAGGTCTGTGGGGCCAAGCAAGCGGTTCCCAAAGAGCTTTAGAACAAGGCATAGTTTTCCCTGCTGGCTCTTTGGGCGGGAGACCCATCTCCAGCCATAGGCCATTTTTGTGCCTGGCGCGACGCCAAGTGGGAAAGGGTGGTGTCGAGGCTGAAGGCAGCAGCAAAGCCTGCAGCCCCCAGGTCTGTGGGGCTACGCAAGCGGTTCCCAAAGAGCTTTAGAACAAGGCATAGTTTTCCCTGCTGGCTCTTTGGGCGGGGGACCCCTCTCCAGCCATATGGCCATTTTTGTGCCTGGCGCAGCGCCAAGTGGGAAAGGGTGGCTTTGAGGCTGAAGGCAGCAGCAAAGCCTGCAGCCCCCAGGTCTGTGGGGCTACGCAAGCGGTTCCCAAAGAGCTTTAGAACAAGGCATAGTTTTCCCTGCTGGCTCTTTGGGCGGGGGACCCATCTCCAGTCGTATGGCTATTTTTATGCCTGGCGCGGTGCGTAGTGGGAAAGGGTGGCTTTGAGGCTGAAGGCAGCAGCAAAGACTGCAGCCCCCAGGTCTGTGGGGCTACGCAAGCGGTTCCCAAAGAGCTTTAGAACAAGGCATAGTTTTCCCTGCTGGCTCTTTGGGCGGGGGACCCATCTCCAGCCGTATGGCCATTTTTGTGCCTGGCGCGGCGCCAAGTGGGAAAGGGTGGTGTCGAGGCTGAAGGCAGCAGGAAAGCCCACACCCCCCAGGTCTGTGGGGCTACGCAAGCGGTTCCCAAAGAGCTTTAGAACAAGGCATAATTTTCCCTGCTGGCTCTCTGGGCGGGGGACCCATCTCCAGCCGTATGGCCATTTTTGTGCCTGGCGCGGCGCCAAGTGGGAAAGGGTGCTGTCGAGGCTGAAGGCAGGAGCAAAGCCTGCAGCCCCCAGGTCTGTGCGGCTACGCAAGCGGTTCCCAAAGAGCTTTAGAACAAGGCATAGTTTTCCCTGCTGGCTCTTTGGGCGGGGGACCCATCTCCAGCCATAGGCCATTTTTGTGCCTACCGCGGCGCCAAGTGGGAAAGGGTGGCTTTGAGGCTGAAGGCAGCAGGAAAGCCCACACCCCCCAGGTCTGTGGGGCTACGCAAGCGGTTCCCAAAGAGCTTTAGAACAAGGCATAGTTTTCCCTGATGGCTCTCTGGGCGGGGGACCCATCTCCAGCCGTATGGCCATTTTTGTGCCTGGCCCGGCGCCAAGTGGGAAAGGGTGGCTTTGAGGCTGAAGGCAGCAGGAAAGCCCGCAGCCCCCAGGTCTGTGGGGCTACGCAAGCGGTTCCCAAAGAGCTTTAGAACAAGGCATAGTTTTCCCTGCTGGCTCTTTGGGCGGGGGACCCCTCTCCAGCCATATGGCCATTTTTGTGCCTGGCGCAGCGCCAAGTGGGAAAGGGTGGCTTTGAGGCTGAAGGCAGCAGCAAAGCCTGCAGCCCCCAGGTCTGTGCGGCTACGCAAGCGGTTCCCAAAGAGCTTTAGAACAAGGCATAGTTTTCCCTGCTGGCTCTTTGGGCGGGGGACCCATCTCCAGTCGTATGGCTATTTTTATGCCTGGCGCGGTGCGTAGTGGGAAAGGGTGGCTTTGAGGCTGAAGGCAGCAGGAAAGCCCGCAGCCCCCAGGTCTGTGGGGCTACGCAAGCGGTTCCCAAAGAGCTTTAGAACAAGGCATAGTTTTCCCTGCTGGCTCTTTGGGCGGGGGACCCATCTCCAGCCGTATGGCCATTTTTGTGCCTTATGCGGCGCCAAGTGGGAAAGGGTGGCTTTGAGGCTGAAGGCAGCAGGAAAGCCCGCAGCCCCCAGGTCTGTGGGGCTACGCAAGCGGTTCCCAAAGAGCTTTAGAACAAGGCATAGTTTTCCCTGCTGGCTCCTTGGGCGGGGGACCCATCTCCAGCCATAGGCCATTTTTGTGCCTGGCGCGACGCCAAGTGGGAAAGGGTGCTGTCGAGGCTGAAGGCAGCAGGAAAGCCCGCAGCCCCCAGGTCTGTGGGGCCAAGCAAGCGGTTCCCAAAGAGCTTTAGAACAAGGCATAGTTTTCGCTGCTGGCTCTTTGGGCGGGAGACCCATCTCCAGCCATAGGCCATTTTTGTGCCTGGCGCGACGCCAAGTGGGAAAGGGTGGTGTCGAGGCTGAAGGCAGCAGGAAAGCCCACACCCCCCAGGTCTGTGGGGCTACGCAAGCGGTTCCCAAAGAGCTTTAGAACAAGGCCTAGTTTTCCCTGCTGGCTCTTTGGGCGGGGGACCCATCTCCAGCCGTATGGCCATTTTTGTGCCTGGCGCGGCGCCAAGTGGGAAAGGGTGGCTTTGAGGCTGAAGGCAGCAGGAAAGCCCGCAGCCCCCAGGTCTGTGGGGCTACGCAAGCGGTTCCCAAAGAGCTTTAGAACAAGGCATAGTTTTCCCTGCTGGCTCTTTGGGCGGGGGACCCATCTCCAGCCATATGGCCATTTTTGTGCCTGGCGCAGCGCCAAGTGGGAAAGGGTTGCTTTGAGGCTGAAGGCAGCAGCAAAGCCTGCAGCCCCCAGGTCTGTGGGGCTACGCAAGCGGTTCCCAAAGAGCTTTAGAACAAGGCATAGTTTTCCCTGCTGGCTCTTTGGGCGGGAGACCCATCTCCAGCCATAGGCCATTTTTGTGCCTGGCGCGACGCCAAGTGGGAAAGGGTGGTGTCGAGGCTGAAGGCAGCAGGAAAGCCCGCAGCCCCCAGGTCTGTGAGGCCAAGCAAGCGGTTCCCAAAGAGCTTTAGAACAAGGCATAGTTTTCCCTGCTGGCTCTTTGGGCGGGAGACCCATCTCCAGCCATAGGCCATTTTTGTGCCTGGCGCGACGCCAAGTGGGAAAGGGTGGTGTCGAGTCTGAAGGCAGCAGGAAAGCCTGCAGACCCCAGGTCTGTGGGGCTACGCAAGCGGTTCCCAAAGAGCTTTAGAACAAGGCATAGTTTTCCCTGCTGGCTCTTTGGGCGGGGGACCCATCTCCAGTCGTATGGCTATTTTTATGCCTGGCGCGGTGCGTAGTGGGAAAGGGTGGTTTTGAGGCCGAAGGCAGCAGGAAAGCCCGCAGCCCCCAGGTCTGTGGGGCTACGCAAGCGGTTCCCAAAGAGCTTTAGAACAAGGCATAATTTTCCCTGCTGGCTCTTTGGGCGGGGGACCCATGTCCAGCGGTATGGCCATTTTTGTGCCTGGCGCGGCGCCAAGTGGGAAAGGGTGGTGTCGAGGCTGAAGGCAGCAGGAAAGCCCGCAGCCCCCAGGTCTGTGGGGCTACGCAAGTGGTTCCCAAAGAGCTTTAGAACAAGGCATAATTTTCCCTCCTGGCTCTTTGGGCGGGGGAGCCATCTCCAGCCGTATGGCCATTTTTGCGCCTGGCGCAGTGCCAAGTGGGAAAGGGTGGCTTTGAGGCTGAAGGCAGCAGGAAAGCCCACAGCCCCCAGGTCTGTGGGGCTACGCAAGCGGTTCCCAAAGAGCTTTAGAACAAGGCATAGTTTTCCCTGCTGGCTCTTTGGGCGGTGGACCCATCTCAAGCCGTATGGCCATTTTTGTGCCTGGCGCGGCGCCAAGTGGGAAAGGGTGGTGTCGAGGCTGAAGGCAGCAGCAAAGCCCGCAGCCCCCAGGTCTGTGGGGCTATGCAAGCGGTTCCCAAAGAGCTTTAGAACAAGGCATAGTTTTCCTTGCTGGCTCTTTGGGCATGGGACCCATATCCAGCCATAGGCCATTTTTGTGCCTGGCGCGATGCCAGGTTGGAAAGGGTGGTGTCGAGTCTGAAGGCAGCAGCAAAGCCTGCAGCCCCCAGGTCTGTGGGGCCAAGCAAGCGGTTCCCAAAGAGCTTTAGAACAAGGCATAGTTTTCCCTGCTGGCTCTTTGGGCGGGGGACCCATATCCAGCCGTATGGCCATTTTTGTGCGTGGCCAGGGGCCAAGTGGGAAAGCGTGGTGTCGAGGCTGAAGGCAGCAGCAAAGCCCACAGCCCCCAGGTCTGTGGGGCTATGCAAGCGGTTCCCAAAGAGCTTTAGAACAAGGCATAGTTTTCCTTGCTGGGTCTTTGGGCATGGGACCCATCTCCAGCCATAGGCCATTTTTGTGCCTACCGCGGCGCCAAGTGGGAAAGGGTGGCTTTGAGGCTGAAGGCAGCAGGAAAGCCCACACCCCCCAGGTCTGTGGGGCTACGCAAGCGGTTCCCAAAGAGCTTTAGAACAAGGCATAGTTTTCCCTGCTGGCTCTTTGGGCGGGGGACCCATCTCCAGCCGTATGGCCATTTTTGTGCCTGGCGCGGCGCCAAGTGGGAAAGGGTGGCTTTGAGGCTGAAGGCAGCAGGAAAGCCCGCAGCCCCCAGGTCTGTGGGGCTACGCAAGCGGTTCCCAAAGAGCTTTAGAACAAGGCATAGTTTTCCCTGCTGGCTCTTTGGGCGGGGGACCCCTCTCCAGCCATATGGCCATTTTTGTGCCTGGCGCAGCGCCAAGTGGGAAAGGGTGGCTTTGAGGCTGAAGGCAGCAGCAAAGCCTGCAGCCCCCAGGTCTGTGCGGCTACGCAAGCGGTTCCCAAAGAGCTTTAGAACAAGGCATAGTTTTCCCTGCTGGCTCTTTGGGCGTGGGACCCATCTCCAGTCGTATGGCTATTTTTATGCCTGGTGCGGTGCGTAGTGGGAAAGGGTGGTGTCGAGGCTGAAGGCAGCAGGAAAGTCCGCAGCCCCCAGGTCTGTGGGGCTACGCAAGCGGTTCCCAAAGAGCTTTAGAACAAGGCATAGTTTTCCCTGCTGGCTCCTTGGGCGGGGGACCCATCTCCAGTCGTATGGCTATTTTTATGCCTGGTGCGGTGCGTAGTGGGAAAGGGTGGCTTTGAGGCTGAAGACAGCAGGAAAGCCCGCAGCCCCCAGGTCTGTGGGGCTACGCAAGCGGTTCCCAAAGAGCTTTAGAACAAGGCATAGTTTTCCCTGCTGGCTCCTTGGGCGGGGGACCCATCTCCAGCCATAGGCCATTTTTGTGCCTGGCGCGACGCCAAGTGGGAAAGGGTGTTGTCGAGGCTGAAGGCAGCAGGAAAGCCCGCAGCCCCCAGGTCTGTGGGGCTACGCAAGCGGTTCCCAAAGAGCTTTAGAACAAGGCATAGTTTTCCCTGCTGGCTCTTTGGGCGGGGGACCCATCTCCAGCGGTATGGCCATTTTTGTGCCTGGCGCGGCGCCAAGTGGGAAAGGGTGGTGTCGAGGCTGAAGGCAGCAGGAAAGCCCGCAGCCCCCAGGTCTGTGGGGCTACGCAAGCGGTTCCCAAAGAGCTTTAGAACAAGGCATAGTTTTCCCTGCTGGCTCTTTGGGCGGTGGACCCATCTGCAGCCGTATGGCCATTTTTGTGCCTGGCGCGGCGCCAAGTGGGAAAGGGTGGTGTCGAGGCTGAAGGCAGCAGCAAAGCCCGCAGCCCCCAGGTCTGTGGGGCTACGCAAGCGGTTCCCAAAGAGCTTTAGAACAAGGCATAGTTTTCCTTGCTGGCTCTTTGGGCATGGGACCCATCTCCAGCCATAGGCCATTTTTGTGCCTGGCGCGGCGCCAGGTTGGAAAGGGTGGTGTCGAGTCTGAAGGCAGCAGCAAAGCCTGCAGCCCCCAGGTCTGTGGGGCCAAGCAAGCGGTTCCCAAAGAGCTTTAGAACAAGGCATAGTTTTCCCTGCTGGCTCTTTGGGCGGGGGACCCATCTCCTGCCATAGGCCATTTTTGTGCCTGGCGCGACGCCAAGTGGGAAAGGGTGGCTTTGAGGCTGAAGCAGCAGCAAAGCCTGCAGCCCCCAGGTCTGTGCGGCTACGCAAGCGGTTCCCAAAGAGCTTTAGAACAAGGCATAGTTTTCCCAGCTGGCTCTTAGGGCATGGGACCCATATCCAGCCATAGGCCATTTTTGTGCCTGATGCGGCACCAAGTGGGAAAGGGTGGCTTTGAGGCTGAAGGCAGCAGGAAAGCCCGCAGCCCCCAGGTCTCTGGGGCTACGCAAGCGGTTCCCAAAGAGCTTTAGAACAAGGCATAATTTTCCCTGCTGGCTCTCTGGGCGGGGGACCCATCTCCAGCCGTATGGCCATTTTTGTGCCTGGCGCGGCGCCAAGTGGGAAAGGGTGCTGTCGAGGCTGAAGGCAGCAGGAGAGCCTGCAGCCCCCAGGTCTGTGGGGCTACGCAAGCGGTTCCCAAAGAGTTTTAGAACAAGGCATAGTTTTCCCTGCTGGCTCTTTGGGCGGGGGACCCATCTCCAGCTGTATGGCCATTTTTGTGCGTGGCCAGGGGCCAAGTGGGAAAGCGTGGTGTCGAGCCTGAAGGCAGCAGGAAGGCCCACAGCCCCCAGTTCTGTGGGGCTATGCAAGCGGTTCCCAAAGAGCTTTAGAACAAGGCATAGTTTTCCTTGCTGGGTCTTTGGGCATGGGACCCATCTCCAGCCATAGACCATTTTTGTGCCTACCGCGGCGCCAAGTGGGAAAGGGTGGCTTTGAGGCTGAAGGCAGCAGGAAAGCCCACACCCCCCAGGTCTGTGGGGCTACGCAAGCGGTTCCCAAAGAGCTTTAGAACAAGGCATAGTTTTCCCTGCTGGCTCTTTGGGCGGGGGACCCATCACCAGCCGTACGGCCATTTTTGTGCCTGGCGCGGCGCCAAGTGGGAAAGGGTGGCTTTGAGGCTGAAGGCAGCAGGAAAGCCCGCAGCCCCCAGGTCTGTGGGGCTACGCAAGCGGTTCCCAAAGAGCTTTAGAACAAGGCATAGTTTTCCCTGCTGGCTCTTTGGGCGGGGGACCCATCTCCAGCCATATGGCCATTTTTGTGCCTGGCGCAGCGCCAAGTGGGAAAGGGTGGCTTTGAGGCTGAAGGCAGCAGCAAAGCCTGCAGCCCCCAGGTCTGTGCGGCTACGCAAGCGGTTCCCAAAGAGCTTTAGAACAAGGCATAGTTTTCCCTGCTGGCTCTTTGGGCGGGGGACCCATCTCCAGCCATAGGCCATTTTTGTGCCTGGCGCGGCGCCAAGTGGGAAAGGGTGGTGTCGAGGCTGAAGGCAGCAGGAAAGCCCGCAGCCCCCAGGTCTGTGGGGCTACGCAAGCGGTTCCCAAAGAGCTTTAGAACAAGGCATAGTTTTCCCTGCTGGCTCTTTGGGCGGGGGACCCATCTCCAGCCGTATGGCCATTTTTGTGCCTGGCGCGGCGCCAAGTGGGAAAGGGTGGCTTTGAGGCTGAAGGCAGCAGGAAAGCCCGCAGCCCCCAGGTCTGTGGGGCTACGCAAGCGGTTCCGAAAGAGCTTTAGAACAAGGCATAGTTTTCCCTGCTGGCTCGTTGGGCGGGGGACCCATCTCCAGCCATATGGCCATTTTTGTGCCTGGCGCAGCGCCAAGTGGGAAAGGGTTGCTTTGAGGCTGAAGGCAGCAGCAAAGCCTGCAGCCCCCAGGTCTGTGGGGCTACGCAAGCGGTTCCCAAAGAGCTTTAGAACAAGGCATAGTTTTCCCTGCTGGCTCTTTGGGCGGGAGACCCATCTCCAGCCATAGGCCATTTTTGTGCCTGGCGCGACGCCAAGTGGGAAAGGGTGGTGTCGAGGCTGAACGCAGCAGGAAAGCCCGCAGCCCCCAGGTCTGTGGGGCCAAGCAAGCGGTTCCCAAAGAGCTTTAGAACAAGGCATAGTTTTCCCTGCTGGCTCTTTGGGCGGGGGACCCATCTCCAGTCGTATGGCTATTTTTATGCCTGGCGCGGTGCGTAGTGGGAAAGGGTGGCTTTGAGGCTGAAGGCAGCAGGAAAGCCCGCAGCCCCCAGGTCTGTGGGGCTACGCAAGCGGTTCCCAAAGAGCTTTAGAACAAGGCATAATTTTCCCTGCTGGCTCTTTGGGCGGGGGACCCATCTCCAGCCGTATGGCCATTTTTGTGCCTGGCGCGGCGCCAAGTGGGAAAGGGTGGTGTCGAGGCTGAAGGCAGCAGGAAAGCCCGCAGCCCCCAGGTCTGTGGGGCTACGCAAGTGGTTCCCAAAGAGCTTTAGAACAAGGCATAGTTTTCCCTGCTGGCTCTTTGGGCATGGGACCCATCTCCAGCCATAGGCCATTTTTGTGCCTGGCGCGACGCCAAGTGGGAAAGGGTGGCTTTGAGGCTGAAGGCAGCAGGAAAGCCTGCAGCCCCCAGGTCTGTGGGGCTACGCAAGCGGTTCCCAAAGAGCTTTAGAACAAGGCATAGTTTTCCCTGCTGGCTCCTTGGGCGGGGGACCCATCTCCAGCCGTATGGCCATTTTTGTGCCTGGCGCAGTGCCAAGTGGGAAAGGGTGGTGTCGAGGCTGAAGGCAGCAGGAAAGCCCGCAGCCCCCAGGTCTGTGGGGCTACGCAAGCGGTTCCCAAAGAGCTTTAGAACAAGGCATAGTTTTCCCTGCAGGCTCCTTGGGCAGGGGACCCATCTCCAGCCATATGGCCATTTTTGTGCCTGGCGCGGCGCCAAGTGGGAAAGGGTGGCTTTGAGGCTGAAGGCAGCAGGAAAGCCCACACCCCCCAGGTCTGTGGGGCCAAGCAAGCGGTTCCCAAAGAGCTTTAGAACAAGGCATAGTTTTCCCTGCTGGCTCTTTGGGCGGGGGACCCATCTCCAGCCGTATGGCCATTTTTGGGCCTAGCGCGGTGCGTAGTGTGAAAGGGTGGCTTTGAGGCTGAAGGCAGCAGGAAAGCCCGCAGCCCCCAGGTCTGTGGGGCTATGCAAGCGGTTCCCAAAGAGCTTTAGAACAAGGCATAGTTTTCCCTGCTGGCTCTTTGGGCAGGGGACCCATCTCCAGCCATAGGCCATTTTTGTGCCTAGCGCGGCGCCAAGTGGGAAAGGGTGGCTTTGAGGCTGAAGGCAGCAGGAAAGCCTGCAGCCCCCAGGTTTGTGGGGCTACGCAAGCGGTTCCCAAAGAGCTTTAGAACAAGGCATAGTTTTCCCAGCTGGCTCTTAGGGCATGCTACCCCTCGTCAGCCGTATGGCCATTTTTGTGCCTGGCGCGGCGCCAGGTGGGAAAGGGTGGTGTCGAGTCTGAAGGCAGCAGGAAAGCCTGCAGCCCCCAGGTCTGTGGGGCCAAGCAAGCGGTTCCCAAAGAGCTTTAGAACAAGGCATAGTTTTCCCTGCTGGCTCTTTGGGCATGGGACCCATCTCCAGCCATAGACCATTTTTGTGCCTGGCGCGACGCCAAGTGGGAAAGGGTGGCTTTGAGGCTGAAGGCAGCAGCAAAGCCTGCAGCCCCCAGGTCTGTGGGGCCAAGCAAGCGGTTCCCAAAGAGCTTTAGAACAAGGCATAGTTTTCCCAGCTGGCTCTTAGGGCATGGGACCCATATCCAGCCATAGGCCTTTTTTGTGCCTGATGCGGCGCCAAGTGGGAAAGGGTGGCTTTGAGGCTGAAGGCAGCAGGAAAGCCCGCAGCCCCCAGGTCTGTGGGGCTACGCAAGCGGTTCCCAAAGAGCTTTAGAACAAGGCATAATTTTCCCTGCTGGCTCTCTGGGCGGGGGACCCATCTCCAGCCGTATGGCCATTTTTGTGCCTGGCGCGGCGCCAAGTGGGAAAGGGTGCTGTCGAGGCTGAAGGCAGCAGGAAAGCCTGCAGCCCCCAGGTCTGTGGGGCTACGCAAGCGGTTCCCAAAGAGCTTTAGAACAAGGCATAGATTTCCCTGCTGGCTCTTTGGGCGGGGGACCCATCTCCAGCCGTATGGCCATTTTTGTGCGTGGCCAGGGGCCAAGTGGGAAAGGGTGGTGTCGAGGCTGAAGGCAGCAGGAAAGCCCGCAGCCCCCAGGTCTGTGGGGCTACGCAAGCGGTTCCCAAAGAGCTTTAGAACAAGGCATAGTTTTCCCTGATGGCTCTTTGGGCATGGGACCCATCTCCAGCCATAGGCCATTTTTGTGCCTGATGCGGCGCCAAGTGGGAAAGGGTGGTTTTGAGGCTGAAGGCAGCAGGAAAGCCTGCAGCCCCCAGGTCTGTGGGGCTACGCAAGCGGTTCCCAAAGAGCTTTAGAACAAGGCATAGTTTTCCCTGCTGGCTCTTTGGGCATGGGACCCATCTCCAGCCGTATGGCCATTTTTGTGCCTGGCGCGGCGCCAAGTGGGAAAGGGTGGCTTTGAGGCTGAAGGCAGCAGGAAAGCCCGCAGCCCCCAGGTTTGTGGGGCTACGCAAGCGGTTCCCAAAGAGCTTTAGAACAAGGCATAATTTTCCCTGCTGGCTCTTTGGGCGGGGGACCCATCTCCAGCCGTATGGCCATTTTTGTGCCTGGCGCGGCGTCAAGTGGGAAAGGGTGCTGTCGAGGCTGAAGGCAGCAGGAAAGCCTGCAGCCCCCAGGTCTGTGGGGCTACGCAAGCGGTTCCCAAAGAGCTTTAGAACAAGGCATAGTTTTCCCTGCTGGCTCTTTGGGCGGGGGACCCATCTCCAGCCCTCTATCTATTATTGTGCCTGGCGCGGTGCGTAGTGGCAAAGGGTCGTTTTGAGGCTGAAGGCAGCAGGAAAGCCCGCAGCCCCCAGGTCTGTGGGGCTACGCAAGCGGTTCCCAAAGAGCTTTAGAACAAGGCATAGTTTTCCCTGCTGGCTCTTTGGGCGGGGGACCCATCTCCAGCCATAGGCCATTTTTGTGCCTGATGCGGCGCCAAGTGGGAAAGGGTGGCTTTGAGGCTGAAGACAGCAGGAAAGCCTGCAGCCCCCAGGTCTGTGGGGCTATGCAAGCGGTTCCCAAAGAGCTTTAGAACAAGGCATAGTTTTCCCTGCTGGCTCTTTGGGCGGGGGACCAATCTCCAGCCGTATGGCCATTTTTGTGCCTGGCGCAGCGCCAAGTGGGAAAGGGTGGCTTTGAGGCTGAAGGCAGCAGGAAAGCCTGCAGCCCCCAGGTTTGTGGGGCTACGCAAGCGGTTCCCAAAGAGCTTTAGAACAAGGCATAGTTTTCCCTGCTGGCTCTTTGGGCGGGGGACCCATCTCCAGCCGTATGGCCATTTTTGTGCCTGGCGCGGCGCCAAGTGGGAAAGGGTGGCTTTGAGGCTGAAGGCAGCAGGAAAGCCTGCAGCCCCCAGGTTTGTGGGGCTACGCAAGCGGTTCCCAAAGAGCTTTAGAACAAGGCATAATTTTCCCTGCTGGCTCTTTGGGCGGGGGACCCATCTCCAGCCATAGGCCATTTCTGTGCCTGATAGGGCGCCAAGTGGGAAAGGGTGGCTTTGAGGCTGAAGACAGCAGGAAAGCCTGCAGCCCCCAGGTCTGTCGGGCTATGCAAGCAGTTCCCAAAGAGCTTTAGAACAAGGCATAGTTTTCCCTGCTGGCTCTTTGGGCGGTGGACCCATCTCCAGCCGTATGGCCATTTTTGTGCCTGGCGCGGCGCCAAGTGGGAAAGGGTGGTGTCGAGGCTGAAGGCAGCAGCAAAGCCCGCAGCCCCCAGGTCTGTGGGGCTATGCAAGCGGTTCCCAAAGAGCTTTAGAACAAGGCATAGTTTTCCCTGCTGGCTCTTTGGGCATGGGACCCATCTCCAGCCATAGGCCATATTTGTGCCTGGCGCGACGCCAAGTGGGAAATGGTGGCTTTGAGGCTGAAGGCAGCAGCAAAGCCTGCAGCCCCCAGGTCTGTGGGGCTACGCAAGCGGTTCCCAAAGAGCTTTAGAACAAGGCATAGTTTTCCCAGCTGGCTCTTAGGGCATGGGACCCATATCCAGCCATAGGCCATTTTTGTGCCTGATGCGGCACCAAGTGGGAAAGGGTGGCTTTGAGGCTGAAGGCAGCAGGAAAGCCCGCAGCCCCCAGGTCTGTGCGGCTACGCAAGCGGTTCCCAAAGAGCTTTAGAACAAGGCATAATTTTCCCTGCTGGCTCTCTGGGCGGGGGACCCATCTCCAGCCGTATGGCCATTTTTGTGCCTGGCGCGACGTCAAGTGGGAAAGGGTGCTGTCGAGGCTGAAGGCAGCAGGAAAGCCTGCAGCCCCCAGGTCTGTGGGTCTACGCAAGCGGTTCCCAAAGAGCTTTAGAACAAGGCATAGTTTTCCCTGCTGGCTCTTTGGGCGGGGGACCCATCTCCAGCCGTATAGCCATTTTTGTGCGTGGCCAGGGGCCAAGTGGGAAAGGGTGGTGTCGAGGCTGAAGGCAGCAGGAAAGCCCACAGCCCCCAGGTCTGTGGGGCTATGCAAGCGGTTCCCAAAGAGCTTTAGAACAAGGCATATTTTTCCATGCTGGCTCTTTTGGCATGGGACACATCTCCAGCCGTATGGCCATTTTTGTGCCTGGCCCGGCGCCAAGTGGGAAAGGGTGGCTTTGAGGCTGAAGGCAGCAGGAAAGCCTGCAGCCCCCAGGTCTGTGGGGCTACGCAAGCGGTTCCCAAAGAGCTTTAGAACAAGGCATAGTTTTCCCTGCTGGCTCTTTGGGCGGGGGACCCATCTCCAGCCGTATGGCCATTTTTGGGCCTGGCGGGGCGCCAAGTGGGGAAGGGTGGTTTTGAGGCTGAAGGCAGCAGCAAAGCCTGCAGCCCCCAGGTCTGTGGGGCCAAGCAAGCGGTTCCCAAAGAGCTTTAGAACAAGGCATAGTTTTCCCTGCTGGCTCTTTGGGCATGGGACCCATCTCCAGCCATAGGCCATTTTTGTGCCTGGCGCGACGCCAAGTGGGAAAGGGTGGCTTTGAGGCTGAAGGCAGCAGCAAAGCCTGCAGCCCCCAGGTCTGTGGGGCTACGCAAGCGGTTCCCAAAGAGCTTTAGAACAAGGCATAGTTTTCCCTGCTGGCTCTTTGGGCGGGGGACCCATCTCCAGCCATATGGCCATATTTATGCCTGGCGAAGCGCCAAGTGGGAAAGGGTGCCTTTGAGGCTGAAGGCAGCAGGAAAGCCCGCAGCCCCCAGGTCTGTGGGGCTACGGAAGCGGTTCCCAAAGAGCTTTAGAACAAGGCATAGTTTTCCCTGCTGGCTCTTTGGGCGGGAGACCCATATCCAGCCATAGGCCATTTTTGTGCCTGGCGCGACGCCAAGTGGGAAAGGGTGTTGTCGAGGCTGAAGGCAGCAGGAAAGCATGCAGCCCCCAGGTCTGTGCGGCTACGCAAGCGGTTCCCAAAGAGCTTTAGAACAAGGCATAGTTTTCCCTGCTGGCTCCTCGGGCGGGGGACCCATCTCCAGTCATATGGCTATTTTTATGCCTGGCGCGGTGCGTAGTGGGAAAGGGTGTATTTGAGGCTGAAGGCAGCAGGAAAGCCCGCAGCCCCCAGGTCTGTGGGGCTACGCAAGCGGTTCCCAAAGAGCTTTAGAACAAGGCATAGTTTTTCCTGCTGGCTCTTTGGGCGGGGGACCCATCTCCAGCCGTATGGCCATTTTTGAGCCTTTCGCGGCGCCAAGTGGGAAAGGGTGTTGTCGAGGCTGAAGGCAGCAGGAAAGCCCGCAGCCCCCAGGTCTGTGCGGCTACGCAAGCGGTTCCCAAAGAGCTTTAGAACAAGGCATAGTTTTCCCTGCTGGCTCTTTGGGCGGGGGACCCATCTGCAGCCATAGGCCATTTTTGTGCCTGGCGCGACGCCAAGTGGGAAAGGGTGGCTTTGAGGCTGAAGGCAGCAGGAAAGCCCGCAGCCCCCAGGTCTGTGGGGCTACGCAAGCGGTTCCCAAAGAGCTTTAGAACAAGGCATAGTTTTCCCTGCTGGCTCTTTGGGCGGGGGACCCATCTCCAGCCGTATGGCCATTTTTGTGCCTGATGCGGCGCCAAATGGGAAAGGGTGGTGTCGAGTCTGAAGGCAGCAGCAAAGCCTGCAGCCCCCAGGTCTGTGGGGCCAAGCAAGCGGTTCCCAAAGAGCTTTAGAACAAGGCATAGTTTTCCCTGCTGGCTCTTTGGGCGGGGGACCCATCTCCAGCCATAGGCCATTTTTGTGCCTGGCGCGGCGCCAAGTGGGAAAGGGTGGCTTTGAGGCTGAAGGCAGCAGCAAAGCCTGCAGCCCCCAGGTCTGTGGGGCTACGCAAGCGGTTCCCAAAGAGCTTTAGAACAAGGCATAGTTTTCCCTGCTGGCTCTTAGGGCATGGGACCCATATCCAGCCATAGGCCATTTTTGTGCCTGATGCGGCACCAAGTGGGAAAGGGTGGCTTTGAGGCTGAAGGCAGCAGGAAAGCCCGCAGCCCCCAGGTCTGTGGGGCTACGCAAGCGGTTCCCAAAGAGCTTTAGAACAAGGCATAATTTTCCCTGCTGGCTCTCTGGGCGGGGGACCCATCTCCAGCCGTATGGCCATTTTTGTGCCTGGCGCGGCGCCAAGTGGGAAAGGGTGGCTTTGAGGCTGAAGGCAGCAGCAAAGCCTGCAGCCCCCAGGTCTGTGCGGCTACGCAAGCGGTTCCCAAAGAGCTTTAGAACAAGGCATAGTTTTCCCTGCTGGCTCTTTGGGCGGGGGACCCATCTCCAGCCGTATGGCCATTTTTGTGCGTGGCCAGGGGCCAAGTGGGAAAGGGTGGTGTCGAGGCTGAAGGCAGCAGGAAAGCCCGCAGCCCCCAGGTCTGTGGGGCTATGCAAGCGGTTCCCAAAGAGCTTTAGAACAAGGCCTAGTTTTCCTTGCTGGGTCTTTGGGCATGGGACCCATCTCCAGCCGTATGGCCATTTTTGTGCCTGGCGCGGCGCAAGTGGGAAAGGGTGGCTTTGAGGCTGAAGGCAGCAGGAAAGCCTGCAGCCCCCAGGTTTGTGGGGGCTACGCAAGCGGTTCCCAAAGAGCTTTAGAACAAGGCATAGTTTTCCCTGCTGGCTCTTTGGGCGGGGGACCCATCTCCAGCCATAGGCCATTTCTGTGCCTGATAGGGCGCCAAGTGGGAAAGGGTGGTTTTGAGGCTGAAGACAGCAGGAAAGCCTGCAGCCCCCAGGTCTGTGGGGCTACGCAAGCGGTTCCCAAAGAGCTTTAGAACAAGGCATAGTTTTCCCTGCTGGCTCTTTGGGCGGTGGACCCATCTCCAGCCGTATGGCCATTTTTGTGCCTGGCGCGGCGCCAAGTGGGAAAGGGTGGTGTCGAGGCTGAAGGCAGCAGCAAAGCCCGCAGCCCCCAGGTCTGTGGGGCTACGCAAGCGGTTCCCAAAGAGCTTTAGAACAAGGCATAGTTTTCCTTGCTGGCTCTTTGGGCGGGGGACCCATCTCCAGCCATAGGCCATTTTTGTGCCTGGCGCGGCGCCAGGTTGGAAAGGGTGGTGTCGAGTCTGAAGGCAGCAGCAAAGCCTGCAGCCCCCAGGTCTGTGGGGCCAAGCAAGCGGTTCCCAAAGAGCTTTAGAACAAGGCATAGTTTTCCCTGATGGCTCTTTGGGCGGGGGACCCATCTCCAGCCATAGGCCATTTTTGTGCCTGGCGCGGCGCCAAGTGGGAAAGGGTGGCTTTGAGGCTGAAGGCAGCAGCAAAGCCTGCAGCCCCCAGGTCTGTGGGGCTACGCAAGCGGTTCCCAAAGAGCTTTAGAACAAGGCATAGTTTTCCCAGCTGGCTCTTAGGGCATGGGACCCATATCCAGCCATAGGCCATTTTTGTGCCTGATGCGGCACCAAGTGGGAAAGGGTGGCTTTGAGGCTGAAGGCAGCAGGAAAGCCCGCAGCCCCCAGGTCTGTGGGGCTACGCAAGCGGTTCCCAAAGAGCTTTAGAACAAGGCATAATTTTCCCTGCTGGCTCTCTGGGCGGGGGACCCATCTCCAGCCGTATGGCCATTTTTGTGCCTGGCGCGGCGCCAAGTGGGAAAGGGTGCTGTCGAGGCTGAAGGCAGCAGGAAAGCCTGCAGCCCCCAGGTCTGTGGGGCTACGCAAGCGGTTCCCAAAGAGCTTTAGAACAAGGCATAGTTTTCCCTGCTGGCTCTTTGGGCGGGGGACCCATCTCCAGCCATATGGCCATTTTTGTGCCTGGCGCAGCGCCAAGTGGGAAAGGGTGGCTTTGAGGCTGAAGGCAGCAGCAAAGCCTGCAGCCCCCAGGTCTGTGCGGCTACGCAAGCGGTTCCCAAAGAGCTTTAGAACAAGGCATAGTTTTCCCTGCTGGCTCTTTGGGCGGGGGACCCATCTCCAGTCGTATGGCTATTTTTATGCCTGGCGCGGTGCGTAGTGGGAAAGGGTGGTGTCGAGGCTGAAGGCAGCACGAAAGCCCGCAGCCCCCAGGTCTGTGGGGCTACGCAAGCGGTTCCCAAAGAGCTTTAGAACAAGGCATAGTTTTCCCTGCTGGCTCTTTGGGCGGGGGACCCATCTCCAGCCATAGGCCATTTTTGTGCCTGGCGCAGCGCCAAGTGGGAAAGGGTGGCTTTGAGGCTGAAGGCAGCAGGAAAGCCCGCAGCCCCCAGGTCTGTGGGGCTACGCAAGCGGTTCCCAAAGAGCTTTAGAACAAGGCATAGTTTTCCCTGCTGGCTCTTTGGGCGGGGGACCCATCTCCAGCCGTATGGCCATTTTTGTGCCTGGCGCGGCGCCAAGTGGGAAAGGGTGGCTTTGAGGCTGAAGGCAGCAGGAAAGCCTGCAGCCCCCATGTTTGTGGGGCTACGCAAGCGGTTCCCAAAGAGCTTTAGAACAAGGCATAGTTTTCCCTGCTGGCTCTTTGGGCGGGGGACCCATCTCCAGCCGTATGGCCATTTTTGTGCGTGGCCAGGGGCAAAGTGGGAAAGGGTGGTGTCGAGGCTGAAGGCAGCAGGAAGGCCCACAGCCCCCAGGTCTGTGGGGCTATGCAAGCGGTTCCCAAAGAGCTTTAGAACAAGGCATAGTTTTCCTTGCTGGATCTTTGGGCATGGGACCCATCTCCAGCCATAGACCATTTTTGTGCCTACCGCGGCGCCAAGTGGGAAAGGGTGGCTTTGAGGCTGAAGACAGCAGGAAAGCCCGCAGCCCCCAGGTCTGTGGGGCTACGCAAGCGGTTCCCAAAGAGCTTTAGAACAAGGCCTAGTTTTCCCTGCTGGCTCTTTGGGCGGGGGACCCATCTCCAGCCGTATGGCCATTTTTGTGCCTGGCGCGGCGCCAAGTGGGAAAGGGTGGCTTTGAGGCTGAAGGCAGCAGGAAAGCCTGCAGCCCCCAGGTCTGTGGGGCTACGCAAGCGGTTCCCAAAGAGCTTTAGAACAAGGCATAGTTTTCCCTGCTGGCTCTTTGGGCGGGGGGACCCATCTCCAGCCGTATGGCCATTTTTGTGCCTGATGCGGCGCCAAGTGGGAAAGGGTGGCTTTGAGGCTGAAGACAGCAGGAAAGCCCGCAGCCCCCAGGTCTGTGGGGCTACACAAGCGGTTCCCAAAGAGCTTTAGAACAAGGCATAGTTTTCCCTGCTGGCTCCTTGGGCGGGGGACCCATCTCCAGCCATAGGCCATTTTTGTGCCTGGCGCGACGCCAAGTGGGAAAGGGTGTTGTCGAGGCTGAAGGCAGCAGGAAAGCCCGCAGCCCCCAGGTCTGTGGGGCCAAGCAAGCGGTTCCCAAAGAGCTTTAGAACAAGGCATAGTTTTCCCTGCTGGCTCTTTGGGCGGGAGACCCATCTCCAGCCATAGGCCATTTTTGTGCCTGGCGCGACGCCAAGTGGGAAAGGGTGGTTTTGAGGCTGAAGGCAGCAGGAAAGCCTGCAGCCCCCAGGTCTGTGGGGCTACGCAAGCGGTTCCCAAAGAGCTTTAGAACAAGGCATAGTTTTCCCTGCTGGCTCTTTGGGCGGGGGACCCATCTCCAGTCGTATGGCTATTTTTATGCCTGGCGCGGTGCGTAGTGGGAAAGGGTGGTGTCGAGGCTGAAGGCAGCAGGAAAGCCCGCAGCCCCCAGGTCTGTGGGGCTACGCAAGCGGTTCCCAAAGAGCTTTAGAACAAGGCATAGTTTTCCCTGCTGGCTCTTTGGGCGGGTGACCCATCTCCAGCCGTATGGCCATTTTTGTGCCTGATGCGGCGCCAAGTGGGAAAGGGTGTTGTCGAGGCTGAAGGCAGCAGGAAAGCCCGCAGCCCCCAGGTCTGTGGGGCTACGCAAGCGGTTCCCAAAGAGCTTTAGAACAAGGCATAGTTTTCCCTGCTGGCTCCTTGGGCGGGGGACCCATCTCCAGCCATAGGCCATTTTTGTGCCTGGCGCGACGCCAAGTGGGAAAGGGTGGTGTCGAGGCTGAAGGCAGCAGGAAAGCCCGCAGCCCCCAGGTCTGTGGGGCCAAGCAAGCGGTTCCCAAAGAGCTTTAGAACAAGGCATAGTTTTCCCTGCTGGCTCTTTGGGCGGGGGACCCATCTCCAGCCATAGGCCATTTTTGTGCCTGGCGCGACGCCAAGTGGGAAAGGGTGTTGTCGAGGCTGAAGGCAGCAGGAAAGCCCGCAGCCCCCAGGTCTGTGGGGCCAAGCAAGCGGTTCCCAAAGAGCTTTAGAACAAGGCATAGTTTTCCCTGCTGGCTCTTTGGGCGGGAGACCCATCTCCAGCCATAGGCCATTTTTGTGCCTGGCGCGACGCCAAGTGGGAAAGGGTGGTTTTGAGGCTGAAGGCAGCAGGAAAGCCCGCAGCCCCCAGGTCTGTGGGGCTACGCAAGTGGTTCCCAAAGAGCTTTAGAACAAGGCATAATTTTCCCTCCTGGCTCTTTGGGCGGGGGACCCATCTCCAGCCGTATGGCCATTTTTGTGCCTGGCGCGGCGCCAAGTGGGAAAGGGTGGTGTCGAGGCTGAAGGCAGCAGGAAAGCCCGCAGCCCCCAGGTCTGTGGGGCTACGCAAGCGGTTCCCAAAGAGCTTTAGAACAAGGCATAGTTTTCCCTGATGGCTCTTTGGGCATGGGACCCATCTCCAGCCATAGGCCATTTTTGTGCCTGGCGCGACGCCAAGTGGGAAAGGGTGGCTTTGAGGCTGAAGGCAGCAGGAAAGCCTGCAGCCCCCAGGTCTGTGGGGCTACGCAAGCGGTTCCCAAAGAGCTTTAGAACAAGGCATAGTTTTCCCTGCTGGCTCCTTGGGCGGGGGACCCATCTCCAGCCGTATGGCCATTTTTGTGCCTGGCGCGGCGCCAAGTGGGAAAGGGTGGTGTCGAGGCTGAAGGCAGCAGGAAAGCCCGCAGCCCCCAGGTCTGTGGGGCTACGCAAGCGGTTCCCAAAGAGCTTTAGAACAAGGCATAGTTTTCCCTGCTGGCTCCTTGGGCAGGGGACCCATCTCCAGCCATATGGCCATTTTTGTGCCTGGCGCGGCGCCAAGTGGGAAAGGGTGGCTTTGAGGCTGAAGGCAGCAGGAAAGCCCGCAGCCCCCAGGTCTGTGGGGCCAAGCAAGCGGTTCCCAAAGAGCTTTAGAACAAGGCATAGTTTTCCCTGCTGGCTCTTTGGGCGGGGGACCCATCTCCAGCCGTATGGCCATTTTTGTGCGTGGCCAGGGGCCAAGTGGGAAAGGGTGGTGTCGAGGCTGAAGGCAGCAGGAAAGCCCGCAGCCCCCAGGTCTGTGGGGCTACGCAAGCGGTTCCCAAAGAGCTTTAGAACAAGGCATAGTTTTCCCTGATGGCTCTTTGGGCATGGGACCCATCTCCAGCCATAGGCCATTTTTGTGCCTGATGCGGCGCCAAGTGGGAAAGGGTGGTTTTGAGGCTGAAGGCAGCAGGAAAGCCTGCAGCCCCCAGGTCTGTGGGGCTACGCAAGCGGTTCCCAAAGAGCTTTAGAACAAGGCATAGTTTTCCCTGCTGGCTCTTTGGGCATGGGACCCATCTCCAGCCGTATGGCCATTTTTGTGCCTGGCGCGGCGCCAAGTGGGAAAGGGTGGCTTTGAGGCTGAAGGCAGCAGGAAAGCCCGCAGCCCCCAGGTTTGTGGGGCTACGCAAGCGGTTCCCAAAGAGCTTTAGAACAAGGCATAATTTTCCCTGCTGGCTCTTTGGGCAGGGGACCCATCTCCAGCCGTATGGCCATTTTTGTGCCTGGCGCGGCGTCAAGTGGGAAAGGGTGCTGTCGAGGCTGAAGGCAGCAGGAAAGCCTGCAGCCCCCAGGTCTGTGGGGCTACGCAAGCGGTTCCCAAAGAGCTTTAGAACAAGGCATAGTTTTCCCTGCTGGCTCTTTGGGCGGGGGACCCATCTCCAGCCGTCTATCTATTTTTGTGCCTGGCGCGGTGCGTAGTGGCAAAGGGTCGTTTTGAGGCTGAAGGCAGCAGGAAAGCCCGCAGCCCCCAGGTCTGTGGGGCTACGCAAGCGGTTCCCAAAGAGCTTTAGAACAAGGCATAGTTTTCCCTGCTGGCTCTTTGGGCGGGGGACCCATCTCCAGCCGTATGGCCATTTTTGTGCCTGGCGCGGCGCCAAGTGGGAAAGGGTGGCTTTGAGGCTGAAGGCAGCAGGAAAGCCTCCAGCCCCCAGGTCTGTGGGGCTACGCAAGCGGTTCCCAAAGAGCTTTAGAACAAGGCATAGTTTTCCCTGCTGGCTCTTTGGGCGGGGGACCCATCTCCAGCCATAGGCCATTTTTGTGCCTGATGCGGCGCCAAGTGGGAAAGGGTGGCTTTGAGGCTGAAGACAGCAGGAAAGCCTGCAGCCCCCAGGTCTGTGGGGCTATGCAAGCGGTTCCCAAAGAGCTTTAGAACAAGGCATAGTTTTCCCTGCTGGCTCTTTGGGCGGGGGACCCATCTCCAGCCGTATGGCCATTTTTGTGCCTGGCGCAGCGCCAAGTGGGAAAGGGTGGCTTTGAGGCTGAAGGCAGCAGGAAAGCCTGCAGCCCCCAGGTTTGTGGGGCTACGCAAGCGGTTCCCAAAGAGCTTTAGAACAAGGCATAGTTTTCCCTGCTGGCTCTTTGGGCGGGGGACCCATCTCCAGCCATAGGCCATTTTTGTGCCTGGCGCGGCGCCAAGTGGGAAAGGGTGGCTTTGAGGCTGAAGGCAGCAGGAAAGCCTGCAGCCCCCAGGTTTGTGGGGCTACGCAAGCGGTTCCCAAAGAGCTTTAGAACAAGGCATAATTTTCCCTGCTGGCTCTTTGGGCGGGGGACCCATCTCCAGCCATAGGCCATTTCTGTGCCTGATAGGGCGCCAAGTGGGAAAGGGTGGCTTTGAGGCTGAAGACAGCAGGAAAGCCTGCAGCCCCCAGGTCTGTCGGGCTATGCAAGCAGTTCCCAAAGAGCTTTAGAACAAGGCATAGTTTTCCCTGCTGGCTCTTTGGGCGGTGGACCCATCTCCAGCCGTATGGCCATTTTCGTGCCTGGCGCGGCGCCAAGTGGGAAAGGGTGGTGTCGAGGCTGAAGGCAGCAGGAAAGCCCGCAGCCCCCAGGTCTGTGGGGCTATGCAAGCGGTTCCCAAAGAGCTTTAGAACAAGGCATAGTTTTCCCTGCTGGCTCTTTGGGCATGGGACCCATCTCCAGCCATAGGCCATATTTGTGCCTGGCGCGACGCCAAGTGGGAAAGGGTGGCTTTGAGGCTGAAGGCAGCAGCAAAGCCTGCAGCCCCCAGGTCTGTGGGGCTACGCAAGCGGTTCCCAAAGAGCTTTAGAACAAGGCATAGTTTTCCCAGCTGGCTCTTAGGGCATGGGACCCATATCCAGCCATAGGCCATTTTTGTGCCTGATGCGGCACCAAGTGGGAAAGGGTGGCTTTGAGGCTGAAGGCAGCAGGAAAGCCCGCAGCCCCCAGGTCTGTGCGGCTACGCAAGCGGTTCCCAAAGAGCTTTAGAACAAGGCATAATTTTCCCTGCTGGCTCTCTGGGCGGGGGACCCATCTCCAGCCGTATGGCCATTTTTGTGCCTGGCGCGACGTCAAGTGGGAAAGGGTGCTGTCGAGGCTGAAGGCAGCAGGAAAGCCTGCAGCCCCCAGGTCTGTGGGTCTACGCAAGCGGATCCCAAAGAGCTTTAGAACAAGGCATAGTTTTCCCTGCTGGCTCTTTGGGCGGGGGACCCATCTCCAGCCGTATAGCCATTTTTGTGCGTGGCCAGGGGCCAAGTGGGAAAGGGTGGCTTTGAGGCTGAAGGCAGCAGGAAAGCCTGCAGCCCCCAGGTCTGTGGGGCTACGCAAGCGGTTCCCAAAGAGCTTTAGAACAAGGCATAGTTTTCCCTGCTGGCTCTTTGGGCGGGGGACCCATCTCCAGCCGTATGGCCATTTTTGGGCCTGGCGGGGCGCCAAGTGGGGAAGGGTGGTTTTGAGGCTGAAGGCAGCAGCAAAGCCTGCAGCCCCCAGGTCTGTGGGGCCAAGCAAGCGGTTCCCAAAGAGCTTTAGAACAAGGCATAGTTTTCCCTGCTGGCTCTTTGGGCATGGGACCCATCTCCAGCCATAGGCCATTTTTGTGCCTGGCGCGACGCCAAGTGGGAAAGGGTGGCTTTGAGGCTGAAGGCAGCAGCAAAGCCTGCAGCCCCCAGGTCTGTGGGGCTACGCAAGCGCTTCCCAAAGAGCTTTAGAACAAGGCATAGTTTTCCCTGCTGGCTCTTTGGGCGGGGGACCCATCTCCAGCCATATGGCCATATTTATGCCTGGCGAAGCGCCAAGTGGGAAAGGGTGGCTTTGAGGCTGAAGGCAGCAGGAAAGCCCGCAGCCCCCAGGTCTGTGGGGCTACGGAAGCGGTTCCCAAAGAGCTTTAGAACAAGGCATAGTTTTCCCTGCTGGCTCTTTGGGCGGGAGACCCATATCCAGCCATAGGCCATTTTTGTGCCTGGCGCGACGCCAAGTGGGAAAGGGTGTTGTCGAGGCTGAAGGCAGCAGGAAAGCCTGCAGCCCCCAGGTCTGTGCGGCTACGCAAGCGGTTCCCAAAGAGCTTTAGAACAAGGCATAGTTTTCCCTGCTGGCTCCTCGGGCGGGGGACCCATCTCCAGTCATATGGCTATTTTTATGCCTGGCGCGGTGCGTAGTGGGAAAGGGTGTATTTGAGGCTGAAGGCAGCAGGAAAGCCCGCAGCCCCCAGGTCTGTGGGGCTACGCAAGCGGTTCCCAAAGAGCTTTAGAACAAGGCATAGTTTTTCCTGCTGGCTCTTTGGGCGGGGGACCCATCTCCAGCCGTATGGCCATTTTTGAGCCTTTCGCGGCGCCAAGTGGGAAAGGGTGTTGTCGAGGCTGAAGGCAGCAGGAAAGCCCGCAGCCCCCAGGTCTGTGCGGCTACGCAAGCGGTTCCCAAAGAGCTTTAGAACAAGGCCTAGTTTTCCCTGCTGGCTCTTTGGGCGGGGGACCCATCTGCAGCCATAGGCCATTTTTGTGCCTGGCGCGACGCCAAGTGGGAAAGGGTGGCTTTGAGGCTGAAGGCAGCAGGAAAGCCCGCAGCCCCCAGGTCTGTGGGGCTACGCAAGCGGTTCCCAAAGAGCTTTAGAACAAGGCATAGTTTTCCCTGCTGGCTCTTTGGGCGGGGGACCCATCTCCAGCCGTATGGCCATTTTTGTGCCTGATGCGGCGCCAAATGGGAAAGGGTGGTGTCGAGTCTGAAGGCAGCAGCAAAGCCTGCAGCCCCCAGGTCTGTGGGGCCAAGCAAGCGGTTCCCAAAGAGCTTTAGAACAAGGCATAGTTTTCCCTGCTGGCTCTTTGGGCGGGGGACCCATCTCCAGCCATAGGCCATTTTTGTGCCTGGCGCGGCGCCAAGTGGGAAAGGGTGGCTTTGAGGCTGAAGGCAGCAGCAAAGCCTGCAGCCCCCAGGTCTGTGGGGCTACGCAAGCGGTTCCCAAAGAGCTTTAGAACAAGGCATAGTTTTCCCTGCTGGCTCTTAGGGCATGGGACCCATATCCAGCCATAGGCCATTTTTGTGCCTGATGCGGCACCAAGTGGGAAAGGGTGGCTTTGAGGCTGAAGGCAGCAGGAAAGCCCGCAGCCCCCAGGTCTGTGGGGCTACGCAAGCGGTTCCCAAAGAGCTTTAGAACAAGGCCTAGTTTTCCCTGCTGGCTCTCTGGGCGGGGGACCCATCTCCAGCCGTATGGCCATTTTTGTGCCTGGCGCGGCGCCAAGTGGGAAAGGGTGGCTTTGAGGCTGAAGGCAGCAGCAAAGCCTGCAGCCCCCAGGTTTGTGGGGCTACGCAAGCGGTTCCCAAAGAGCTTTAGAACAAGGCATAGTTTTCCCTGCTGGCTCTTTGGGCGGGGGACCCATCTCCAGCCATAGGCCATTTCTGTGCCTGATAGGGCGCCAAGTGGGAAAGGGTGGTTTTGAGGCTGAAGACAGCAGGAAAGCCTGCAGCCCCCAGGTCTGTGGGGCTATGCAAGCGGTTCCCAAAGAGCTTTAGAACAAGGCATAGTTTTCCCTGCTGGCTCTTTGGGCGGTGGACCCATCTCCAGCCGTATGGCCATTTTTGTGCCTGGCGCGGCGCCAAGTGGGAAAGGGTGGTGTCGAGGCTGAAGGCAGCACGAAAGCCCGCAGCCCCCAGGTCTGTGGGGCTACGCAAGCGGTTCCCAAAGAGCTTTAGAACAAGGCATAGTTTTCCCTGCTGGCTCTTTGGGCGGGGGACCCATCTCCAGCCATAGGCCATTTTTGTGCCTGGCGCAGCGCCAAGTGGGAAAGGGTGGCTTTGAGGCTGAAGGCAGCAGGAAAGCCCGCAGCCCCCAGGTCTGTGGGGCTACGCAAGCGGTTCCCAAAGAGCTTTAGAACAAGGCATAGTTTTCCCTGCTGGCTCTTTGGGCGGGGGACCCATCTCCAGCCGTATGGCCATTTTTGTGCGTGGCCAGGGGCCAAGTGGGAAAGGGTGGTGTCGAGGCTGAAGGCAGCAGGAAGGCCCACAGCCCCCAGGTCTGTGGGGCTATGCAAGCGGTTCCCAAAGAGCTTTAGAACAAGGCATAGTTTTCCTTGCTGGATCTTTGGGCATGGGACCCATCTCCAGCCATAGACCATTTTTGTGCCTACCGCGGCGCCAAGTGGGAAAGGGTGGCTTTGAGGCTGAAGACAGCAGGAAAGCCCGCAGCCCCCAGGTCTGTGGGGCTACGCAAGCGGTTCCCAAAGAGCTTTAGAACAAGGCCTAGTTTTCCCTGCTGGCTCTTTGGGCGGGGGACCCATCTCCAGCCGTATGGCCATTTTTGTGCCTGGCGCGGCGCCAAGTGGGAAAGGGTGGCTTTGAGGCTGAAGGCAGCAGCAAAGCCTGCAGCCCCCAGGTCTGTGGGGCTACGCAAGCGGTTCCCAAAGAGCTTTAGAACAAGGCATAGTTTTCCCTGCTGGCTCTTTGGGCGGGGGACCCATCTCCAGCCGTATGGCCATTTTTGTGCCTGATGCGGCGCCAAGTGGGAAAGGGTGGCTTTGAGGCTGAAGACAGCAGGAAAGCCCGCAGCCCCCAGGTCTGTGGGGCTACGCAAGCGGTTCCCAAAGAGCTTTAGAACAAGGCATAGTTTTCCCTGCTGGCTCCTTGGGCGGGGGACCCATTTCCAGCCATAGGCCATTTTTGTGCCTGGCGCGACGCCAAGTGGGAAAGGGTGTTGTCGAGGCTGAAGGCAGCAGGAAAGCCCGCAGCCCCCAGGTCTGTGGGGCCAAGCAAGCGGTTCCCAAAGAGCTTTAGAACAAGGCATAGTTTTCCCTGCTGGCTCTTTGGGCGGGAGACCCATCTCCAGCCATAGGCCATTTTTGTGCCTGGCGCGACGCCAAGTGGGAAAGGGTGGTTTTGAGGCTGAAGGCAGCAGGAAAGCCTGCAGCCCCCAGGTCTGTGGGGATACGCAAGCGGTTCCCAAAGAGCTTTAGAACAAGGCATAGTTTTCCCTGCTGGCTCTTTGGGCGGGGGACCCATCTCCAGTCGTATGGCTATTTTTATGCCTGGCGCGGTGCGTAGTGGGAAAGGGTGGTGTCGAGGCTGAAGGCAGCAGGAAAGCCCGCAGCCCCCAGGTCTGTGGGGCTACGCAAGCGGTTCCCAAAGAGCTTTAGAACAAGGCATAGTTTTCCCTGCTGGCTCTTTGGGCGGGTGACCCATCTCCAGCCGTATGGCCATTTTTGTGCCTGATGCGGCGCCAAGTGGGAAAGGGTGTTGTCGAGGCTGAAGGCAGCAGGAAAGCCCGCAGCCCCCAGGTCTGTGGGGCTACGCAAGCGGTTCCCAAAGAGCTTTAGAACAAGGCATAGTTTTCCCTGCTGGCTCCTTGGGCGGGGGACCCATCTCCAGCCATAGGCCATTTTTGTGCCTGGCGCGACGCCAAGTGGGAAAGGGTGTTGTCGAGGCTGAAGGCAGCAGGAAAGCCCGCAGCCCCCAGGTCTGTGGGGCCAAGCAAGCGGTTCCCAAAGAGCTTTAGAACAAGGCATAGTTTTCCCTGCTGGCTCTTTGGGCGGGGGACCCATCTCCAGCCATAGGCCATTTTTGTGCCTGGCGCGACGCCAAGTGGGAAAGGGTGGTTTTGAGGCTGAAGGCAGCAGCAAAGCCTGCAGCCCCCAGGTCTGTGGGGCTACGCAAGCGGTTCCCAAAGAGCTTTAGAACAAGGCATAGTTTTCCCTGCTGGCTCTTTGGGCGGGAGAACCATCTCCAGCCATAGGCCATTTTTGTGCCTGGCGCGACGCCAAGTGGGAAAGGGTGTTGTCGAGGCTGAAGGCAGCAGGAAAGCCCGCAGCCCCCAGGTCTGTGGGGCTACGCAAGCGGTTCCCAAAGAGCTTTAGAACAAGGCATAGTTTTCCCTGCTGGCTCTTTGGGCGGGAGACCCATCTCCAGCCATAGGCCATTTTTGTGCCTGGCGCGACGCCAAGTGGGAAAGGGTGGTTTTGAGGCTGAAGGCAGCAGGAAAGCCCGCAGCCCCCAGGTCTGTGGGGCTACGCAAGCGGTTCCCAAAGAGCTTTAGAACAAGGCATAATTTTCCCTCCTGGCTCTTTGGGCGGGGGACCCATCTCCAGCCGTATGGCCATTTTTGCGCCTGGCGAAGTGCCAAGTGGGAAAGGGTGGTGTCGAGGCTGAAGGCAGCAGCAAAGCCTGCAGCCCCCAGGTCTGTGGGGCCAAGCAAGCGGTTCCCAAAGAGCTTTAGAACAAGGCATAGTTTTCCCTGCTGGCTCTTTGGGCGGGGGACCCATCTCCAGCCGTATGGCCATTTTTGTGCCTGGCGCGGCGCCAAGTGGGAAAGGGTGGTGTCGAGGCTGAAGGCAGCAGCAAAGCCCGCAGCCCCCAGGTCTGTGGGGCTATGCAAGCGGTTCCCAAAGAGCTTTAGAACAAGGCATAGTTTTCCTTGCTGGCTCTTTGGGCGGGGGGACCCATCTCCAGCCATAGGCCATTTTTGTGCCTGGCGCGACGCCAGGTTGGAAAGGGTGGTGTCGAGTCTGAAGGCAGCAGCAAAGACTGCAGCCCCCAGGTCTGTGGGGCCAAGCAAGCGGTTCCCAAAGAGCTTTAGAACAAGGCATAGTTTTCCCTGCTGGCTCTTTGGGCGGGGGACCCATCTCCAGCCATAGGCCATTTTTGTGCCTGGCGCGACGCCAAGTGGGAAAGGGTGGCTTTGAGGCTGAAGCAGCAGCAAAGCCTGCAGCCCCCAGGTCTGTGGGGCTACGCAAGCGGTTCCCAAAGAGCTTTAGAACAAGGCATAGTTTTCCCAGCTGGCTCTTAGGGCATGGGACCCATATCCAGCCATAGGCCATTTTTGTGCCTGATGCGGCACCAAGTGGGAAAGGGTGGCTTTGAGGCTGAAGGCAGCAGGAAAGCCCGCAGCCCCCAGGTCTGTGGGGCTACGCAAGCGGTTCCCAAAGAGCTTTAGAACAAGGCATAATTTTCCCTGCTGGCTCTTTGGGCGGGGGACCCATCTCCAGCCGTATGGCCATTTTTCTGCCTGGCGCGGCGCCAAGTGGGAAAGGGTGCTGTCGAGGCTGAAGGCAGCAGGAGAGCCTGCAGCCCCCAGGTCTGTGCGGCTACGCAAGCGGTTCCCAAAGAGTTTTAGAACAAGGCATAGTTTTCCCTGCTGGCTCTTTGGGCGGGGGACCCATCTCCAGCCGTATGGCCATTTTTGTGCGTGGCCAGGGGCCAAGTGGGAAAGCGTGGTGTCGAGGCTGAAGGCAGCAGGAAGGCCCACAGCCCCCAGGTCTGTGGGGCTATGCAAGCGGTTCCCAAAGAGCTTTAGAACAAGGCATAGTTTTCCTTGCTGGGTCTTTGGGCATGGGACCCATCTCCAGCCATAGACCATTTTTGTGCCTACCGCGGCGCCAAGTGGGAAAGGGTGGCTTTGAGGCTGAAGGCAGCAGGAAAGCCCACACCCCCCAGGTCTGTGGGGCTACGCAAGCGGTTCCCAAAGAGCTTTAGAACAAGGCATAGTTTTCCCTGCTGGCTCTTTGGGCGGGGGACCCATCTCCAGCCGTATGGCCATTTTTGTGCCTGGCGCGGCGCCAAGTGGGAAAGGGTGGCTTTGAGGCTGAAGGCAGCAGGAAAGCCCGCAGCCCCCAGGTCTGTGGGGCTACGCAAGCGGTTCCCAAAGAGCTTTAGAACAAGGCATAGTTTTCCCTGCTGGCTCTTTGGGCGGGGGACCCATCTCCAGTCGTATGGCTATTTTTATGCCTGGCGCGGTGCGTAGTGGGAAAGGGTGGTGTCGAGGCTGAAGGCAGCAGGAAAGCCCGCAGCCCCCAGGTCTGTGGGGCTACGCAAGCGGTTCCCAAAGAGCTTTAGAACAAGGCATAGTTTTCCCTGCTGGCTCTTTGGGCGGGTGACCCATCTCCAGCCGTATGGCCATTTTTGTGCCTGATGCGGCGCCAAGTGGGAAAGGGTGGCTTTGAGGCTGAAGGCAGCAGGAAAGCCCGCAGCCCCCAGGTCTGTGGGGCTACGCAAGCGGTTCCCAAAGAGCTTTAGAACAAGGCATAGTTTTCCCTGCTGGCTCTTTGGGCGGGAGACCCATCTCCAGCCATAGGCCATTTTTGTGCCTGGCGCGACGCCAAGTGGGAAAGGGTGGTTTTGAGGCTGAAGGCAGCAGCAAAGCCTGCAGCCCCCAGGTCTGTGGGGCTACGCAAGCGGTTCCCAAAGAGCTTTAGAACAAGGCATAGTTTTCCCTGCTGGCTCTTTGGGCGGGGGACCCATCTCCAGTCGTATCGCTATTTTTATGCCTGGCGCGGTGCGTAGTGGGAAAGGGTGGTTTTGAGGCTGAAGGCAGCAGCAAAGCCCGCAGCCCCCAGGTCTGTGGGGCTACGCAAGCGGTTCCCAAAGAGCTTTAGAACAAGGCATAGTTTTCCCTGATGGCTCTTTGGGCGGGGGACCCATCTCCAGCCGTATGGCCATTTTTGTGCGTGGCCCGGCGCCAAGTGGGAAAGGGTGGCTTTGAGGCTGAAGGCAGCAGGAAAGCCCGCAGCCCCCAGGTCTGTGGGGCTACGCAAGCGGTTCCCAAAGAGCTTTAGAACAAGGCATAGTTTTCCCTGCTGGCTCTTTGGGCGGGGGACCCATCTCCAGCCATATGGCCATTTTTGTGCCTGGCGCAGCGCCAAGTGGGAAAGGGTTGCTTTGAGGCTGAAGGCAGCAGGAAAGCCTGCAGCCCCCAGGTCTGTGGGGCCAAGCAAGCGGTTCCCAAAGAGCTTTAGAACAAGGCATAGTTTTCCCTGCTGACTCTTTGGGCGGGGGACCCATCTCCAGTCGTATGGCTATTTTTATGCCTGGCGCGGTGCGTAGTGGGAAAAGGTGGTTTTGAGGCCGAAGGCAGCAGGAAAGCCCACAGCCCCAAGGTCTGTGGGGCTACGCAAGCGGTTCCCAAAGAGCTTTAGAACAAGGCATAATTTTCCCTGCTGGCTCTTTGGGCGGGGGACCCATCTCCAGCCGTATGGCCATTTTTGTGCCTGGCGCGGCGCCAAGTGGGAAAGGGTGGCTTTGAGGCTGAAGGCAGCAGGAAAGCCCGCAGCCCCCAGGTCTGTGGGGCTACGCAAGCGGTTCCCAAAGAGCTTTAGAACAAGGCATAGTTTTCCTTGCTGGCTCTTTGGGCATGGGACCCATCTCCAGCCATAGGCCATTTTTGTGCCTGGCGCGACGCCAAGTGGGAAAGGGTGGCTTTGAGGCTGAAGGCAGCAGGAAAGCCTGCAGCCCCCAGGTCTGTGGGGCTACGCAAGCGGTTCCCAAAGAGCTTTAGAACAAGGCATAGTTTTCCCTGCTGGCTCTTTGGGCGGGGGACCCATCTCCAGCCGTATGGCCATTTTTGTGCCTGGCGCGGCGCCAAGTGGGAAAGGGTGGTGTCGAGGCTGAAGGCAGCAGGAAAGCCCGCAGCCCCCAGGTCTGTGGGGCTACGCAAGCGGTTCCCAAAGAGCTTTAGAACAAGGCATAATTTTCCCTGCTGGCTCCTTGGGCAGGGGACCCATCTCCAGCCATATGGCCATTTTTGTGCCTGGCGCGGCGCCAAGTGGGAAAGGGTGGCTTTGAGGCTGAAGGCAGCAGGAAAGCCCACACCCCCCAGGTCTGTGGGGCCAAGCAAGCGGTTCCCAAAGAGCTTTAGAACAAGGCATAGTTTTCCCTGCTGGCTCTTTGGGCGGGGGACCCATCTCCAGCCGTATGGCCATTTTTGGGCCTAGCGCGGTGCGTAGTGTGAAAGGGTGGCTTTGAGGCTGAAGGCAGCAGGAAAGCCCGCAGCCCCCAGGTCTGTGGGGCTATGCAAGCGGTTCCCAAAGAGCTTTAGAACAAGGCATAGTTTTCCCTGCTGGCTCTTTGGGCGGGGGACCCATCTCCAGCCATAGGCCATTTTTGTGCCTAGCGCGGCGCCAAGTGGGAAAGGGTGGCTTTGAGGCTGAAGGCAGCAGGAAAGCCTGCAGCCCCCAGGTTTGTGGGGCTACGCAAGCGGTTCCCAAAGAGCTTTAGAACAAGGCATAGTTTTCCCAGCTGGCTCTTAGGGCATGCTACCCCTCTTCAGCCGTATGGCCATTTTTGTGCCTGGCGCGGCGCCAGGTGGGAAAGGGTGGTGTCGAGTCTGAAGGCAGCAGGAAAGCCCGCAGCCCCCAGGTCTGTGGGGCCAAGCAAGCGGTTCCCAAAGAGCTTTAGAACAAGGCATAGTTTTCCCTGCTGGCTCTTTGGGCATGGGACCCATCTCCAGCCATAGGCCATTTTTGTGCCTGGCGCGACGCCAAGTGGGAAAGGGTGGCTTTGAGGCTGAAGGCAGCAGCAAAGCCTGCAGCCCCCAGGTCTGTGGGGCCAAGCAAGCGGTTCCCAAAGAGCTTTAGAACAAGGCATAGTTTTCCCAGCTGGCTCTTAGGGCATGGGACCCATATCCAGCCATAGGCCTTTTTTGTGCCTGATGCGGCGCCAAGTGGGAAAGGGTGGCTTTGAGGCTGAAGGCAGCAGGAAAGCCCGCAGCCCCCAGGTCTGTGGGGCTACGCAAGCGGTTCCCAAAGAGCTTTAGAACAAGGCATAATTTTCCCTGCTGGCTCTCTGGGCGGGGGACCCATCTCCAGCCGTATGGCCATTTTTGTGCCTGGCGCGGCGCCAAGTGGGAAAGGGTGGTGTCGAGGCTGAAGGCAGCAGGAAAGCCTGCAGCCCCCAGGTCTGTGGGGCTACGCAAGCGGTTCCCAAAGAGCTTTAGAACAAGGCATAGATTTCCCTGCTGGCTCTTTGGGCGGGGGACCCATCTCCAGCCGTATGGCCATTTTTGTGCGTGGCCAGGGGCCAAGTGGGAAAGGGTGGTGTCGAGGCTGAAGGCAGCAGGAAAGCCCGCAGCCCCCAGGTCTGTGGGGCTACGCAAGCGGTTCCCAAAGAGCTTTAGAACAAGGCATATTTTTCCCTGATGGCTCTTTGGGCATGGGACCCATCTCCAGCCATAGGCCATTTTTGTGCCTGGCGCGGCGCCAAGTGGGAAAGGGTGGTTTTGAGGCTGAAGGCAGCAGGAAAGCCTGCAGCCCCCAGGTCTGTGGGGCTACGCAAGCGGTTCCCAAAGAGCTTTAGAACAAGGCATAGTTTTCCCTGCTGGCTCTTTGGGCGGGGGACCCATCTCCAGCCGTATGGCCATTTTTATGCCTGGCCCGGCGCCAAGTGGGAAAGGGTGGCTTTGAGGCTGAAGGCAGCAGGAAAGCCCACACCCCCCAGGTCTGTGGGGCTACGCAAGCGGTTCCCAAAGAGCTTTAGAACAAGGCATAGTTTTCCCTGCTGGCTCTTTGGGCATGGGACCCATCTCCAGCCGTATGGCCATTTTTGTGCCTGGCGCGGCGCCACGTGGGAAAGGGTGGCTTTGAGGCTGAAGGCAGCAGGAAAGCCCGCAGCCCCCAGGTTTGTGGGGCTACGCAAGCGGTTCCCAAAGAGCTTTAGAACAAGGCATAATTTTCCCTGCTGGCTCTTTGGGCGGGGGACCCATCTCCAGCCGTATGGCCATTTTTGTGCCTGGCGCGGCGTCAAGTGGGAAAGGGTGCTGTCGAGGCTGAAGGCAGCAGGAAAGCCTGCAGCCCCCAGGTCTGTGGGGCTACACAAGCGGTTCCCAAAGAGCTTTAGAACAAGGCATAGTTTTCCCTGCTGGCTCTTTGGGCGGGGGACCCATCTCCAGCCGTCTATCTATTTTTGTGCCTGGCGTGGTGCGTAGTGGCAAAGGGTCGTTTTGAGGCTGAAGGCAGCAGGAAAGCCCGCAGCCCCCAGGTCTGTGGGGCTACGCAAGCGGTTCCCAAAGAGCTTTAGAACAAGGCATAGTTTTCCCTGCTGGCTCTTTGGGCGGGGGACCCATCTCCAGCCGTATGGCCATTTTTGTGCCTGGCGCGGCGCCAAGTGGGAAAGGGTGGCTTTGAGGCTGAAGGCAGCAGGAAAGCCTCCAGCCCCCAGGTCTGTGGGGATACGCAAGTGGTTCCCAAAGAGCTTTAGAACAAGGCATAGTTTTCCCTGCTGGCTCTTTGGGCGGGGGACCCATCTCCAGCCGTATGGCCATTTTTGTGCCTGGCGCAGCGCCAAGTGGGAAAGGGTGGCTTTGAGGCTGAAGGCAGCAGGAAAGCCTGCAGCCCCCAGGTTTGTGGGGCTACGCAAGCGGTTCCCAAAGAGCTTTAGAACAAGGCATAGTTTTCCCTGCTGGCTCTTTGGGCGGGGGACCCATCTCCAGCCGTATGGCCATTTTTGTGCCTGGCGCGGCGCCAAGTGGGAAAGGGTGGCTTTGAGGCTGAAGGCAGCAGGAAAGCCTGCAGCCCCCAGGTTTGTGGGGCTACGCAAGCGGTTCCCAAAGAGCTTTAGAACAAGGCATAATTTTCCCTGCTGGCTCTTTGGGCGGGGGACCCATCTCCAGCCATAGGCCATTTCTGTGCCTGATAGGGCGCCAAGTGGGAAAGGGTGGCTTTGAGGCTGAAGACAGCAGGAAAGCCTGCAGCCCCCAGGTCTGTCGGGCTATGCAAGCAGTTCCCAAAGAGCTTTAGAACAAGGCATAGTTTTCCCTGCTGGCTCTTTGGGCGGTGGACCCATCTCCAGCCGTATGGCCATTTTTGTGCCTGGCGCGGCGCCAAGTGGGAAAGGGTGGTGTCGAGGCTGAAGGCAGCAGCAAAGCCCGCAGCCCCCAGGTCTGTGGGGCTATGCAAGCGGTTCCCAAAGAGCTTTAGAACAAGGCATAGTTTTCCCTGCTGGCTCTTTGGGCATGGGACCCATCTCCAGCCATAGGCCATATTTGTGCCTGGCGCGACGCCAAGTGGGAAAGGGTGGCTTTGAGGCTGAAGGCAGCAGCAAAGCCTGCAGCCCCCAGGTCTGTGGGGCTACGCAAGCGGTTCCCAAAGAGCTTTAGAACAAGGCATAGTTTTCCCAGCTGGCTCTTAGGGCATGGGACCCATATCCAGCCATAGGCCATTTTTGTGCCTGATGCGGCACCAAGTGGGAAAGGGTGGCTTTGAGGCTGAAGGCAGCAGGAAAGCCCGCAGCCCCCAGGTCTGTGCGGCTACGCAAGCGGTTCCCAAAGAGCTTTAGAACAAGGCATAATTTTCCCTGCTGGCTCTCTGGGCGGGGGACCCATCTCCAGCCGTATGGCCATTTTTGTGCCTGGCGCGGCGTCAAGTGGGAAAGGGTGCTGTCGAGGCTGAAGGCAGCAGGAAAGCCTGCAGCCCCCAGGTCTGTGGGTCTACGCAAGCGGTTCCCAAAGAGCTTTAGAACAAGGCATAGTTTTCCCTGCTGGCTCTTTGGGCGGGGGACCCATCTCCAGCCGTATAGCCATTTTTGTGCGTGGCCAGGGGCCAAGTGGGAAAGGGTGGTGTCGAGGCTGAAGGCAGCAGGAAAGCCCACAGCCCCCAGGTCTGTGGGGCTATGCAAGCGGTTCCCAAAGAGCTTTAGAACAAGGCATATTTTTCCCTGCTGGCTCTTTTGGCATGGGACACATCTCCAGCCGTATGGCCATTTTTGTGCCTGGCCCGGCGCCAAGTGGGAAAGGGTGGCTTTGAGGCTGAAGGCAGCAGGAAAGCCTGCAGCCCCCAGGTCTGTGGGGCTACGCAAGCGGTTCCCAAAGAGCTTTAGAACAAGGCATAGTTTTCCCTGCTGGCTCTTTGGGCGGGGGACCCATCTCCAGCCGTATGGCCATTTTTGGGCCTGGCGGGGCGCCAAGTGGGGAAGGGTGGTTTTGAGGCTGAAGGCAGCAGCAAAGCCTGCAGCCCCCAGGTCTGTGGGGCCAAGCAAGCGGTTCACAAAGAGCTTTAGAACAAGGCATAGTTTTCCCTGCTGGCTCTTTGGGCATGGGACCCATCTCCAGCCATAGGCCATTTTTGTGCCTGGCGCGACGCCAAGTGGGAAAGGGTGGCTTTGAGGCTGAAGGCAGCAGCAAAGCCTGCAGCCCCCAGGTCTGTGGGGCTACGCAAGCGCTTCCCAAAGAGCTTTAGAACAAGGCATAGTTTTCCCTGCTGGCTCTTTGGGCGGGGGACCCATCTCCAGCCATATGGCCATATTTATGCCTGGCCCGGCGCCAAGTGGGAAAGGGTGGCTTTGAGGCTGAAGGCAGCAGGAAAGCCCGCAGCCCCCAGGTCTGTGGGGCTACGGAAGCGGTTCCCAAAGAGCTTTAGAACAAGGCATAGTTTTCCCTGCTGGCTCTTTGGGCGGGAGACCCATATCCAGCCATAGGCCATTTTTGTGCCTGGCGCGACGCCAAGTGGGAAAGGGTGTTGTCGAGGCTGAAGGCAGCAGGAAAGCCTGCAGCCCCCAGGTCTGTGCGGCTACGCAAGCGGTTCCCAAAGAGCTTTAGAACAAGGCATAATTTTCCCTGCTGGCTCCTCGGGCGGGGGACCCATCTCCAGTCATATGGCTATTTTTATGCCTGGCGCGGTGCGTAGTGGGAAAGGGTGTATTTGAGGCTGAAGGCAGCAGGAAAGCCCGCAGCCCCCAGGTCTGTGGGGCTACGCAAGCGGTTCCCAAAGAGCTTTAGAACAAGGCATAGTTTTTCCTGCTGGCTCTTTGGGCGGGGGACCCATCTCCAGCCGTATGGCCATTTTTGAGCCTTTCGCGGCGCCAAGTGGGAAAGGGTGTTGTCGAGGCTGAAGGCAGCAGGAAAGCCCGCAGCCCCCAGGTCTGTGCGGCTACGCAAGCGGTTCCCAAAGAGCTTTAGAACAAGGCATAGTTTTCCCTGCTGGCTCTTTGGGCGGGGGACCCATCTGCAGCCATAGGCCATTTTTGTGCCTGGCACGACGCCAAGTGGGAAAGGGTGGTGTCGAGGCTGAACGCAGCAGGAAAGCCCGCAGCCCCCAGGTCTGTGGGGCTACGCAAGCGGTTCCCAAAGAGCTTTAGAACAAGGCATAGTTTTCCCTGCTGGCTCTTTGGGCGGGGGACCCATCTCCAGCGGTATGGCCATTTTTGTGCCTGGCGCGGTGCGTAGTGGGAAAGGGTGGTTTTGAGGCTGAAGGCAGCAGGAAAGCCCGCAGCCCCCAGGTCTGTGGGGCTACGCAAGCGGTTCCCAAAGAGCTTTAGAACAAGGCATAGTTTTCCCTGCTGGCTCTTTTGGCAGGGGACCCATCTCCAGCCGTATGGCCATTTTTGTGCCTGGCGCGGCGCCAAGTGGGAAAGGGTGGCTTTGAGGCTGAAGGCAGCAGCAAAGCCTGCAGCCCCCAGGTCTGTGGGGCTACGCAAGCGGTTCCCAAAGAGCTTTAGAACAAGGCATAGTTTTCCCTGCTGGCTCTTTGGGCGGGGGACCCATCTCCAGCCGTATGGCCATTTTTGTGCCTGATGCGGCGCCAAATGGGAAAGGGTGGTGTCGAGTCTGAAGGCAGCAGCAAAGCCTGCAGCCCCCAGGTCTGTGGGGCCAAGCAAGCGGTTCCCAAAGAGCTTTAGAACAAGGCATAGTTTTCCCTGCTGGCTCTTTGGGCGGAGGACCCATCTCCAGCCATAGGCCATTTTTGTGCCTGGCGCGGCGCCAAGTGGGAAAGGGTGGCTTTGAGGCTGAAGGCAGCAGCAAAGCCTGCAGCCCCCAGGTCTGTGGGGCTACGCAAGCGGTTCCCAAAGAGCTTTAGAACAAGGCATAGTTTTCCCTGCTGGCTCTTAGGGCATGGGACCCATATCCAGCCATAGGCCATTTTTGTGCCTGATGCGGCACCAAGTGGGAAAGGGTGGCTTTGAGGCTGAAGGCAGCAGGAAAGCCCGCAGCCCCCAGGTCTGTGGGGCTACGCAAGCGGTTCCCAAAGAGCTTTAGAACAAGGCATAATTTTCCCTGCTGGCTCTCTGGGCGGGGGACCCATCTCCAGCCGTATGGCCATTTTTGTGCCTGGCGCGGCGCCAAGTGGGAAAGGGTGGCTTTGAGGCTGAAGGCAGCAGCAAAGCCTGCAGCCCCCAGGTCTGTGCGGCTACGCAAGCGGTTCCCAAAGAGCTTTAGAACAAGGCATAGTTTTCCCTGCTGGCTCTTTGGGCGGGGGACCCATCTCCAGCCGTATGGCCATTTTTGTGCGTGGCCAGGGGCCAAGTGGGAAAGGGTGGTGTCGAGGCTGAAGGCAGCAGGAAGGCCCACAGCCCCCAGGTCTGTGGGGCTATGCAAGCGGTTCCCAAAGAGCTTTAGAACAAGGCATAGTTTTCCTTGCTGGGTCTTTGGGCATGGGACCCATCTCCAGCCATAGACCATTTTTGTGCCTACCGCGGCGCCAAGTGGGAAAGGGTGGCTTTGAGGCTGAAGACAGCAGGAAAGCCCGCAGCCCCCAGGTCTGTGGGGCTACGCAAGCGGTTCCCAAAGAGCTTTAGAACAAGGCCTAGTTTTCCCTGCTGGCTCTTTGGGCGGGGGACCCATCTCCAGCCGTATGGCCATTTTTGTGCCTGGCGCGGCGCAAGTGGGAAAGGGTGGCTTTGAGGCTGAAGGCAGCAGGAAAGCCTGCAGCCCCCAGGTTTGTGGGGCTACGCAAGCGGTTCCCAAAGAGCTTTAGAACAAGGCATAGTTTTCCCTGCTGGTTCTTTGGGCGGGGGACCCATCTCCAGCCATAGGCCATTTCTGTGCCTGATAGGGCGCCAAGTGGGAAAGGGTGGTTTTGAGGCTGAAGACAGCAGGAAAGCCTGCAGCCCCCAGGTCTGTGGGGCTATGCAAGCGGTTCCCAAAGAGCTTTAGAACAAGGCATAGTTTTCCCTGCTGGCTCTTTGGGCGGTGGACCCATCTCCAGCCGTATGGCCATTTTTGTGCCTGGCGCGGCGCCAAGTGGGAAAGGGTGGTGTCGAGGCTGAAGGCAGCAGCAAAGCCCGCAGCCCCCAGGTCTGTGGGGCTACGCAAGCGGTTCCCAAAGAGCTTTAGAACAAGGCATAGTTTTCCTTGCTGGCTCTTAGGGCGGGGGACCCATCTCCAGCCATAGGCCATTTTTGTGCCTGGCGCGGCGCCAGGTTGGAAAGGGTGGTGTCGAGTCTGAAGGCAGCAGCAAAGCCTGCAGCCCCCAGGTCTGTGGGGCCAAGCAAGCGGTTCCCAAAGAGCTTTAGAACAAGGCATAGTTTTCCCTGCTGGCTCTTTGGGCGGGGGACCCATCTCCAGCCATAGGCCATTTTTGTGCCTGGCGCGGCGCCAAGTGGGAAAGGGTGGCTTTGAGGCTGAAGGCAGCAGCAAAGCCTGCAGCCCCCAGGTCTGTGGGGCTACGCAAGCGGTTCCCAAAGAGCTTTAGAACAAGGCATAGTTTTCCCAGCTGGCTCTTAGGGCATGGGACCCATATCCAGCCATAGGCCATTTTTGTGCCTGATGCGGCACCAAGTGGGAAAGGGTGGCTTTGAGGCTGAAGGCAGCAGGAAAGCCCGCAGCCCCCAGGTCTGTGGGGCTACGCAAGCGGTTCCCAAAGAGCTTTAGAACAAGGCATAATTTTCCCTGCTGGCTCTCTGGGCGGGGGACCCATCTCCAGCCGTATGGCCATTTTTGTGCCTGGCGCGGCGCCAAGTGGGAAAGGGTGCTGTCGAGGCTGAAGGCAGCAGGAAAGCCTGCAGCCCCCAGGTCTGTGGGGCTACGCAAGCGGTTCCCAAAGAGCTTTAGAACAAGGCATAGTTTTCCCTGCTGGCTCTTTGGGCGGGGGACCCATCTCCAGCCATATGGCCATTTTTGTGCCTGGCGCAGCGCCAAGTGGGAAAGGGTGGCTTTGAGGCTGAAGGCAGCAGCAAAGCCTGCAGCCCCCAGGTCTGTGGGGCTACGCAAGCGGTTCCCAAAGAGCTTTAGAACAAGGCATAGTTTTCCCTGCTGGCTCTTTGGGCGGGGGACCCATCTCCAGTCGTATGGCTATTTTTATGCCTGGCGCGGTGCGTAGTGGGAAAGGGTGGTTTTGAGGCTGAAGGCAGCAGGAAAGCCCGCAGCCCCCAGGTCTGTGGGGCTACGCAAGCGGTTCCCAAAGAGCTTTAGAACAAGGCATAGTTTTCCCTGCTGGCTCTTTGGGCGGGGGACCCATCTCCAGCCGTATGGCCATTTTTGTGCCTGATGCGGCGCCAAGTGGGAAAGGGTGGTTTTGAGGCTGAAGGCAGCAGGAAAGCCCGCAGCCCCCAGGTCTGTGGGGCTACGCAAGCGGTTCCCAAAGAGCTTTAGAACAAGGCATAGTTTTCCCTGCTGGCTCTTTGGGCGGGGGACCCATCTCCAGCCATAGGCCATTTCTGTGCCTGATAGGGCGCCAAGTGGGAAAGGGTGGCTTTGAGGCTGAAGACAGCAGGAAAGCCTTCAGCCCCCAGGTCTGTGGGGCTATGCAAGCGGTTCCCAAAGAGCTTTAGAACAAGGCATAGTTTCCCCTGCTGGCTCTTTGGGCGGTGGACCCATCTCCAGCCGTATGGCCATTTTTGTGCCTGGCGCGGCGCCAAGTGGGAAAGGGTGGTGTCGAGGCTGAAGGCAGCAGCAAAGCCCGCAGCCCCCAGGTCTGTGGGGCTACGCAAGCGGTTCCCAAAGAGCTTTAGAACAAGGCATAGTTTTCCTTGCTGGCTCTTTGGGCATGGGACCCATCTCCAGCCATAGGCCATTTTTGTGCCTGGCGCGGCGCCAGGTTGGAAAGGGTGGTGTCGAGTCTGAAGGCAGCAGGAAAGCCTGCAGCCCCCAGGTCTGTGGGGCTACGCAAGCGGTTCCCAAAGAGCTTTAGAACAAGGCATATTTTTCCCTGCTGGCTCTTTGGGCGGGGGACCCATCTCCAGCCGTATGGCCATTTTTATGCCTGGGGCGGCGCCAAGTGGGAAAGGGTGGCTTTGAGGCTGAAGGCAGCAGGAAAGCCCGCAGCCCCCAGGTCTGTGGGCCTACGCAAGTGGTTCCCAAAGAGCTTTAGAACAAGGCATAATTTTCCCTGCTTGTTCTTTGGGCGGGGGACCCATCTGCAGCCGTATGGCCATTTTTGGGCCTGGCGCGGCGCCAAGTGGGAAAGGGTGGTGTCGAGTCTGAAGGCAGCAGGAAAGCCCGCAGCCCCCAGGTCTGTGGGGCTATGCAAGCGGTTCCCAAAGAGCTTTAGAACAAGGCATAGTTTTCCCTGCTGGCTCTTTGGGCGGTGGACCCATCTCCAGCCGTATGGCCATTTTTGTGCCTGGCCCGGCGCCAAATGGGAAAGGGTGGTGTCGAGGCTGAAGGCAGCAGCAAAGCCCGCAGCCCCCAGGTCTGTGGGGCTATGCAAGCGGTTCCCAAAGAGCTTTAGAACAAGGCATAGTTTTCCCTGCTGGCTCTTTGGGCGGGGGACCCATCTCCAGCCGTATGGCCATTTTTGTGCCTGATGCGGCGCCAAGTGGGAAAGGGTGGCTTTGAGGCTGAAGGCAGCAGGAAAGCCTGCAGCCCCCAGGTCTGTGGGGCTACGCAAGCGGTTCCCAAAGAGCTTTAGAACAAGGCACAGTTTTCCCTGCTGGCTCTTTGGGCGGGGGACCCATCTCCACTCGTATGGCCATTTTTGAGCCTGGCGCGGCGCCAAGTGGGAAAGGGTGGCTTTGAGGCTGAAGGCAGGAGCAAAGCCTGCAGCCCCCAGGTCTGTGGGGCTACGCAAGCGGTTCCCAAAGAGCTTTAGAACAAGGCATAGTTTTCCCTGCTGGCTCTTTGGGCGGGGGACCCATCTCCAGCCGTATGGCCATTTTTGTGCCTGGCGCGGCGCCAAGTGGGAAAGGGTGGCTTTGAGGCTGAAGGCAGCAGCAAAGCCTCCAGCCCCCAGGTCTGTGGGGCTACGCAAGCGGTTCCCAAAGAGCTTTAGAACAAGGCATAGTTTTCCCTGCTGGCTCTTTGGGCATGGGACCAATCTCCAGCCATAGGCCATTTTTGTGCCTGGCGCGACGCCAAGTGGGAAAGGGTGGTGTCGAGGCTGAAGGCAGCAGCAAAGCCCGCAGCCCCCAGGTCTGTGGGGCCAAGCAAGCGGTTCCCAAAGAGCTTTAGAACAAGGCATAGTTTTCCTTGCTGGCTCTTTGGGCATGGGACCCATCTCCAGCCATAGGCCATTTTTGTGCCTGATGCGGCGCCAAGTGGGAAACGGTGGTTTTGAGGCTGAAGGCAGCAGCAAAGCCTGCAGCCCCCAGGTCTGTGGGGCTACGCAAGCGGTTCCCAAAGAGCTTTAGAACAAGGCATAGTTTTCCATGCTGGCTCTTTGGGCGGGGGACCCATCTCCAGCCGTATGGCCATTTTTGTGCCTGGCCCGGCGCCAAGTGGGAAAGGGTGGCTTTGAGGCTGAAGGCAGCAGGAAAGCCCGCAGCCCCCAGGTCTGTGGGGCTACGCAAGCGGTTCCCAAAGAGCTTTAGAACAAGGCATAGTTTTCCCTGCTGGCTCTTTGGGCGGGGGACCCATCTCCAGCCGTATGGCCATTTTTGTGCCTGGCGCGGCGCCAAGTGGGAAAGGGTGGTTTTGAGGCTGAAGGCAGCAGCAAAGCCTGCAGCCCCCAGGTCTGTGGGGCTACGCAAGCGGTTCCCAAAGAGCTTTAGAACAAGGCATATTTTTCCCTGCTGGCTCTTTGGGCGGGGGACCCATCTCCAGCCATATGGCCATTTTTATGCCTGGGGCGGCGCCAAGTGGGAAAGGGTGGTGTCGAGGCTGAAGGCAGCAGGAAAGCCCGCAGCCCCCAGGTCTGTGGGGCTACGCAAGCGGTTCCCAAAGAGCTTTAGAACAAGGCATAGTTTTCCCTGCTGGCTCTTTGGGCGGGGGACCCATCTCCAGCCGTATGGCCATTTTTGTGCCTGGCGCGGCGCCAAGTGGGAAAGGGTGGCTTTGAGGCTGAAGGCAGCAGGAAAGCCTGCAGCCCCCAGGTCTGTGGGGCTACGCAAGCGGTTCCCAAAGAGCTTTAGAACAAGGCATAATTTTCCCTGCTGGCTCTCTGGGCGGGGGACCCATCTCCAGCCGTATGGCCATTTTTGTGCCTGGCGCGGCGCCAAGTGGGTAAGGGTGCTGTCGAGGCTGAAGGCAGCAGGAAAGCCTGCAGCCCCCAGGTCTGTGCGGCTACGCAAGCGGTTCCCAAAGAGCTTTAGAACAAGGCATAGTTTTCCCTGCTGGCTCTTTGGGCGGGGGACCCATCTCCAGCCGTATGGCCATTTTTGTGCGTGGCCAGGGGCCAAGTGGGAAAGGGTGGTGTCGAGGCTGAAGGCAGCAGGAAGGCCCAAAGCCCCCAGGTCTGTGGGGCTACGCAAGTGGTTCCCAAAGAGCTTTAGAACAAGGCATAGTTTTCCCAGCTGGCTCTTAGGGCATGGGACCCATCTCCAACCATAGGCCATTTTTGTGCGTGGCGCGACGCCAAGTGGGAAAGGGTGGCTTTGAGGCTGAATGCAGCAGCAAAGCCTGCAGCCCCCAGGTCTGTGGGGCTACGCAAGCGGTTCCCAAAGAGCTTTAGAACAAGGCATAGTTTTCCTTGCTGGCTCTTTGGGCATGGGACTCATCTCCAGCCATAGGCCATTTTAGTGCCTGATGCGGCGCCAAGTGGGAAAGGGTGGCTTTGAGGCTGAAGGCAGCAGGAAAGCCTGCAGCCCCCAGGTCTGTGGGGCTACGCAAGCGGTTCCCAAAGAGCTTTAGAACAAGGCATAGTTTTCCCTGCTGGCTCTTTGGGCGGGGGACCCATCTCCAGCCATAGACCATTTTTGTGCCTACCGCGGCGCCAAGTGGGAAAGGGTGGTGTCGAGGCTGAAGGCAGCAGGAAAGCCCGCAGCCCCCAGGTCTGTGGGGCTACGCAAGCGGTTCCCAAAGAGCTTTAGAACAAGGCATAGTTTTCCCTGCTGGCTCTTTGGGCGGGGGACCCATCTCCAGTCGTATGGCCATTTTTGTGCCTGGCGCGGTGCGTAGTGTGAAAGGGTGGCTTTGAGGCTGAAGGCAGCAGGAAAGCCCGCAGCCCCCAGGTCTGTGGGGCTATGCAAGCGGTTCCCAAAGAGCTTTAGAACAAGGCATAGTTTTCCCTGCTGGCTCTTTGGGCGGGGGACCCATCTCCAGCCATAGGCCATTTTTGTGCCTGGCGCGACGCCAAGTGGGAAAGGGTGGTTTTGAGGCTGAAGGCAGCAGCAAAGCCTGCAGCCCCCAGGTCTGTGGGGCTACGCAAGCGGTTCCCAAAGAGCTTTAGAACAAGGCATAGTTTTCCCAGCTAGCTCTTAGGGCATGGGACCCATCTCCAGCCATGGGCCATTTTTGTGCCTGATGCGGCGCCAAGTGGGAAAGGGTGGCTTTGAGGCTGAACGCAGCAGGAAAGCCCGCAGCCCCCAGGTCTGTGGGGCTACGCAAGCGGTTCCCAAAGAGCTTTAGAACAAGGCATAGTTTTCCCTGCTGGCTCTCTGGGCGGGGGACCCATCTCCAGCCGTATGGCCATTTTTGTGCCTGGCGCGGCGCCAAGTGGGAAAGGGTGCTGTCGAGGCTGAAGGCAGCAGGAAAGCCTGCAGCCCCCAGGTCTGTGGGGCTACGCAAGCGGTTCCCAAAGAGCTTTAGAACAAGGCATAGTTTTCCCTGCTGGCTCTTTGGGCGGGGGACCCATCTCCAGCCGTATGGCCATTTTTGTGCGTGGCCAGGGGCCAAGTCGGAAAGGGTGGTGTCGAGGCTGAAGGCAGCAGGAAGGCCCGCAGCCCCCAGGTCTGTGGGGCTACGCAAGCGGTTCCCAAAGAGCTTTAGAACAAGGCATAGTTTTCCCTGATGGCTCTTTGGGCATGGGACCCATCTCCAGCCGTATGGCCATTTTTGTGCCTGATGCGGCGCCAAGTGGGAAAGGGTGGCTTTGAGGCTGAAGGCAGCAGGAAAGCCTGCAGCCCCCAGGTCTGTGGGGCTAAGCAAGCGGTTCCCAAAGAGCTTTAGAACAAGGCACAGTTTTCCCTGCTGGCTCTTTGGGCGGGGGACCCATCTCCACTCGTATGGCCATTTTTGAGCCTGGCGCGGCGCCAAGTGGGAAAGGGTAGCTTTGAGGCTGAAGGCAGGGGCAAAGCCTGCAGCCCCCAGGTCTGTGGGGCTACGCAAGCGGTTCCCAAAGAGCTTTAGAACAAGGCATAGTTTTCCCTGCTGGCTCTTTGGGCGGGGGACCCATCTCCAGCCGTATGGCCATTTTTGTGCCTGGCGCGGCGCCAAGTGGGAAAGGGTGGTTTTGAGGCTGAAGGCAGCAGCAAAGCCTCCAGCCCCCAGGTCTGTGGGGCTACGTAAGCGGTTCCCAAAGAGCTTTAGAACAAGGCATAGTTTTCCCTGCTGGCTCTTTGGGCATGGGACCCATCTCCAGCCATAGGCCATTTTTGTGCCTGGCGCGACGCCAAGTGGGAAAGGGTGGTGTCGAGGCTGAAGGCAGCAGCAAAGCCCGTAGCCCCCAGGTCTGTGGGGCCAAGCAAGCGGTTCCCAAAGAGCTTTAGAACAAGGCATAGTTTTCCTTGCTGGCTCTTTGGGCATGGGACCCATCTCCAGCCATAGGCCATTTTTGTGCCTGGCGCGGCGCCAAGTGGGAAAGGGTGGTTTTGAGGCTGAAGGCAGCAGCAAGCCTGCAGCCCCCAGGTCTGTGGGGCTACGCAAGCGGTTCCCAAAGGGATTTAGAACAAGGCATAGTTTTCCCTGCTGGATCTTTGGGCGGGGGAACCATCTCCAGCCGTATGGCCATTTTTGTGCCTGATGCGGCACCAAGTGGGAAAGGGTGGCTTTGAGGCTGAAGGCAGCAGGAAAGCCCGCAGCCCCCAGGTCTGTGGGGCTACGCAAGCGGTTCCCAAAGAGCTTTAGAACAAGGCATAGTTTTCCCTGCTGGCTCTTTGGGCGGGGGACCCATCTCCAGCCGTATGGCCATTTTTGTGCGTGGCCAGGGGCCAAGTGGGAAAGGGTGGTGTCGAGGCTGAAGGCAGCAGGAAGGCCCAAAGCCCCCAGGTCTGTGGGGCTACGCAAGTGGTTCCCAAAGAGCTTTAGAACAAGGCATAGTTTTCCCAGCTGGCTCTTAGGGCATGGGACCCATCTCCAACCATAGGCCATTTTTGTGCCTAGCGCGACGCCAAGTGGGAAAGGGTGGCTTTGAGGCTGAATGCAGCAGCAAAGCCTGCAGCCCCCAGGTCTGTGGGGCTACGCAAGCGGTTCCCAAAGAGCTTTAGAACAAGGCATAGTTTTCCTTGCTGGCTCTTTGGGCATGGGACCCATCTCCAGCCATAGGCCATTTTAGTGCCTGATGCGGCGCCAAGTGGGAAAGGGTGGTGTCGAGGCTGAAGGCAGCAGGAAAGCCCGCAGCCCCCAGGTCTGTGGGGCTACGCAAGCGGTTCCCAAAGAGCTTTAGAACAAGGCATAGTTTTCCCTGCTGGCTCTTTGGGCGGGGGACCCATCTCCAGTCGTATGGCCATTTTTGTGCCTGGCGAGGTGCGTAGTGTGAAAGGGTGGCTTTGAGGCTGAAGGCAGCAGGAAAGCCCGCAGCCCCCAGGTCTGTGGGGCTACGCAAGCGGTTCCCAAAGAGCTTTAGAACAAGGCATAGTTTTCCCTGCTGGCTCTTTGGGCGGGGGACCCATCTCCAGCCGTATGGCCATTTTTGTGCCTGGCGCGGCGCCAAGTGGGAAAGGGTGGCTTTGAGGCTGAAGGCAGCAGGAAAGCCTGCAGCCCCCAGGTTTGTGGGGCTACGCAAGCGGTTCCCAAAGAGCTTTAGAACAAGGCATAGTTTTCCCAGCTGGCTCTTAGGGCATGGGACCCCTCTTCAGCCCTATGGCCATTTTTGTGCCTGGCGCGGCGCCAGGTGGGAAAGGGTGGTGTCGAGTCTGAAGGCAGCAGGGAAGCCTGCAGCCCCCAGGTCTGTGGGGACAAGCAAGCGGTTCCCAAAGAGCTTTAGAAAAAGGCATAGTTTTCCCTGCTGGCTCTTTGGGCATGGGACCCATCTCCAGCCATAGGCCATTTTTGTGCCTGGCGCAGCGCCAAGTGGGAAAGGGTGGCTTTGAGGCTGAAGGCAGCAGCAAAGCCTGCAGCCCCCAGGTCTGTGGGGCTACGCAAGCGGTTCCCAAAGAGCTTTAGAACAAGGCATAGTTTTCCCAGCTGGCTCTTAGGGCATGGGACCCATCTCCAGCCATAGGCCATTTTTGTGCCTGGCGCAGCGCCAAGTGGGAAAGGGTGGCTTTGAGGCTGAAGGCAGCAGGAAAGCCCGCAGCCCCCAGGTCTGTGGGGCTACGCAAGCGGTTCCCAAAGAGCTTTAGAACAAGGCATAGTTTTCCCTGCTGGCTCTCTGGGCGGGGGACCCATCTCCAGCCGTATGGCCATTTTTGTGCCTGGCGCGGCGCCAAGTGGGAAAGGGTGCTGTCGAGGCTGAAGGCAGCAGGAAAGCCTGCAGCCCCCAGGTCTGTGGGGCTACGCAAGCGGTTCCCAAAGAGCTTTAGAACAAGGCATAGTTTTCCCTGCTGGCTCTTTGGGCGGGGGACCCATCTCCAGCCGTATGGCCATTTTTGTGCGTGGCCAGGGGCCAAGTGGGAAAGGGTGGTGTCGAGGCTGAAGGCAGCAGGAAAGCCCACAGCCCCCAGGTCTGTGGGGCTACGCAAGCGGTTCCCAAAGAGCTTTAGAACAAGGCATAGTTTTCCCTGCTGGCTCTTTTGGCAGGGGACACATCTCCAGCCGTATGGCCATTTTTGTGCCTGGCCCGGCGCCAAGTGGGAAAGGGTGGCTTTGAGGCTGAAGGCAGCAGGAAAGCCTGCAGCCCCCAGGTCTGTGGGGCTACGCAAGCGGTTCCCAAAGAGCTTTAGAACAAGGCATAGTTTTCCCTGCTGGCTCTTTGGGCGGGGGACCCATCTCCAGCCGTATGGCCATTTTTGGGCCTGGCGGGGCGCCAAGTGGGGAAGGGTGGTTTTGAGGCTGAAGGCAGCAGCAAAGCCTGCAGCCCCCAGGTCTGTGGGGCCAAGCAAGCGGTTCCCAAAGAGCTTTAGAACAAGGCATAGTTTTCCCTGCTGGCTCTTTGGGCATGGGACTCATCTCCAGCCATAGGCCATTTTTGTGCCTGGCGCAACGCCAAGTGGGAAAGGGTGGCTTTGAGGCTGAAGGCAGCAGCAAAGCCTGCAGCCCCCAGGTCTGTGGGGCTACGCAAGTGGTTCCCAAAGAGCTTTAGAACAAGGCATAGTTTTCCCTGCTGGCTCTTTGGGCGGGGGACCCATCTACAGCCGTATGGCCATTTTTGAGCCTGGCACGGCGCCAGGTGGGAAAGGGTGGCTTTGAGGCTGAAGGCAGGAGCAAAGCCTGCAGCCCCAAGGTCTGTGGGGCTACGCAAGCGGTTCCCAAAGAGCTTTAGAACAAGGCATAGTTTTCCCTGCTGGCTCTTTGGGCGGGGGACCCATCTCCAGCCATAGGCCATTTTTGTGCCTGGCGCGACGCCAAGTGGGAAAGGGTGGTTTTGAGGCTGAAGGCAGCAGGAAAGCCTGCAGCCCCCAGGTCTGTGGGGCTACGCAAGCGGTTCCCAAAGAGCTTTAGAACAAGGCATAGTTTTCCCTGCTGGCTCTTTGGGCGGGGGACCCATCTCCAGCCGTCTAGCTATTTTTGTGCCTGGCGCGGTGCGTAGTGGCAAAGGGTCGTTTTGAGGCTGAAGGCAGCAGGAAAGCCCGCAGCCCCCAGGTCTGTGGGGCTATGCAAGCGGTTCCCAAAGAGCTTTAGAACAAGGCATAGTTTTCCCTGCTGGCTCTTTGGGCGGGGGACCCATCTCCAGCCGTATGGCCATTTTTGTGCCTGGCGCGGTGCGTAGTGGGAAAGGGTGGTTTTGAGGCTGAAGGCAGCAGGAAAGCCTGCCGCCCCCAGGTCTTTGCGGCTACGCAAGCGGTTCACAAAGAGCTTTAGAACAAGGCATAGTTTTCCCTGCTGGCTCTTTTGGCAGGGGACCCATCTCCAGCCGTATGGCCATTTTTGTCCCTGGCCCGGTGCCAAGTGGGAAAGGGTGCTGTCGAGGCTGAAGGCAGCAGCAAAGCCTGCAGCCCCCAGGTCTGTGGGGCTACGCAAGCGGTTCCCAAAGAGCTTTAGAACAAGGCATAGTTTTCCCTGCTGGCTCTTTGGGCGGGGGACCCATCTCCAGTCGTATGGCCATTTTTGTGCCTGGCGCGGCGCCAAGTGGGAAAGGGTGGCTTTGAGGCTGAAGGCAGCAGGGAAGCCCGCAGCCCCCAGGTCTGTGGGGCTACGCAAGCGGTTCCCAAAGAGCTTTAGAACAAGGCCTAGTTTTCCCTGCTGGCTCTTTGGGCGGGGGACCCATCTCCAGCCGTATGGCCATTTTTGTGCCTGGCGCAGCGCCAAGTGGGAAAGGGTGGCTTTGAGGCTGAAGGCAGCAGCAAGCCTGCAGCCCCCAGGTCTGTGGGGCTACGCAAGCGGTTCCCAAAGAGCTTTAGAACAAGGCATAATTTTCCCTGCTGGCTCTCTGGGCGGGGGACCCATCTCCAGCCGTATGGCCATTTTTGTGCGTGGCCAGGGGCCAAGTGGGAAAGGGTGGTGTCGAGGCTGAAGGCAGCAGGAAGGCCCACAGCCCCCAGGTCTGTGGGGCTACGCAAGCGGTTCCCAAAGAGCTTTAGAACAAGGCATAGTTTTCCTTGCTGGGTCTTTGGGCATGGGGCCCATCTCCAGCCATAGACCATTTTTGTGCCTACCGCGGCGCCAAGTGGGAAAGGGTGGCTTTGAGGCTGAAGGCAGCAGGAAAGCCCACACCCCCCAGGTCTGTGGGGCTACGCAAGCGGTTCCCAAAGAGCTTTAGAACAAGGCATAGTTTTCCCTGCTGGCTCTTTGGGCGGGGGTCCCATCTCCAGCCATATGGCCATTTTTGTGCCTGGCGCAGCGCCAAGTGGGAAAGGGTGGCTTTGAGGCTGAAGGCAGCAGCAAAGCCTGCAGCCCCCAGGTCTGTGGGGCTACGCAAGCGGTTCCCAAAGAGCTTTAGAACAAGGCATAGTTTTCCCTGCTGGCTCTTTGGGCGGGGGACCCATCTCCAGTCGTATGGCTATTTTTATGCCTGGCGCGGTGCGTAGTGGGAAAGGGTGGTGTCGAGGCTGAAGGCAGCAGGAAAGCCCGCAGCCCCCAGGTCTGTGGGGCTACGCAAGCGGTTCCCAAAGAGCTTTAGAACAAGGCATAGTTTTCCCTGCTGGCTCTTTGGGCGGGGGACCCATCTCCAGCCATAGGCCATTTTTGTGCCTGGCGCAGCGCCAAGTGGGAAAGGGTGGCTTTGAGGCTGAAGGCAGCAGCAAAGCCTGCAGCCCCAGGTCTGTGGGGCTACGCAAGCGGTTCCAAAAGAGCTTTAGAACAAGGCCTAGTTTTCCCTGCTGGCTCTTTGGGCGGGGGACCCATCTCCAGCCGTATGGCCATTTTTGGGCCTGGCGCGGCGCCAAGTGGGAAAGGGTGGTGTGGAGTCTGAAGGCAGGAGCAAAGCCTGCAGCCCCCAGGTCTGTGGGGCTACGCAAGCGGTTCCCAAAGAGCTTTAGAACAAGTCATAGTTTTCCCTGCTGGCTCTTTGGGCGGGGGACCCATGTCCAGCCGTATGGCCATTTTTGTGCCTGGCGCGGCGCCAAGTGGGAAAGGGTGGCTTTGAGGCTGAAGGCAGCAGGAAAGCCTGCAGCCCCCAGGTTTGTGGGGCTACGCAAGCGGTTCCCAAAGAGCTTTAGAACAAGGCATAGTTTTCCCTGCTGGCTCTCTGGGCGGGGGACCCATCTCCAGCCGTATGGCCATTTTTGTGCCTGGCGCGGCGCCAAGTGGGAAAGGGTGCTGTCGAGGCTGAAGGCAGCAGGAAAGCCTGCAGCCCCCAGGTCTGTGGGGCTACGCAAGCGGTTCCCAAAGAGCTTTAGAACAAGGCATAGTTTTCCCTGCTGGCTCTTTGGGCGGGGGACCCATCTCCAGCCGTATGGCCATTTTTGTGCGTGGCCAGGGGCCAAGTGGGAAAGGGTGGTGTCGAGGCTGAAGGCAGCAGGAAAGCCCACAGCCCCCAGGTCTGTGGGGCTACGCAAGCGGTTCCCAAAGAGCTTTAGAACAAGGCATAGTTTTCCCTGCTGGCTCTTTTGGCAGGGGACACATCTCCAGCCGTATGGCCATTTTTGTGCCTGGCCCGGCGCCAAGTGGGAAAGGGTGGCTTTGAGGCTGAAGGCAGCAGGAAAGCCTGCAGCCCCCAGGTCTGTGGGGCTACGCAAGCGGTTCCCAAAGAGCTTTAGAACAAGGCATAGTTTTCCCTGCTGGTTCTTTGGGCGGGGGACCCATCTCCAGCCGTATGGCCATTTTTGGGCCTGGCGGGGCGCCAAGTGGGGAAGGGTGGTTTTGAGGCTGAAGGCAGCAGCAAAGCCTGCAGCCCCCAGGTCTGTGGGGCCAAGCAAGCGGTTCCCAAAGAGCTTTAGAACAAGGCATAGTTTTCCCTGCTGGCTCTTTGGGCATGGGACTCATCTCCAGCCATAGGCCATTTTTGTGCCTGGCGCAACGCCAAGTGGGAAAGGGTGGCTTTGAGGCTGAAGGCAGCAGCAAAGCCTGCAGCCCCCAGGTCTGTGGGGCTACGCAAGTGGTTCCCAAAGAGCTTTAGAACAAGGCATAGTTTTCCCTGCTGGCTCTTTGGGCGGGGGACCCATCTACAGCCGTATGGCCATTTTTGAGCCTGGCACGGCGCCAGGTGGGAAAGGGTGGCTTTGAGGCTGAAGGCAGGAGCAAAGCCTGCAGCCCCAAGGTCTGTGGGGCTACGCAAGCGGTTCCCAAAGAGCTTTAGAACAAGGCATAGTTTTCCCTGCTGGCTCTCTGGGCGGGGGACCCATCTCCAGCCATAGGCCATTTTTGTGCCTGGCGCGACGCCAAGTGGGAAAGGGTGGTTTTGAGGCTGAAGGCAGCAGGAAAGCCTGCAGCCCCCAGGTCTGTGGGGCTACGCAAGCGGTTCCCAAAGAGCTTTAGAACAAGGCATAGTTTTCCCTGCTGGCTCTTTGGGCGGGGGACCCATCTCCAGCCGTCTAGCTATTTTTGTGCCTGGCGCGGTGCGTAGTGGCAAAGGGTCGTTTTGAGGCTGAAGGCAGCAGGAAAGCCCGCAGCCCCCAGGTCTGTGGGGCTATGCAAGCGGTTCCCAAAGAGCTTTAGAACAAGGCATAGTTTTCCCTGCTGGCTCTTTGGGCGGGGGACCCATCTCCAGCCGTATGGCCATTTTTGTGCCTGGCGCGGTGCGTAGTGGGAAAGGGTGGTTTTGAGGCTGAAGGCAGCAGGAAAGCCTGCCGCCCCCAGGTCTTTGCGGCTACGCAAGCGGTTCACAAAGAGCTTTAGAACAAGGCATAGTTTTCCCTGCTGGCTCTTTTGGCAGGGGACCCATCTCCAGCCGTATGGCCATTTTTGTCCCTGGCCCGGTGCCAAGTGGGAAAGGGTGCTGTCGAGGCTGAAGGCAGCAGCAAAGCCTGCAGCCCCCAGGTCTGTGGGGCTACGCAAGCGGTTCCCAAAGAGCTTTAGAACAAGGCATAGTTTTCCCTGCTGGCTCTTTGGGCGGGGGACCCATCTCCAGTCGTATGGCCATTTTTGTGCCTGGCGCGGCGCCAAGTGGGAAAGGGTGGCTTTGAGGCTGAAGGCAGCAGGGAAGCCCGCAGCCCCCAGGTCTGTGGGGCTACGCAAGCGGTTCCCAAAGAGCTTTAGAACAAGGCCTAGTTTTCCCTGCTGGCTCTTTGGGCGGGGGACCCATCTCCAGCCGTATGGCCATTTTTGTGCCTGGCGCAGCGCCAAGTGGGAAAGGGTGGCTTTGAGGCTGAAGGCAGCAGCAAGCCTGCAGCCCCCAGGTCTGTGGGGCTACGCAAGCGGTTCCCAAAGAGCTTTAGAACAAGGCATAATTTTCCCTGCTGGCTCTCTGGGCGGGGGACCCATCTCCAGCCGTATGGCCATTTTTGTGCGTGGCCAGGGGCCAAGTGGGAAAGGGTGGTGTCGAGGCTGAAGGCAGCAGGAAGGCCCACAGCCCCCAGGTCTGTGGGGCTACGCAAGCGGTTCCCAAAGAGCTTTAGAACAAGGCATAGTTTTCCTTGCTGGGTCTTTGGGCATGGGGCCCATCTCCAGCCATAGACCATTTTTGTGCCTACCGCGGCGCCAAGTGGGAAAGGGTGGCTTTGAGGCTGAAGGCAGCAGGAAAGCCCACACCCCCCAGGTCTGTGGGGCTACGCAAGCGGTTCCCAAAGAGCTTTAGAACAAGGCATAGTTTTCCCTGCTGGCTCTTTGGGCGGGGGTCCCATCTCCAGCCATATGGCCATTTTTGTGCCTGGCGCAGCGCCAAGTGGGAAAGGGTGGCTTTGAGGCTGAAGGCAGCAGCAAAGCCTGCAGCCCCCAGGTCTGTGGGGCTACGCAAGCGGTTCCCAAAGAGCTTTAGAACAAGGCATAGTTTTCCCTGCTGGCTCTTTGGGCGGGGGACCCATCTCCAGTCGTATGGCTATTTTTATGCCTGGCGCGGTGCGTAGTGGGAAAGGGTGGTGTCGAGGCTGAAGGCAGCAGGAAAGCCCGCAGCCCCCAGGTCTGTGGGGCTACGCAAGCGGTTCCCAAAGAGCTTTAGAACAAGGCATAGTTTTCCCTGCTGGCTCTTTGGGCGGGGGACCCATCTCCAGCCATAGGCCATTTTTGTGCCTGGCGCAGCGCCAAGTGGGAAAGGGTGGCTTTGAGGCTGAAGGCAGCAGCAAAGCCTGCAGCCCCAGGTCTGTGGGGCTACGCAAGCGGTTCCAAAAGAGCTTTAGAACAAGGCCTAGTTTTCCCTGCTGGCTCTTTGGGCGGGGGACCCATCTCCAGCCGTATGGCCATTTTTGGGCCTGGCGCGGCGCCAAGTGGGAAAGGGTGGTGTGGAGTCTGAAGGCAGGAGCAAAGCCTGCAGCCCCCAGGTCTGTGGGGCTACGCAAGCGGTTCCCAAAGAGCTTTAGAACAAGTCATAGTTTTCCCTGCTGGCTCTTTGGGCGGGGGACCCATGTCCAGCCGTATGGCCATTTTTGTGCCTGGCGCGGCGCCAAGTGGGAAAGGGTGGCTTTGAGGCTGAAGGCAGCAGGAAAGCCTGCAGCCCCCAGGTTTGTGGGGCTACGCAAGCGGTTCCCAAAGAGCTTTAGAACAAGGCATAGTTTTCCCTGCTGGCTCTTTGGGCGGGGGACCCATCTCCAGCCATAGGCCATTTCTGTGCCTGATAGGGCGCCAAGTGGGAAAGGGTGGTTTTGAGGCTGAAGGCAGCAGGAAAGCCTGCAGCCCCCAGGTCTGTGGGGCTATGGAAGCGGTTCCCAAAGAGCTTTAGAACAAGGCATAGTTTTCCCTGCTGGCTCTTTGGGCGGTGGACCCATCCCCAGCCGTATGGCCATTTTTGTGCCTGGCGCGGCGCCAAGTGGGAAAGGGTGGTGTCGAGGCTGAAGGCAGCAGCAAATCCCGCAGCCCCCAGGTCTGTGGGGCTATGCAAGCGGTTCCCAAAGAGCTTTAGAACAAGGCATAGTTTTCCTTGCTGGCTCTTTGGGCATGGGACCCATCTCCAGCCATAGGCCATTTTTGTGCCTGGCGCGGCGCCAGGTTGGAAAGGGTGGTGTCGAGTCTGAAGGCAGCAGCAAAGCCTGCAGCCCCCAGGTCTGTGGGGCCAAGCAAGCGGTTCCCAAAGAGCTTTAGAACAAGGCATAGTTTTCCCTGCTGGCTCTTTGTTCGGGGGACCCATCTCCAGCCATAGGCCATTTTTGTGCCTGGCGCGGCGCCAAGTGGGAAAGGGTGGCTTTGAGGCTGAAGGCAGCAGCAAAGCCTGCAGCCCCCAGGTCTGTGGGGCTACGCAAGCGGTTCCCAAAGAGCTTTAGAACAAGGCATAGTTTTCCCAGCTGGCTCTTAGGGCATGGGACCCATATCCAGCCATAGGCCATTTTTGTGCCTGATGCGGCACCAAGTGGGAAAGGGTGGCTTTGAGGCTGAAGGCAGCAGGAAAGCCCGCAGCCCCCAGGTCTGTGGGGCTACGCAAGCGGTTCCCAAAGAGCTTTAGAACAAGGCATAATTTTCCCTGCTGGCTCTCTGGGCGGGGGACCCATCTCCAGCCGTATGGCCATTTTTGTGCCTGGCGCGGCGCCAAGTGGGAAAGGGTGGCTTTGAGGCTGAAGGCAGCAGCAAAGCCTGCAGCCCCAGGTCTGTGGGGCTACGCAAGCGGTTCCAAAAGAGCTTTAGAACAAGGCCTAGTTTTCCCTGCTGGCTCTTTGGGCGGGGGACCCATCTCCAGCCGTATGGCCATTTTTGGGCCTGGCGCGGCGCCAAGTGGGAAAGGGTGGCTTTGAGGCTGAAGGCAGCAGGAAAGCCTGCAGCCCCCAGGTTTGTGGGGCTACGCAAGCGGTTCCCAAAGAGCTTTAGAACAAGGCATAGTTTTCCCTGCTGGCTCTTTGGGCGGGGGACCCATCTCCAGCCGTATGGCCATTTTTGTGCCTTATGCGGCGCCAAGTGGGAAAGGGTGGCTTTGAGGCTGAAGACAGCAGGAAAGCCCGCAGCCCCCAGGTCTGTGGGGCTACGCAAGCGGTTCCCAAAGAGCTTTAGAACAAGGCATAGTTTTCCCTGCTGGCTCCTTGGGAGGGGGACCCATCTCCAGCCATAGGCCATTTTTGTGCCTGGCGCGACGCCAAGTGGGAAAGGGTGCTGTCGAGGCTGAAGGCAGCAGGAAAGCCCGCAGCCCCCAGGTCTGTGGGGCCAAGCAAGCGGTTCCCAAAGAGCTTTAGAACAAGGCATAGTTTTCCCTGCTGGCTCTTTGGGCGGGAGACCCATCTCCAGCCATAGGCCATTTTTGTGCCTGGCGCGACGCCAAGTGGGAAAGGGTGGTGTCGAGGCTGAAGGCAGCAGGAAAGCCCGCAGCCCCCAGGTCTGTGGGGCTACGCAAGCGGTTCCCAAAGAGCTTTAGAACAAGGCATAGTTTTCCCTGCTGGCTCTTTGGGCGGGGGACCCCTCTCCAGCCATATGGCCATTTTTGTGCCTGGCGCAGCGCCAAGTGGGAAAGGGTGGCTTTGAGGCTGAAGGCAGCAGCAAAGCCTGCAGCCCCCAGGTCTGTGCGGCTACACAAGCGGTTCCCAAAGAGCTTTAGAACAAGGCATGGTTTTCCCTGCTGGCTCTTTGGGCGGGGGACCCATCTCCAGTCGTATGGCTATTTTTATGCCTGGCGCGGTGCGTAGTGGGAAAGGGTGGCTTTGAGGCTGAAGGCAGCAGGAAAGCCCGCAGCCCCCAGGTCTGTGGGGCTACGCAAGCGGTTCCCAAAGAGCTTTAGAACAAGGCATAGTTTTCCCTGCTGGCTCTTTGGGCGGGGGACCCATCTCCAGCCGTATGGCCATTTTTGTGCCTGGCGCGGCGCCAAGTGGGAAAGGGTGGTGTCGAGGCTGAAGGCAGCAGGAAAGCCCACACCCCCCAGGTCTGTGGGGCTACGCAAGCGGTTCCCAAAGAGCTTTAGAACAAGGCATAATTTTCCCTGCTGGCTCTCTGGGCGGGGGACCCATCTCCAGCCGTATGGCCATTTTTGTGCCTGGCGCGGCGCCAAGTGGGAAAGGGTGGCTTTGAGGCTGAAGGCAGCAGGAAAGCCCGCAGCCCCCAGGTCTGTGGGGCTACGCAAGCGGTTCCCAAAGAGCTTTAGAACAAGGCATAGTTTTCCCTGCTGGCTCCTTGGGCGGGGGACCCATCTCCAGCCATAGGCCATTTTTGTGCCTGGCGCGACGCCAAGTGGGAAAGGGTGCTGTCGAGGCTGAAGGCAGCAGGAAAGCCCGCAGCCCCCAGGTCTGTGGGGCCAAGCAAGCGGTTCCCAAAGAGCTTTAGAACAAGGCATAGTTTTCCCTGCTGGCTCTTTGGGCGGGAGACCCATCTCCAGCCATAGGCCATTTTTTTGCCTGGCGCGACGCCAAGTGGGAAAGGGTGGTGTCGAGGCTGAAGGCAGCAGCAAAGCCTGCAGCCCCCAGGTCTGTGGGGCTACGCAAGCGGTTCCCAAAGAGCTTTAGAACAAGGCATAGTTTTCCCTGCTGGCTCTTTGGGCGGGGGACCCCTCTCCAGCCATATGGCCATTTTTGTGCCTGGCGCAGCGCCAAGTGGGAAAGGGTGGCTTTGAGGCTGAAGGCAGCAGCAAAGCCTGCAGCCCCCAGGTCTGTGCGGCTACGCAAGCGGTTCCCAAAGAGCTTTAGAACAAGGCATAGTTTTCCCTGCTGGCTCTTTGGGCGGGGGACCCATCTCCAGTCGTATGGCTATTTTTATGCCTGGCGCGGTGCGTAGTGGGAAAGGGTGGCTTTGAGGCTGAAGGCAGCAGGAAAGCCCGCAGCCCCCAGGTCTGTGGGGCTACGCAAGCGGTTCCCAAAGAGCTTTAGAACAAGGCATAGTTTTCCCTGCTGGCTCTTTGGGCGGGGGACCCATCTCCAGCCGTATGGCCATTTTTGTGCCTGGCGCGGCGCCAAGTGGGAAAGGGTGGTGTCGAGGCTGAAGGCAGCAGGAAAGCCCACACCCCCCAGGTCTGTGGGGCTACGCAAGCGGTTCCCAAAGAGCTTTAGAACAAGGCATAATTTTCCCTGCTGGCTCTCTGGGCGGGGGACCCATCTCCAGCCGTATGGCCATTTTTGTGCCTGGCGCGGCGCCAAGTGGGAAAGGGTGGCTTTGAGGCTGAAGGCAGCAGCAAAGCCTGCAGCCCCAGGTCTGTGGGGCTACGCAAGCGGTTCCAAAAGAGCTTTAGAACAAGGCCTAGTTTTCCCTGCTGGCTCTTTGGGCGGGGGACCCATCTCCAGCCGTATGGCCATTTTTGGGCCTGGCGCGGCGCCAAGTGGGAAAGGGTGGCTTTGAGGCTGAAGGCAGCAGGAAAGCCTGCAGCCCCCAGGTTTGTGGGGCTACGCAAGCGGTTCCCAAAGAGCTTTAGAACAAGGCATAGTTTTCCCTGCTGGCTCTTTGGGCGGGGGACCCATCTCCAGCCATAGGCCATTTCTGTGCCTGATAGGGCGCCAAGTGGGAAAGGGTGGTTTTGAGGCTGAAGGCAGCAGGAAAGCCTGCAGCCCCCAGGTCTGTGGGGCTATGCAAGCGGTTCCCAAAGAGCTTTAGAACAAGGCATAGTTTTCCCTGCTGGCTCTTTGGGCGGTGGACCCATCTCCAGCCGTATGGCCATTTTTGTGCCTGGCGCGGCGCCAAGTGGGAAAGGGTGGTGTCGAGGCTGAAGGCAGCAGCAAAGCCCGCAGCCCCCAGGTCTGTGGGGCTATGCAAGCGGTTCCCAAAGAGCTTTAGAACAAGGCATAGTTTTCCTTGCTGGCTCTTTGGGCATGGGACCCATCTCCAGCCATAGGCCATTTTTGTGCCTGGCGCGGCGCCAGGTTGGAAAGGGTGGTGTCGAGTCTGAAGGCAGCAGCAAAGCCTGCAGCCCCCAGGTCTGTGGGGCCAAGCAAGCGGTTCCCAAAGAGCTTTAGAACAAGGCATAGTTTTCCCTGCTGGCTCTTTGGGCGGGGGACCCATCTCCAGCCATAGGCCATTTTTGTGCCTGGCGCGGCGCCAAGTGGGAAAGGGTGGCTTTGAGGCTGAAGGCAGCAGCAAAGCCTGCAGCCCCCAGGTCTGTGGGGCTACGCAAGCGGTTCCCAAAGAGCTTTAGAACAAGGCATAGTTTTCCCAGCTGGCTCTTAGGGCATGGGACCCATATCCAGCCATAGGCCATTTTTGTGCCTGATGCGGCACCAAGTGGGAAAGGGTGGCTTTGAGGCTGAAGGCAGCAGGAAAGCCCGCAGCCCCCAGGTCTGTGGGGCTACGCAAGCGGTTCCCAAAGAGCTTTAGAACAAGGCATAATTTTCCCTGCTGGCTCTTTGGGCGGGGGACCCATCTCCAGCCGTATGGCCATTTTTGTGCCTGGCGCGGCGCCAAGTGGGAAAGGGTGGCTTTGAGGCTGAAGGCAGCAGGAAAGCCCGCAGCCCCCAGGTCTGTGGGGCTACGCAAGCGGTTCCCAAAGAGCTTTAGAACAAGGCATAGTTTTCCCTGCTGGCTCTTTGGGCGGGGGACCCCTCTCCAGCCATATGGCCATTTTTGTGCCTGGCGCAGCGCCAAGTGGGAAAGGGTGGCTTTGAGGCTGAAGGCAGCAGCAAAGCCTGCAGCCCCCAGGTCTGTGCGGCTACGCAAGCGGTTCCCAAAGAGCTTTAGAACAAGGCATAGTTTTCCCTGCTGGCTCTTTGGGCGGGGGACCCATCTCCAGTCGTATGGCTATTTTTATGCCTGGCGCGGTGCGTAGTGGGAAAGGGTGGCTTTGAGGCTGAAGGCAGCAGGAAAGCCCGCAGCCCCCAGGTCTGTGGGGCTACGCAAGCGGTTCCCAAAGAGCTTTAGAACAAGGCATAGTTTTCCCTGCTGGTTCTTTGGGCGGGGGACCCATCTCCAGCCGTATGGCCATTTTTGTGCCTTATGCGGCGCCAAGTGGGAAAGGGTGGCTTTGAGGCTGAAGACAGCAGGAAAGCCCGCAGCCCCCAGGTCTGTGGGGCTACGCAAGCGGTTCCCAAAGAGCTTTAGAACAAGGCATAGTTTTCCCTGCTGGCTCCTTGGGCGGGGGACCCATCTCCAGCCATAGGCCATTTTTGTGCCTGGCGCGACGCCAAGTGGGAAAGGGTGCTGTCGAGGCTGAAGGCAGCAGGAAAGCCCGCAGCCCCCAGGTCTGTGGGGCCAAGCAAGCGGTTCCCAAAGAGCTTTAGAACAAGGCATAGTTTTCCCTGCTGGCTCTTTGGGCGGGAGACCCATCTCCAGCCATAGGCCATTTTTGTGCCTGGCGCGACGCCAAGTGGGAAAGGGTGGTGTCGAGGCTGAAGGCAGCAGCAAAGCCTGCAGCCCCCAGGTCTGTGGGGCTACGCAAGCGGTTCCCAAAGAGCTTTAGAACAAGGCATAGTTTTCCCTGCTGGCTCTTTGGGCGGGGGACCCCTCTCCAGCCATATGGCCATTTTTGTGCCTGGCGCAGCGCCAAGTGGGAAAGGGTGGCTTTGAGGCTGAAGGCAGCAGCAAAGCCTGCAGCCCCCAGGTCTGTGCGGCTACGCAAGCGGTTCCCAAAGAGCTTTAGAACAAGGCATAGTTTTCCCTGCTGGCTCTTTGGGCGGGGGACCCATCTCCAGTCGTATGGCTATTTTTATGCCTGGCGCGGTGCGTAGTGGGAAAGGGTGGCTTTGAGGCTGAAGGCAGCAGGAAAGCCCGCAGCCCCCAGGTCTGTGGGGCTACGCAAGCGGTTCCCAAAGAGCTTTAGAACAAGGCATAGTTTTCCCTGCTGGCTCTTTGGGCGGGGGACCCATCTCCAGCCGTATGGCCATTTTTGTGCCTGGCGCGGCGCCAAGTGGGAAAGGGTGGTGTCGAGGCTGAAGGCAGCAGGAAAGCCCACACCCCCCAGGTCTGTGGGGCTACGCAAGCGGTTCCCAAAGAGCTTTAGAACAAGGCATAGTTTTCCCTGCTGGCTCTTTGGGCGGGGGACCCATCTCCAGCCGTATGGCCATTTTTGTGCCTGGCGCGGCGCCAAGTGGGAAAGGGTGGCTTTGAGGCTGAAGGCAGCAGGAAAGCCCGCAGCCCCCAGGTCTGTGGGGCTACGCAAGCGGTTCCCAAAGAGCTTTAGAACAAGGCATAGTTTTCCCTGCTGGCTCTTTGGGCGGGGGACCCATCTCCAGCCATATGGCCATTTTTGTGCCTGGCGCAGCGCCAAGTGGGAAAGGGTTGCTTTGAGGCTGAAGGCAGCAGCAAAGCCTGCAGCCCCCAGGTCTGTGGGGCTACGCAAGCGGTTCCCAAAGAGCTTTAGAACAAGGCATAGTTTTCCCTGCTGGCTCTTTGGGCGGGAGACCCATCTCCAGCCATAGGCCATTTTTGTGCCTGGCGCGACGCCAAGTGGGAAAGGGTGTTGTCGAGGCTGAAGGCAGCAGGAAAGCCCGCAGCCCCCAGGTCTGTGGGGCCAAGCAAGCGGTTCCCAAAGAGCTTTAGAACAAGGCATAGTTTTCCCTGCTGGCTCTTTGGGCGGGAGACCCATCTCCAGCCATAGGCCATTTTTGTGCCTGGCGCGACGCCAAGTGGGAAAGGGTGGTGTCGAGTCTGAAGGCAGCAGGAAAGCCTGCAGACCCCAGGTCTGTGGGGCTACGCAAGCGGTTCCCAAAGAGCTTTAGAACAAGGCATAGTTTTCCCTGCTGGCTCTTTGGGCGGGGGACCCATCTCCAGTCGTATGGCTATTTTTATGCCTGGCGCGGTGCGTAGTGGGAAAGGGTGGTTTTGAGGCCGAAGGCAGCAGGAAAGCCCGCAGCCCCCAGGTCTGTGGGGCTACGCAAGCGGTTCCCAAAGAGCTTTAGAACAAGGCATAATTTTCCCTGCTGGCTCTTTGGGCGGGGGACCCATGTCCAGCGGTATGGCCATTTTTGTGCCTGGCGCGGCGCCAAGTGGGAAAGGGTGGTGTCGAGGCTGAAGGCAGCAGGAAAGCCCGCAGCCCCCAGGTCTGTGGGGCTACGCAAGTGGTTCCCAAAGAGCTTTAGAACAAGGCATAATTTTCCCTCCTGGCTCTTTGGGCGGGGGACCCATCTCCAGCCGTATGGCCATTTTTGCGCCTGGCGCAGTGCCAAGTGGGAAAGGGTGGTGTCGAGGCTGAAGGCAGCAGGAAAGCCCACAGCCCCCAGGTCTGTGGGGCTACACAAGCGGTTCCCAAAGAGCTTTAGAACAAGGCATAATTTTCCCTCCTGGCTCTTTGGGCGGGGGACCCATCTCCAGCCGTATGGCCATTTTTGTGCCTTATGCGGCGCCAAGTGGGAAAGGGTGGCTTTGAGGCTGAAGACAGCAGGAAAGCCCGCAGCCCCCAGGTCTGTGGGGCTACGCAAGCGGTTCCCAAAGAGCTTTAGAACAAGGCATAGTTTTCCCTGCTGGCTCCTTGGGCGGGGGACCCATCTCCAGCCATAGGCCATTTTTGTGCCTGGCGCGACGCCAAGTGGGAAAGGGTGCTGTCGAGGCTGAAGGCAGCAGGAAAGCCCGCAGCCCCCAGGTCTGTGGGGCCAAGCAAGCGGTTCCCAAAGAGCTTTAGAACAAGGCAGAGTTTTCCCTGCTGGCTCTTTGGGCGGGAGACCCATCTCCAGCCATAGGCCATTTTTGTGCCTGGCGCGACGCCAAGTGGGAAAGGGTGGTGTCGAGGCTGAAGGCAGCAGCAAAGCCTGCAGCCCCCAGGTCTGTGGGGCTACGCAAGCGGTTCCCAAAGAGCTTTAGAACAAGGCATAGTTTTCCCTGCTGGCTCTTTGGGCGGGGGACCCCTCTCCAGCCATATGGCCATTTTTGTGCCTGGCGCAGCGCCAAGTGGGAAAGGGTGGCTTTGAGGCTGAAGGCAGCAGCAAAGCCTGCAGCCCCCAGGTCTGTGCGGCTACGCAAGCGGTTCCCAAAGAGCTTTAGAACAAGGCATAGTTTTCCCTGCTGGCTCTTTGGGCGGGGGACCCATCTCCAGTCGTATGGCTATTTTATGCCTGGCGCGGTGCGTAGTGGGAAAGGGTGGCTTTGAGGCTGAAGGCAGCAGGAAAGCCCGCAGCCCCCAGGTCTGTGGGGCTACGCAAGCGGTTCCCAAAGAGCTTTAGAACAAGGCATAGTTTTCCCTGCTGGCTCTTTGGGCGGGGGACCCATCTCCAGCCGTATGGCCATTTTTGTGCCTGGCGCGGCGCCAAGTGGGAAAGGGTGGTGTCGAGGCTGAAGGCAGCAGGAAAGCCCACACCCCCCAGGTCTGTGGGGCTACGCAAGCGGTTCCCAAAGAGCTTTAGAACAAGGCATAGTTTTCCCTGCTGGCTCTTTGGGCGGGGGACCCATCTCCAGCCGTATGGCCATTTTTGTGCCTGGCGCGGCGCCAAGTGGGAAAGGGTGGCTTTGAGGCTGAAGGCAGCAGGAAAGCCCGCAGCCCCCAGGTCTGTGGGGCTACGCAAGTGGTTCCCAAAGAGCTTAGAACAAGGCATAGTTTTCCCTGCTGGCTCTTTGGGCGGGGGACCCATCTCCAGCCATATGGCCATTTTTGTGCCTGGCGCAGCGCCAAGTGGGAAAGGGTTGCTTTGAGGCTGAAGGCAGCAGCAAAGCCTGCAGCCCCCAGGTCTGTGGGGCTACGCAAGCGGTTCCCAAAGAGCTTTAGAACAAGGCATAGTTTTCCCTGCTGGCTCTTTGGGCGGGAGACCCATCTCCAGCCATAGGCCATTTTTGTGCCTGGCGCGACGCCAAGTGGGAAAGGGTGTTGTCGAGGCTGAAGGCAGCAGGAAAGCCCGCAGCCCCCAGGTCTGTGGGGCCAAGCAAGCGGTTCCCAAAGAGCTTTAGAACAAGGCATAGTTTTCCCTGCTGGCTCCTTGGGCGGGGGACCCATCTCCAGCCATAGGCCATTTTTGTGCCTGGCGCGACGGCAAGTGGGAAAGGGTGCTGTCGAGGCTGAAGGCAGCAGGAAAGCCCGCAGCCCCCAGGTCTGTGGGGCCAAGCAAGCGGTTCCCAAAGAGCTTTAGAACAAGGCAGAGTTTTCCCTGCTGGCTCTTTGGGCGGGAGACCCATCTCCAGCCATAGGCCATTTTTGTGCCTGGCGCGACGCCAAGTGGGAAAGGGTGGTGTCGAGGCTGAAGGCAGCAGCAAAGCCTGCAGCCCCCAGGTCTGTGGGGCTACGCAAGCGGTTCCCAAAGAGCTTTAGAACAAGGCATAGTTTTCCCTGCTGGCTCTTTGGGCGGGGGACCCCTCTCCAGCCATATGGCCATTTTTGTGCCTGGCGCAGCGCCAAGTGGGAAAGGGTGGCTTTGAGGCTGAAGGCAGCAGCAAAGCCTGCAGCCCCCAGGTCTGTGCGGCTACGCAAGCGGTTCCCAAAGAGCTTTAGAACAAGGCATAGTTTTCCCTGCTGGCTCTTTGGGCGGGAGACCCATCTCCAGCCATAGGCCATTTTTGTGCCTGGCGCGACGCCAAGTGGGAAAGGGTGTTGTCGAGGCTGAAGGCAGCAGGAAAGCCCGCAGCCCCCAGGTCTGTGGGGCCAAGCAAGCGGTTCCCAAAGAGCTTTAGAACAAGGCATAGTTTTCCCTGCTGGCTCTTTGGGCGGGAGACCCATCTCCAGCCATAGGCCATTTTTGTGCCTGGCGCGACGCCAAGTGGGAAAGGGTGGTGTCGAGTCTGAAGGCAGCAGGAAAGCCTGCAGACCCCAGGTCTGTGGGGCTACGCAAGCGGTTCCCAAAGAGCTTTAGAACAAGGCATAGTTTTCCCTGCTGGCTCTTTGGGCGGGGGACCCATCTCCAGTCGTATGGCTATTTTTATGCCTGGCGCGGTGCGTAGTGGGAAAGGGTGGTTTTGAGGCCGAAGGCAGCAGGAAAGCCCGCAGCCCCCAGGTCTGTGGGGCTACGCAAGCGGTTCCCAAAGAGCTTTAGAACAAGGCATAATTTTCCCTGCTGGCTCTTTGGGCGGGGGACCCATGTCCAGCGGTATGGCCATTTTTGTGCCTGGCGCGGCGCCAAGTGGGAAAGGGTGGTGTCGAGGCTGAAGGCAGCAGGAAAGCCCGCAGCCCCCAGGTCTGTGGGGCTACGCAAGTGGTTCCCAAAGAGCTTTAGAACAAGGCATAATTTTCCCTGCTGGCTCTTTGGGCGGGGGACCCATCTCCAGCCGTATGGCCATTTTTGCGCCTGGCGCAGTGCCAAGTGGGAAAGGGTGGTGTCGAGGCTGAAGGCAGCAGGAAAGCCCACAGCCCCCAGGTCTGTGGGGCTACACAAGCGGTTCCCAAAGAGCTTTAGAACAAGGCATAGTTTTCCCTGCTGGCTCTTTGGGCGGTGGACCCATCTCAAGCCGTATGGCCATTTTTGTGCCTGGCGCGGCGCCAAGTGGGAAAGGGTGGTGTCGAGGCTGAAGGCAGCAGCAAAGCCCGCAGCCCCCAGGTCTGTGGGGCTATGCAAGCGGTTCCCAAAGAGCTTTAGAACAAGGCATAGTTTTCCTTGCTGGCTCTTTGGGCATGGGACCCATCTCCAGCCATAGGCCATTTTTGTGCCTGGCGCGACGCCAGGTTGGAAAGGGTGGTGTCGAGTCTGAAGGCAGCAGCAAAGCCTGCAGCCCCCAGGTCTGTGGGGCCAAGCAAGCGGTTCCCAAAGAGCTTTAGAACAAGGCATAGTTTTCCCTGCTGGCTCTTTGGGCGGGGGACCCATATCCAGCCGTATGGCCATTTTTGTGCGTGGCCAGGGGCCAAGTGGGAAAGCGTGGTGTCGAGGCTGAAGGCAGCAGGAAAGCCCACACCCCCCAGGTCTGTGGGGCTACGCAAGCGGTTCCCAAAGAGCTTTAGAACAAGGCATAGTTTTCCCTGCTGGCTCTTTGGGCGGGGGACCCATCTCCATCCGTATGGCCATTTTTGTGCCTGGCGCGGCGCCAAGTGGGAAAGGGTGGCTTTGAGGCTGAAGGCAGCAGGAAAGCCCGCAGCCCCCAGGTCTGTGGGGCTACGCAAGCGGTTCCCAAAGAGCTTTAGAACAAGGCATAGTTTTCCCTGCTGGCTCTTTGGGCGGGGGACCCCTCTCCAGCCATATGGCCATTTTTGTGCCTGGCGCAGCGCCAAGTGGGAAAGGGTGGCTTTGAGGCTGAAGGCAGCAGCAAAGCCTGCAGCCCCCAGGTCTGTGCGGCTACGCAAGCGGTTCCCAAAGAGCTTTAGAACAAGGCATAGTTTTCCCTGCTGGCTCTTTGGGCGGGGGACCCATCTCCAGTCGTATGGCTATTTTTATGCCTGGTGCGGTGCGTAGTGGGAAAGGGTGGTGTCGAGGCTGAAGGCAGCAGGAAAGCCCGCAGCCCCCAGGTCTGTGGGGCTACGCAAGCGGTTCCCAAAGAGCTTTAGAACAAGGCATAGTTTTCCCTGCTGGCTCCTTGGGCGGGGGACCCATCTCCAGTCGTATGGCTATTTTTATGCCTGGTGCGGTGCGTAGTGGGAAAGGGTGGCTTTGAGGCTGAAGACAGCAGGAAAGCCCGCAGCCCCCAGGTCTGTGGGGCTACGCAAGCGGTTCCCAAAGAGCTTTAGAACAAGGCATAGTTTTCCCTGCTGGCTCCTTGGGCGGGGGACCCATCTCCAACCATAGGCCATTTTTGTGCCTGGCGCGACGCCAAGTGGGAAAGGGTGTTGTCGAGGCTGAAGGCAGCAGGAAAGCCCGCAGCCCCCAGGTCTGTGGGGCCAAGCAAGCGGTTCCCAAAGAGCTTTAGAACAAGGCATAGTTTTCCCTGCTGGCTCTTTGGGCGGGGGACCCATCTCCAGCCATAGGCCATTTTTGTGCCTAGCGCGGCGCCAAGTGGGAAAGGGTGGCTTTGAGGCTGAAGGCAGCAGCAAAGCCTGCAGCCCCCAGGTTTGTGGGGCTACGCAAGCGGTTCCCAAAGAGCTTTAGAACAAGGCATAGTTTTCCCTGCTGGCTCTTTGGGCGGGGGACCCATCTCCAGTCGTATGGCTATTTTTATGCCTGGCGCGGTGCGTAGTGGGAAAGGGTGGTTTTGAGGCTGAAGGCAGCAGGAAAGCCCGCAGCCCCCAGGTCTGTGGGGCTACGCAAGCGGTTCCCAAAGAGCTTTAGAACAAGGCATAATTTTCCCTGCTGGCTCTTTGGGCGGGGGACCCATCTCCAGCCGTATGGCCATTTTTGTGCCTGGCGCGGCGCCAAGTGGGAAAGGGTGGTGTCGAGGCTGAAGGCAGCAGGAAAGCCCACACCCCCCAGGTCTGTGGGGCTACGCAAGCGGTTCCCAAAGAGCTTTAGAACAAGGCATAGTTTTCCCTGATTTCTCTTTGGGCGGGGGACCCATCTCCAGCCGTATGGCCATTTTTGTGCCTGGCGCGGCGCCAAGTGGGAAAGGGTGGCTTTGAGGCTGAAGGCAGCAGGAAAGCCCGCAGCCCCCAGGTCTGTGGGGCCAAGCAAGCGGTTCCCAAAGAGCTTTAGAACAAGGCATAGTTTTCCCTGCTGGCTCTTTGGGCGGGAGACCCATCTCCAGCCATAGGCCATTTTTGTGCCTGGCGCGTCACCAAGTGGGAAAGGGTGGTTTTGAGGCTGAAGGCAGCAGGAAAGCCTGCAGCCCCCAGGTCTGTGGGGCTACGCAAGCGGTTCCCAAAGAGCTTTAGAACAAGGCATAGTTTTCCCTGCTGGCTCTTTGGGCGGGGGACCCATCTCCAGCGGTATGGCCATTTTTGTGCCTGGCGCGGCGCCAAGTGGGAAAGGGTGGTGTCGAGGCTGAAGGCAGCAGGAAAGCCCGCAGCCCCCAGGTCTGTGGGGCTACGCAAGTGGTTCCCAAAGAGCTTTAGAACAAGGCATAATTTTCCCTCCTGGCTCTTTGGGCGGGGGACCCATCTCCAGCCGTATGGCCATTTTTGCGCCTGGCGCAGTGCCAAGTGGGAAAGGGTGGTGTCGAGGCTGAAGGCAGCAGCAAAGCCCGCAGCCCCCAGGTCTGTGGGGCTACGCAAGCGGTTCCCAAAGAGCTTTAGAACAAGGCATAGTTTTCCCTGCTGGCTCTTTGGGCGGTGGACCCATCTCCAGCCGTATGGCCATTTTTGTGCCTGGCGCGGCGCCAAGTGGGAAAGGGTGGTGTCGAGGCTGAAGGCAGCAGCAAAGCCCGCAGCCCCCAGGTCTGTGGGGCTACGCAAGCGGTTCCCAAAGAGCTTTAGAACAAGGCATAGTTTTCCCTGCTGGCTCTTTGGGCGGGGGACCCATCTCCTGCCATAGGCCATTTTTGTGCCTGGCGCGACGCCAAGTGGGAAAGGGTGGCTTTGAGGCTGAAGCAGCAGCAAAGCCTGCAGCCCCCAGGTCTGTGGGGCTACGCAAGCGGTTCCCAAAGAGCTTTAGAACAAGGCATAGTTTTCCCAGCTGGCTCTTAGGGCATGGGACCCATATCCAGCCATAGGCCATTTTTGTGCCTGATGCGGCACCAAGTGGGAAAGGGTGGCTTTGAGGCTGAAGGCAGCAGGAAAGCCCGCAGCCCCCAGGTCTGTGGGGCTACGCAAGCGGTTCCCAAAGAGCTTTAGAACAAGGCATAATTTTCCCTGCTGGCTCTCTGGGCGGGGGACCCATCTCCAGCCGTATGGCCATTTTTGTGCCTGGCGCGGCGCCAAGTGGGAAAGGGTGCTGTCGAGGCTGAAGGCAGCAGGAGAGCCTGCAGCCCCCAGGTCTGTGCGGCTACGCAAGCGGTTCCCAAAGAGTTTTAGAACAAGGCATAGTTTTCCCTGCTGGCTCTTTGGGCGGGGGACCCATCTCCAGCCGTATGGCCATTTTTGTGCGTGGCCAGGGGCCAAGTGGGAAAGCGTGGTGTCGAGCCTGAAGGCAGCAGGAAGGCCCACAGCCCCCAGTTCTGTGGGGCTATGCAAGCGGTTCCCAAAGAGCTTTAGAACAAGGCATAGTTTTCCCTGCTGGCTCTTTGGGCGGGGGACCCATCTCCAGCCGTACGGCCATTTTTGTGCCTGGCGCGGCGCCAAGTGGGAAAGGGTGGCTTTGAGGCTGAAGGCAGCAGGAAAGCGCGCAGCCCCCAGGTCTGTGGGGCTACGCAAGCGGTTCCCAAAGAGCTTTAGAACAAGGCATAGTTTTCCCTGCTGGCTCTTTGGGCGGGGGACCCATCTCCAGCCATATGGCCATTTTTGTGCCTGGCGCAGCGCCAAGTGGGAAAGGGTGGCTTTGAGGCTGAAGGCAGCAGCAAAGCCTGCAGCCCCCAGGTCTGTGCGGCTACGCAAGCGGTTCCCAAAGAGCTTTAGAACAAGGCATAGTTTTCCCTGCTGGCTCTTTGGGCGGGGGACCCATCTCCAGTCGTATGGCTATTTTTATGCCTGGCGCAGCGCCAAGTGGGAAAGGGTGGTGTCGAGGCTGAAGGCAGCAGGAAAGCCCGCAGCCCCCAGGTCTGTGGGGCTACGCAAGCGGTTCCCAAAGAGCTTTAGAACAAGGCATAGTTTTCCCTGCTGGCTCTTTGGGCGGGGGACCCATCTCCAGCCGTATGGCCATTTTTGTGCCTGGCACGACGCCAAGTGGGAAAGGGTGGCTTTGAGGCTGAAGACAGCAGGAAAGCCCGCAGCCCCCAGGTCTGTGGGGCTACGCAAGCGGTTCCCAAAGAGCTTTAGAACAAGGCATAGTTTTCCCTGCTGGCTCTTTGGGCGGGGGACCCATCTCCAGCCATAGGCCATTTTTGTGCCTGGCGCGGCGCCAAGTGGGAAAGGGTGGTGTCGAGGCTGAAGGCAGCAGGAAAGCCCACACCCCCCAGGTCTGTGGGGCTACGCAAGCGGTTCCCAAAGAGCTTTAGAACAAGGCATAGTTTTCCCTGATGGCTCTTTGGGCGGGGGACCCATCTCCAGCCGTATGGCCATTTTTGTGCCTGGCGCGGCGCCAAGTGGGAAAGGGTGGCTTTGAGGCTGAAGGCAGCAGGAAAGCCCGCAGCCCCCAGGTCTGTGGGGCTACGCAAGCGGTTCCCAAAGAGCTTTAGAACAAGGCATAGTTTTCCCTGCTGGCTCGTTGGGCGGGGGACCCATCTCCAGCCATATGGCCATTTTTGTGCCTGGCGCAGCGCCAAGTGGGAAAGGGTGGCTTTGAGGCTGAAGGCAGCAGCAAAGCCTGCAGCCCCCAGGTCTGTGGGGCTACGCAAGCGGTTCCCAAAGAGCTTTAGAACAAGGCATAGTTTTCCCTGCTGGCTCTTTGGGCGGGAGACCCATCTCCAGCCATAGGCCATTTTTGTGCCTGGCGCGACGCCAAGTGGGAAAGGGTGTTGTCGAGGCTGAAGGCAGCAGGAAAGCCCGCAGCCCCCAGGTCTGTGGGGCCAAGCAAGCGGTTCCCAAAGAGCTTTAGAACAAGGCATAGTTTTCCCTGCTGGCTCTTTGGGCGGGGGACCCATCTCCAGTCGTATGGCTATTTTTATGCCTGGCGCGGTGCGTAGTGGGAAAGGGTGGTTTTGAGGCTGAAGGCAGCAGGAAAGCCCGCAGCCCCCAGGTCTGTGGGGCTACGCAAGCGGTTCCCAAAGAGCTTTAGAACAAGGCATAATTTTCCCTGCTGGCTCCTTGGGCAGGGGACCCATCTCCAGCCATATGGCCATTTTTGTGCCTGGCGCGGCGCCAAGTGGGAAAGGATGGCTTTGAGGCTGAAGGCAGCAGGAAAGCCCACACCCCCCAGGTCTGTGGGGCCAAGCAAGCGGTTCCCAAAGAGCTTTAGAACAAGGCATAGTTTTCCCTGCTGACTCTTTGGGCGGGGGACCCATCTCCAGCCGTATGGCCATTTTTGTGCCTGGCGCGGCGCCAAGTGGGAAAGGGTGGCTTTGAGGCTGAAGGCAGCAGGAAAGCCCGCAGCCCCCAGGTCTGTGGGGCTACGCAAGCGGTTCCCAAAGAGCTTTAGAACAAGGCATAGTTTTCCCTGCTGGCTCTTTGGGCGGGGGACCCATCTCCAGCCGTATGGCCATTTTTGTGCCTGGCGCGGCGCCAAGTGGGAAAGGGTGGCTTTGAGGCTGAAGGCAGCAGCAAAGCCTGCAGCCCCCAGGTCTGTGCGGCTACGCAAGCGGTTCCCAAAGAGCTTTAGAACAAGGCATAGTTTTCCCTGCTGGCTCTTTGGGCGGGGGACCCATCTCCAGTCGTATGGCTATTTTTATGCCTGGCGCGGTGCGTAGTGGGAAAGGGTGGTGTCGAGTCTGAAGGCAGCAGGAAAGCCCGCAGCCCCCAGGTCTGTGGGGCTACGCAAGCGGTTCCCAAAGAGCTTTAGAACAAGGCATAGTTTTCCCTGCTGGCTCTTTGGGCGGGGGACCCATCTGCAGCCGTATGGCCATTTTTGTGCCTGATGCGGCGCCAAGTGGGAAAGGGTGGCTTTGAGGCTGAAGGCAGCAGGAAAGCGCGCAGCCCCCAGGTCTGTGGGGCTACGCAAGCGGTTCCCAAAGAGCTTTAGAACAAGGCATAGTTTTCCCTGCTGGCTCTCTGGGCGGGGGACCCATATCCAGTCGTATGGCTATTTTTATGCCTGGCGCGGTGCGTAGTGGGAAAGGGTGGTGTCGAGGCTGAAGGCAGCAGGAAAGCCCGCAGCCCCCAGGTCTGTGGGGCTACGCAAGCGGTTCCCAAAGAGCTTTAGAACAAGGCATAGTTTTCCCTGCTGGCTCTTTGGGCGGGGGACCCATCTCCAGCCATAGACCATTTTTGTGCCTAGCGCGGCGCCAAGTGGGAAAGGGTGGTGTCGAGTCTGAAGGCAGCAGGAAAGGCTGCAGCCCCCAGGTCTGTGGGGCCAAGCAAGCGGTTCCCAAAGAGCTTTAGAACAAGGCATAGTTTTCCCTGCTGGCTCTTTGGGCATGGGAGCCATCTCCAGCCATAGGCCATTTTTGTGCCTGGCGCGACGCCAAGTGGGAAAGGGTGGCTTTGAGGCTGAAGGCAGCAGGAAAGCCCGCAGCCCCCAGGTCTGTGGGGCTACGCAAGCGGTTCCCAAAGAGCTTTAGAACAAGGCATAGTTTTCCCAGCTGGCTCTTAGGGCATGGGACCCATATCCAGCCATAGGCCATTTTTGTGCTTGATGCGGCGCCAAGTGGGAAAGGGTGGCTTTGAGGCTGAAGGCAGCAGGAAAGCCCGCAGCCCCCAGGTCTGTGGGGCTACGCAAGCGGTTCCCAAAGAGCTTTAGAACAAGGCATAATTTTCCCTGCTGGCTCTCTGGGCGGGGGACCCATCTCCAGCCGTATGGCCATTTTTGTGCCTGGCGCGGCGCCAAGTGGGAAAGGGTGCTGTCGAGGCTGAAGGCAGCAGGAAAGCCTGCAGCACCCAGGTCTGTGGGGCTACGCAAGCGGTTCCCAAAGAGCTTTAGAACAAGGCATAGTTTTCCCTGCTGGCTCTTTGGGCGGGGGACCCATCTCCAGCCGTATGGCCATTTTTGTGCGTGGCCAGGGGCCAAGTGGGAAAGGGTGGTGTCGAGGCTGAAGGCAGCAGCAAAGCCCGCAGCCCCCAGGTCTGTGGGGCTACGCAAGCGGTTCCCAAAGAGCTTTAGAACAAGGCATAGTTTTCCCTGCTGGCTCTTTGGGCGGGGGACCCATCTCCAGCCGTATGGCCATTTTTGTGCCTGGCCCGGCGCCAAGTGGGAAAGGGTGGCTTTGAGGCTGAAGGCAGCAGGAAAGCCTGCAGCCCCCAGGTCTGTGGGGCTACGCAAGCGGTTCCCAAAGAGCTTTAGAACAAGGCATAGTTTTCCCTGCTGGCTCTTTGGGCGGGGGACCCATCTCCAGCCGTATGGCCATTTTTGGGCCTGGCGCGGCGCCAAGTGGGAAAGGGTGGTTTTGAGGCTGAAGGCAGCAGCAAAGCCTGCAGCCCCCAGGTCTGTGGGGCTACGCAAGCGGTTCCCAAAGAGCTTTAGAACAAGGCATATTTTTCCCTCCTGGCTCTTTGGGCGGGGGACCCATCTCCAGCCATATGGCCATTTTTATGCCTGGGGCGGCGCCAAGTGGGAAAGGGTGGTGTCGAGGCTGAAGGCAGCAGGAAAGCCCGCAGCCCCCAGGTCTGTGGGGCTACGCAAGTGGTTCCCAAAGAGCTTTAGAACAAGGCCTAGTTTTCCCTGCTGGCTCTTTGGGCGGGGGACCCATCTCCAGCCGTATGGCCATTTTTGTGCCTGGCGCGGCGCCAAGTGGGAAAGGGTGGCTTTGAGGCTGAAGGCAGCAGGAAAGCCTGCAGCCCCCAGGTTTGTGGGGCTACGCAAGCGGTTCCCAAAGAGCTTTAGAACAAGGCATAATTTTCCCTGATGGCTCTCTGGACGGGGGACCCATCTCCAGCCGTATGACCATTTTTGTGCCTGGCGCGGCGTCAAGTGGGAAAGGGTGCTGTCGAGGCTGAAGGCAGCAGGAAAGCCTGCAGCCCCCAGGTCTGTGGGGCTACGCAAGCGGTTCCCAAAGAGCTTTAGAACAAGGCATAGTTTTCCCTGCTGGCTCTTTGGGCGGGGGACCCATCTCCAGCCGTATGGCCATTTTTGTGCCTGGCGCGGCGCCAAGTGGGAAAGGGTGGCTTTGAGGCTGAAGGCAGCAGCAAAGACTGCAGCCCCCAGGTCTGTGGGGCCAAGCAAGCGGTTCCCAAAGAGCTTTAGAACAAGGCATAGTTTTCCCTGCTGGCTCTTTGGGCGGGGGACCCATCTCCAGCCATATGGCCATTTTTGTGCCTGGCGCAGCGCCAAGTGGGAAAGGGTGTTGTCGAGGCTGAAGGCAGCAGGAAAGCCCGCAGCCCCCAGGTCTGTGGGGCCAAGCAAGCGGTTCCCAAAGAGCTTTAGAACAAGGCATAGTTTTCCCTGCTGGCTCTTTGGGCGGGAGACCCATCTCCAGCCATAGGCCATTTTTGTGCCTGGCGCGACGCCAAGTGGGAAAGGGTGGTTTTGAGGCTGAAGGCAGCAGGAAAGCCTGCAGCCCCCAGGTCTGTGGGGCTACGCAAGCGGTTCCCAAAGAGCTTTAGAACAAGGCATAGTTTTCCCTGCTGGCTCTTTGGGCGGGGGACCCATCTCCAGCCGTATGGCCATTTTTGTGCGTGGCCAGGGGCCAAGTGGGAAAGCGTGGTGTCGAGGCTGAAGGCAGCAGGAAGGCCCACAGCCCCCAGGTGTGTGGGGCTATGCAAGCGGTTCCCAAAGAGCTTTAGAACAAGGCATAGTTTTCCCTGCTGGCTCTTTGGGCGGGGGACCCATCTCCAGCCATAGGCCATTTTTGTGCCTGGCCCGGCGCCAAGTGGGAAAGGGTGGCTTTGAGGCTGAAGGCAGCAGGAAAGCCCGCAGCCCCCAGGTCTGTGGGGCTACGCAAGCGGTTCCCAAAGAGCTTTAGAACAAGGCATAGTTTTCCCTGCTGGCTCTTTGGGCGGGGGACCCATCTCCAGCCATAGGCCATTTTTGTGCCTGGCGCGACGCCGAGTGGGAAAGGGTGGCTTTGAGGCTGAAGCAGCAGCAAAGCCTGCAGCCCCCAGGTCTGTGGGGCTACGCAAGCGGTTCCCAAAGAGCTTTAGAACAAGGCATAGTTTTCCCAGCTGGCTCTTAGGGCATGGGACCCATATCCAGCCATAGGCCATTTTTGTGCCTGATGCGGCACCAAGTGGGAAAGGGTGGCTTTGAGGCTGAAGGCAGCAGGAAAGCCCGCAGCCCCCAGGTCTGTGGGGCTACGCAAGCGGTTCCCAAAGAGCTTTAGAACAAGGCATAATTTTCCCTGCTGGCTCTCTGGGCGGGGGACCCATCTCCAGCCGTATGGCCATTTTTCTGCGTGGCCAGGGGCCAAGTGGGAAAGCGTGGTGTCGAGGCTGAAGGCAGCAGGAAGGCCCACAGCCCCCAGGTCTGTGGGGCTACGCAAGCGGTTCCCAAAGAGCTTTAGAACAAGGCATAGTTTTCCCTGATGGCTCTTTGGGCGGGGGACCCATCTCCAGCCGTATGGCCATTTTTGTGCCTGGCGCGGCGCCAAGTGGGAAAGGGTGGCTTTGAGGCTGAAGGCAGCAGGAAAGCCCGCAGCCCCCAGGTCTGTGGGGCTACGCAAGCGGTTCCCAAAGAGCTTTAGAACAAGGCATAGTTTTCCCTGCTGGCTCTTTGGGCGGGGGACCCATCTCCAGCCATATGGCCATTTTTGTGCCTGGCGCAGCGCCAAGTGGGAAAGGGTTGCTTTGAGGCTAAAGGCAGCAGCAAAGCCTGCAGCCCCCAGGTCTGTGGGGCTACGCAAGCGGTTCCCAAAGAGCTTTAGAACAAGGCATAGTTTTCCCTGCTGGCTCTTTGGGCGGGAGACCCATCTCCAGCCATAGGCCATTTTTGTGCCTGGCGCGACGCCAAGTGGGAAAGGGTGTTGTCGAGGCTGAAGGCAGCAGGAAAGCCCGCAGCCCCCAGGTCTGTGGGGCCAAGCAAGCGGTTCCCAAAGAGCTTTAGAACAAGGCATAGTTTTCCCTGCTGGCTCTTTGGGCGGGAGACCCATCTCCAGCCATAGGCCATTTTTGTGCCTGGCGCGACGCCAAGTGGGAAAGGGTGGTTTTGAGGCTGAAGGCAGCAGGAAAGCCCGCAGCCCCCAGGTCTGTGGGGCTACGCAAGTGGTTCCCAAAGAGCTTTAGAACAAGGCATAATTTTCCCTCCTGGCTCTTTGGGCGGGGGACCCATCTCCAGCCGTATGGCCATTTTTGCGCCTGGCGCAGTGCCAAGTGGGAAAGGGTGGTGTCGAGGCTGAAGGCAGCAGGAAAGCCCACAGCCCCCAGGTCTGTGGGGCTACGCAAGCGGTTCCCAAAGAGCTTTAGAACAAGGCATAGTTTTCCCTGCTGGCTCTTTGGGCGGTGGACCCATCTCCAGCCGTATGGCCATTTTTGTGCCTGGCGCGGCGCCAGGTTGGAAAGGGTGGTGTCGAGTCTGAAGGCAGCAGCAAAGACTGCAGCCCCCAGGTCTGTGGGGCCAAGCAAGCGGTTCCCAAAGAGCTTTAGAACAAGGCATAGTTTTCCCTGCTGGCTCTTTGGGCGGGGGACCCATCTCCAGCCGTATGGCCATTTTTGTGCCTGGCGCGACGCCAAGTGGGAAAGGGTGGCTTTGAGGCTGAAGCAGCAGCAAAGCCTGCAGCCCCCAGGTCTGTGGGGCTACGCAAGCGGTTCCCAAAGAGCTTTAGAACAAGGCATAGTTTTCCCAGCTGGCTCTTAGGGCATGGGACCCATATCCAGCCATAGGCCATTTTTGTGCCTGATGCGGCACCAAGTGGGAAAGGGTGGCTTTGAGGCTGAAGGCAGCAGGAAAGCCCGCAGCCCCCAGGTCTGTGGGGCTACGCAAGCGGTTCCCAAAGAGCTTTAGAACAAGGCATAGTTTTCCCTGATGGCTCTTTGGGCGGGGGACCCATCTCCAGCCGTATGGCCATTTTTGTGCCTGGCGCGGCGCCAAGTGGGAAAGGGTGGCTTTGAGGCTGAAGGCAGCAGGAAAGCCTGCAGCCCCCAGGTCTGTGGGGCTACGCAAGCGGTTCCCAAAGAGATTTAGAACAAGGCATAGTTTTCCCTGCTGGCTCTTTGGGCGGGGGACCCATCTCCAGCCATATGGTCATTTTTGTGCCTGGCGCAGCGCCAAGTGGGAAAGGGTTGCTTTGAGGCTGAAGGCAGCAGCAAAGCCTGCAGCCCCCAGGTCTGTGGGGCTACGCAAGCGGTTCCCAAAGAGCTTTAGAACAAGGCATAGTTTTCCCTGCTGGCTCTTTGGGCGGGAGACCCATCTCCAGCCATAGGCCATTTTTGTGCCTGGCGCGACGCCAAGTGGGAAAGGGTGTTGTCGAGGCTGAAGGCAGTAGGAAAGCCCGCAGCCCCCAGGTCTGTGGGGCCAAGCAAGCGGTTCCCAAAGAGCTTTAGAACAAGGCATAGTTTTCCCTGCTGGCTCTTTGGGCGGGAGACCCATCTCCAGCCATAGGCCATTTTTGTGCCTGGCGCGACGCCAAGTGGGAAAGGGTGGTTTTGAGGCTGAAGGCAGCAGGAAAGCCCACAGCCCCCAGGTCTGTGGGGCTACGCAAGTGGTTCCCAAAGAGCTTTAGAACAAGGCATAATTTTCCCTCCTGGCTCTTTGGGCGGGGGACCCATCTCCAGCCGTATGGCCATTTTTGCGCCTGGCGCAGTGCCAAGTGGGAAAGGGTGGTGTCGAGGCTGAAGGCAGCAGGAAAGCCCACAGCCCCCAGGTCTGTGGGGCTACGCAAGCGGTTCCCAAAGAGCTTTAGAACAAGGCATAGTTTTCCCTGCTGGCTCTTTGGGCGGTGGACCCATCTCCAGCCGTATGGCCATTTTTGTGCCTGGCGCGGCGCCAAGTGGGAAAGGGTGGTGTCGAGGCTAAAGGCAGCAGCAAAGCCCGCAGCCCCCAGGTCTGTGGGGCTATGCAAGCGGTTCCCAAAGAGCTTTAGAACAAGGCATAGTTTTCCTTGCTGGCTCTTTGGGCATGGGACCCATCTCCAGCCATAGGCCATTTTTGTGCCTGGCGCGACGCCAGGTTGGAAAGGGTGGTGTCGAGTCTGAAGGCAGCAGCAAAGACTGCAGCCCCCAGGTCTGTGGGGCCAAGCAAGCGGTTCCCAAAGAGCTTTAGAACAAGGCATAGTTTTCCCTGCTGGCTCTTTGGGCGGGGGACCCATCTCCAGCCGTATGGCCATTTTTGTGCCTGGCGCGACGCCAAGTGGGAAAGGGTGGCTTTGAGGCTGAAGGCAGCAGGAAAGCCCGCAGCCCCCAGGTCTGTGGGGCTACGCAAGCGGTTCCCAAAGAGCTTTAGAACAAGGCATAGTTTTCCCTGCTGGCTCTTAGGGCATGGGACCCATATCCAGCCATAGGCCATTTTTGTGCTTGATGCGGCGCCAAGTGGGAAAGGGTGGCTTTGAGGCTGAAGGCAGCAGGAAAGCCCGCAGCCCCCAGGTCTGTGGGGCTACGCAAGCGGTTCCCAAAGAGCTTTAGAACAAGGCATAATTTTCCCTGCTGGCTCTCTGGGCGGGGGACCCATCTCCAGCCGTATGGCCATTTTTGTGCCTGGCGCGGCGCCAAGTGGGAAAGGGTGCTGTCGAGGCTGAAGGCAGCAGGAAAGCCTGCAGCCCCCAGGTCTGTGGGGCTACGCAAGCGGTTCCCAAAGAGCTTTAGAACAAGGCATAGTTTTCCCTGCTGGCTCTTTGGGCGGGGGACCCATCTCCAGCCGTATGGCCATTTTTGTGCGTGGCCAGGGGCCAAGTGGGAAAGGGTGGTGTCGAGGCTGAAGGCAGCAGCAAAGCCCGCAGCCCCCAGGTCTGTGGGGCTACGCAAGCGGTTCCCAAAGAGCTTTAGAACAAGGCATAGTTTTCCCTGCTGGCTCTTTGGGCGGGGGACCCATCTCCAGCCGTATGGCCATTTTTGTGCCTGGCCCGGCGCCAAGTGGGAAAGGGTGGCTTTGAGGCTGAAGGCAGCAGGAAAGCCTGCAGCCCCCAGGTCTGTGGGGCTACGCAAGCGGTTCCCAAAGAGCTTTAGAACAAGGCATAGTTTTCCCTGCTGGCTCTTTGGGCGGGGGACCCATCTCCAGCCGTATGGCCATTTTTGGGCCTGGCGCGGCGCCAAGTGGGAAAGGGTGGTTTTGAGGCTGAAGGCAGCAGCAAAGCCTGCAGCCCCCAGGTCTGTGGGGCTACGCAAGCGGTTCCCAAAGAGCTTTAGAACAAGGCATATTTTTCCCTCCTGGCTCTTTGGGCGGGGGACCCATCTCCAGCCATATGGCCATTTTTATGCCTGGGGCGGCGCCAAGTGGGAAAGGGTGGTGTCGAGGCTGAAGGCAGCAGGAAAGCCCGCAGCCCCCAGGTCTGTGGGGCTACGCAAGTGGTTCCCAAAGAGCTTTAGAACAAGGCCTAGTTTTCCCTGCTGGCTCTTTGGGCGGGGGACCCATCTCCAGCCGTATGGCCATTTTTGTGCCTGGCGCGGCGCCAAGTGGGAAAGGGTGGCTTTGAGGCTGAAGGCAGCAGGAAAGCCTGCAGCCCCCAGGTTTGTGGGGCTACGCAAGCGGTTCCCAAAGAGCTTTAGAACAAGGCATAATTTTCCCTGATGGCTCTCTGGACGGGGGACCCATCTCCAGCCGTATGACCATTTTTGTGCCTGGCGCGGCGTCAAGTGGGAAAGGGTGCTGTCGAGGCTGAAGGCAGCAGGAAAGCCTGCAGCCCCCAGGTCTGTGGGGCTACGCAAGCGGTTCCCAAAGAGCTTTAGAACAAGGCATAGTTTTCCCTGCTGGCTCTTTGGGCGGGGGACCCATCTCCAGCCGTATGGCCATTTTTGTGCCTGGCGCGGCGCCAAGTGGGAAAGGGTGGCTTTGAGGCTGAAGGCAGCAGCAAAGCCCGCAGCCCCCAGGTCTGTGGGGCTACGCAAGCGGTTCCCAAAGAGCTTTAGAACAAGGCATAGTTTTCCCTGCTGGCTCTTTGGGCGGGGGACCCATCTCCAGCCATATGGCCATTTTTGTGCCTGGCGCAGCGCCAAGTGGGAAAGGGTGTTGTCGAGGCTGAAGGCAGCAGGAAAGCCCGCAGCCCCCAGGTCTGTGGGGCCAAGCAAGCGGTTCCCAAAGAGCTTTAGAACAAGGCATAGTTTTCCCTGCTGGCTCTTTGGGCGGGAGACCCATCTCCAGCCATAGGCCATTTTTGTGCCTGGCGCGACGCCAAGTGGGAAAGGGTGGTGTCGAGGCTGAAGGCAGCAGGAAAGCCTGCAGCCCCCAGGTCTGTGGGGCTACGCAAGCGGTTCCCAAAGAGCTTTAGAACAAGGCATAGTTTTCCCTGCTGGCTCTTTGGGCGGGGGACCCATCTCCAGCCGTATGGCCATTTTTGTGCGTGGCCAGGGGCCAAGTGGGAAAGCGTGGTGTCGAGGCTGAAGGCAGCAGGAAGGCCCACAGCCCCCAGGTGTGTGGGGCTATGCAAGCGGTTCCCAAAGAGCTTTAGAACAAGGCATAGTTTTCCTTGCTGGGTCTTTCGGCATGGGACCCATCTCCAGCCATAGACCATTTTTGTGCCTACCGCGGCGCCAAGTGGGAAAGGGTGGCTTTGAGGCTGAAGGCAGCAGGAAAGCCCACACCCCCCAGGTCTGTGGGGCTACGCAAGCGGTTCCCAAAGAGCTTTAGAACAAGGCATAGTTTTCCCTGATGGCTCTTTGGGCGGGGGACCCATCTCCAGCCGTATGGCCATTTTTGTGCCTGGCCCGGCGCCAAGTGGGAAAGGGTGGCTTTGAGGCTGAAGGCAGCAGGAAAGCCCGCAGCCCCCAGGTCTGTGGGGCTACGCAAGCGGTTCCCAAAGAGCTTTAGAACAAGGCATAGTTTTCCCTGCTGGCTCTTTGGGCGGGGGACCCATCTCCAGTCGTATGGCTATTTTTATGCCTGGCGCGGTGCGTAGTGGGAAAGGGTGGTGTCGAGGCTGAAGGCAGCAGGAAAGCCCGCAGCCCCCAGGTCTGTGGGGCTACGCAAGCGGTTCCCAAAGAGCTTTAGAACAAGGCATAATTTTCCCTGCTGGCTCTTTGGGCGGGGGACCCATCTCCAGCCATATGGCCATTTTTGTGCCTGGCGCGGCGCCAAGTGGGAAAGGGTGGCTTTGAGGCTGAAGGCAGCAGGAAAGCCCGCAGCCCCCAGGTCTGTGGGGCTACGCAAGCGGTTCCCAAAGAGCTTTAGAACAAGGCATAGTTTTCCCTGCTGGCTCTTTGGGCGGGGGACCCATCTCCAGCCGTATGGCCATTTTTGTGCCTGGCGCGGCGCCAAGTGGGAAAGGGTGGCTTTGAGGCTGAAGGCAGCAGGAAAGCCCGCAGCCCCCAGGTCTGTGGGGCTACGCAAGCGGTTCCCAAAGAGCTTTAGAACAAGGCATAGTTTTCCCTGCTGGCTCTTTGGGCGGGGGACCCATCTCCAGCCATATGGCCATTTTTGTGCCTGGCGCAGCGCCAAGTGGGAAAGGGTTGCTTTGAGGCTGAAGGCAGCAGCAAAGCCTGCAGCCCCCAGGTCTGTGGGGCTACGCAAGCGGTTCCCAAAGAGCTTTAGAACAAGGCATAGTTTTCCCTGCTGGCTCTTTGGGCGGGAGACCCATCTCCAGCCATAGGCCATTTTTGTGCCTGGCGCGACGCCAAGTGGGAAAGGGTGTTGTCGAGGCTGAAGGCAGCAGGAAAGCCCGCAGCCCCCAGGTCTGTGGGGCCAAGCAAGCGGTTCCCAAAGAGCTTTAGAACAAGGCATAGTTTTCCCTGCTGGCTCTTTGGGCAGGAGACCCATCTCCAGCCATAGGCCATTTTTGTGCCTGGCGCGACGCCAAGTGGGAAAGGGTGGTTTTGAGGCTGAAGGCAGCAGGAAAGCCTGCAGCCCCCAGGTCTGTGGGGCTACGCAAGGGGTTCCCAAAGAGCTTTAGAACAAGGCATAGTTTTCCCTGCTGGCTCTTTGGGCGGGGGACCCATCTCCAGCGGTATGGCCATTTTTGTGCCTGGCGCGGCGCCAAGTGGGAAAGGGTGGTGTCGAGGCTGAAGGCAGCAGGAAAGCCCGCAGCCCCCAGGTCTGTGGGGCTACGCAAGTGGTTCCCAAAGAGCTTTAGAACAAGGCATAGTTTTCCCTGCTGGCTCTTTGGGCGGGGGACCCATCTCCAGCCATAGGCCATTTTTGTGCCTGGCGCGACGCCGAGTGGGAAAGGGTGGCTTTGAGGCTGAAGCAGCAGCAAAGCCTGCAGCCCCCAGGTCTGTGGGGCTACGCAAGCGGTTCCCAAAGAGCTTTAGAACAAGGCATAGTTTTCCCAGCTGGCTCTTAGGGCATGGGACCCATATCCAGCCATAGGCCATTTTTGTGCCTGATGCGGCACCAAGTGGGAAAGGGTGGCTTTGAGGCTGAAGGCAGCAGGAAAGCCCGCAGCCCCCAGGTCTGTGGGGCTACGCAAGCGGTTCCCAAAGAGCTTTAGAACAAGGCATAATTTTCCCTGCTGGCTCTCTGGGCGGGGGACCCATCTCCAGCCGTATGGCCATTTTTGTGCGTGGCCAGGGGCCAAGTGGGAAAGCGTGGTGTCGAGGCTGAAGGCAGCAGGAAGGCCCACAGCCCCCAGGTCTGTGGGGCTACGCAAGCGGTTCCCAAAGAGCTTTAGAACAAGGCATAGTTTTCCCTGATGGCTCTTTGGGCGGGGGACCCATCTCCAGCCGTATGGCCATTTTTGTGCCTGGCGCGGCGCCAAGTGGGAAAGGGTGGCTTTGAGGCTGAAGGCAGCAGGAAAGCCCGCAGCCCCCAGGTCTGTGGGGCTACGCAAGCGGTTCCCAAAGAGCTTTAGAACAAGGCATAGTTTTCCCTGCTGGCTCTTTGGGCGGGGGACCCATCTCCAGCCATATGGCCATTTTTGTGCCTGGCGCAGCGCCAAGTGGGAAAGGGTTGCTTTGAGGCTGAAGGCAGCAGCAAAGCCTGCAGCCCCCAGGTCTGTGGGGCTACGCAAGCGGTTCCCAAAGAGCTTTAGAACAAGGCATAGTTTTCCCTGCTGGCTCTTTGGGCGGGAGACCCATCTCCAGCCATAGGCCATTTTTGTGCCTGGCGCGACGCCAAGTGGGAAAGGGTGTTGTCGAGGCTGAAGGCAGCAGGAAAGCCCGCAGCCCCCAGGTCTGTGGGGCCAAGCAAGCGGTTCCCAAAGAGCTTTAGAACAAGGCATAGTTTTCCCTGATGGCTCTTTGGGCGGGAGACCCATCTCCAGCCATAGGCCATTTTTGTGCCTGGCGCGACGCCAAGTGGGAAAGGGTGGTTTTGAGGCTGAAGGCAGCAGGAAAGCCCGCAGCCCCCAGGTCTGTGGGGCTACGCAAGTGGTTCCCAAAGAGCTTTAGAACAAGGCATAATTTTCCCTCCTGGCTCTTTGGGCGGGGGACCCATCTCCAGCCGTATGGCCATTTTTGCGCCTGGCGCAGTGCCAAGTGGGAAAGGGTGGTGTCGAGGCTGAAGGCAGCAGGAAAGCCCACAGCCCCCAGGTCTGTGGGGCTACGCAAGCGGTTCCCAAAGAGCTTTAGAACAAGGCATAGTTTTCCCTGCTGGCTCTTTGGGCGGTGGACCCATCTCCAGCCGTATGGCCATTTTTGTGCCTGGCGCGGCGCCAAGTGGGAAAGGGTGGCTTTGAGGCTGAAGGCAGCAGGAAAGCCCGCAGCCCCCAGGTCTGTGGGGCTATGCAAGCGGTTCCCAAAGAGCTTTAGAACAAGGCATAGTTTTCCTTGCTGGCTCTTTGGGCATGGGACCCATCTCCAGCCATAGGCCATTTTTGTGCCTGGCGCGACGCCAGGTTGGAAAGGGTGGTGTCGAGTCTGAAGGCAGCAGCAAAGACTGCAGCCCCCAGGTCTGTGGGGCCAAGCAAGCGGTTCCCAAAGAGCTTTAGAACAAGGCATAGTTTTCCCTGCTGGCTCTTTGGGCGGGGGACCCATCTCCAGCCGTATGGCCATTTTTGTGCCTGGCGCGACGCCAAGTGGGAAAGGGTGGCTTTGAGGCTGAAGCAGCAGCAAAGCCTGCAGCCCCCAGGTCTGTGGGGCTACGCAAGCGGTTCCCAAAGAGCTTTAGAACAAGGCATAGTTTTCCCAGCTGGCTCTTAGGGCATGGGACCCATATCCAGCCATAGGCCATTTTTGTGCCTGATGCGGCACCAAGTGGGAAAGGGTGGCTTTGAGGCTGAAGGCAGCAGGAAAGCCCGCAGCCCCCAGGTCTGTGGGGCTACGCAAGCGGTTCCCAAAGAGCTTTAGAACAAGGCATAGTTTTCCCTGATGGCTCTTTGGGCGGGGGACCCATCTCCAGCCGTATGGCCATTTTTGTGCCTGGCGCGGCGCCAAGTGGGAAAGGGTGGCTTTGAGGCTGAAGGCAGCAGGAAAGCCTGCAGCCCCCAGGTCTGTGGGGCTACGCAAGCGGTTCCCAAAGAGATTTAGAACAAGGCATAGTTTTCCCTGCTGGCTCTTTGGGCGGGGGACCCATCTCCAGCCATATGGTCATTTTTGTGCCTGGCGCAGCGCCAAGTGGGAAAGGGTTGCTTTGAGGCTGAAGGCAGCAGCAAAGCCTGCAGCCCCCAGGTCTGTGGGGCTACGCAAGCGGTTCCCAAAGAGCTTTAGAACAAGGCATAGTTTTCCCTGCTGGCTCTTTGGGCGGGAGACCCATCTCCAGCCATAGGCCATTTTTGTGCCTGGCGCGACGCCAAGTGGGAAAGGGTGTTGTCGAGGCTGAAGGCAGTAGGAAAGCCCGCAGCCCCCAGGTCTGTGGGGCCAAGCAAGCGGTTCCCAAAGAGCTTTAGAACAAGGCATAGTTTTCCCTGCTGGCTCTTTGGGCGGGAGACCCATCTCCAGCCATAGGCCATTTTTGTGCCTGGCGCGACGCCAAGTGGGAAAGGGTGGTTTTGAGGCTGAAGGCAGCAGGAAAGCCCGCAGCCCCCAGGTCTGTGGGGCTACGCAAGTGGTTCCCAAAGAGCTTTAGAACAAGGCATAATTTTCCCTCCTGGCTCTTTGGGCGGGGGACCCATCTCCAGCCGTATGGCCATTTTTGCGCCTGGCGCAGTGCCAAGTGGGAAAGGGTGGTGTCGAGGCTGAAGGCAGCAGGAAAGCCCACAGCCCCCAGGTCTGTGGGGCTACGCAAGCGGTTCCCAAAGAGCTTTAGAACAAGGCATAGTTTTCCCTGCTGGCTCTTTGGGCGGGGGACCCATCTCCAGCCGTATGGCCATTTTTGTGCCTGGCGCGGCGCCAAGTGGGAAAGGGTGGTGTCGAGGCTGAAGGCAGCAGCAAAGCCCGCAGCCCCCAGGTCTGTGGGGCTATGCAAGCGGTTCCCAAAGAGCTTTAGAACAAGGCATAGTTTTCCTTGCTGGCTCTTTGGGCATGGGACCCATCTCCAGCCATAGGCCATTTTTGTGCCTGGCGCGACGCCAGGTTGGAAAGGGTGGTGTCGAGTCTGAAGGCAGCAGCAAAGACTGCAGCCCCCAGGTCTGTGGGGCCAAGCAAGCGGTTCCCAAAGAGCTTTAGAACAAGGCATAGTTTTCCCTGCTGGCTCTTTGGGCGGGGGACCCATCTCCAGCCGTATGGCCATTTTTGTGCCTGGCGCGACGCCAAGTGGGAAAGGGTGGCTTTGAGGCTGAAGCAGCAGCAAAGCCTGCAGCCCCCAGGTCTGTGGGGCTACGCAAGCGGTTCCCAAAGAGCTTTAGAACAAGGCATAGTTTTCCCAGCTGGCTCTTAGGGCATGGGACCCATATCCAGCCATAGGCCATTTTTGTGCCTGATGCGGCACCAAGTGGGAAAGGGTGGCTTTGAGGCTGAAGGCAGCAGGAAAGCCCGCAGCCCCCAGGTCTGTGGGGCTACGCAAGCGGTTCCCAAAGAGCTTTAGAACAAGGCATAATTTTCCCTGCTGGCTCTCTGGGCGGGGGACCCATCTCCAGCCGTATGGCCATTTTTGTGCCTGGCACGGCGCCAACTGGGAAAGGGTGCTGTCGAGGCTGAAGGCAGCAGGAGAGCCTGCAGCCCCCAGGTCTGTGCGGCTACGCAAGCGGTTCCCAAAGAGTTTTAGAACAAGGCATAGTTTTCCCTGCTGGCTCTTTGGGCGGGGGACCCATCTCCAGCCGTATGGCCATTTTTGTGCGTGGCCAGGGGCCAAGTGGGAAAGCGTGGTGTCGAGGCTGAAGGCAGCAGGAAGGCCCACAGCCCCCAGGTCTGTGGGGCTATGCAAGCGGTTCCCAAAGAGCTTTAGAACAAGGCATAGTTTTCCTTGCTGGGTCTTTGGGCATGGGACCCATCTCCAGCCATAGACCATTTTTGTGCCTACCGCGGCGCCAAGTGGGAAAGGGTGGCTTTGAGGCTGAAGGCAGCAGGAAAGCCCACACCCCCCAGGTCTGTGGGGCTACGCAAGCGGTTCCCAAAGAGCTTTAGAACAAGGCATAATTTTCCCTCCTGGCTCTTTGGGCGGGGGACCCATCTCCAGCCGTATGGCCATTTTTGCGCCTGGCGCAGTGCCAAGTGGGAAAGGGTGGTGTCGAGGCTGAAGGCAGCAGGAAAGCCCACAGCCCCCAGGTCTGTGGGGCTACGCAAGCGGTTCCCAAAGAGCTTTAGAACAAGGCATAGTTTTCCCTGCTGGCTCTTTGGGCGGTGGACCCATCTCCAGCCGTATGGCCATTTTTGTGCCTGGCGCGGCGCCAAGTGGGAAAGGGTGGCTTTGAGGCTGAAGGCAGCAGGAAAGCCCGCAGCCCCCAGGTCTGTGGGGCTATGCAAGCGGTTCCCAAAGAGCTTTAGAACAAGGCATAGTTTTCCTTGCTGGCTCTTTGGGCATGGGACCCATCTCCAGCCATAGGCCATTTTTGTGCCTGGCGCGACGCCAGGTTGGAAAGGGTGGTGTCGAGTCTGAAGGCAGCAGCAAAGACTGCAGCCCCCAGGTCTGTGGGGCCAAGCAAGCGGTTCCCAAAGAGCTTTAGAACAAGGCATAGTTTTCCCTGCTGGCTCTTTGGGCGGGGGACCCATCTCCAGCCGTATGGCCATTTTTGTGCCTGGCGCGACGCCAAGTGGGAAAGGGTGGCTTTGAGGCTGAAGGCAGCAGGAAAGCCTGCAGCCCCCAGGTCTGTGGGGCTACGCAAGCGGTTCCCAAAGAGCTTTAGAACAAGGCATAGTTTTCCCTGCTGGCTCTTTGGGCGGGGGACCCATCTCCAGCCATATGGTCATTTTTGTGCCTGGCGCAGCGCCAAGTGGGAAAGGGTTGCTTTGAGGCTGAAGGCAGCAGCAAAGCCTGCAGCCCCCAGGTCTGTGGGGCTACGCAAGCGGTTCCCAAAGAGCTTTAGAACAAGGCATAGTTTTCCCTGCTGGCTCTTTGGGCGGGAGACCCATCTCCAGCCATAGGCCATTTTTGTGCCTGGCGCGACGCCAAGTGGGAAAGGGTGTTGTCGAGGCTGAAGGCAGTAGGAAAGCCCGCAGCCCCCAGGTCTGTGGGGCCAAGCAAGCGGTTCCCAAAGAGCTTTAGAACAAGGCATAGTTTTCCCTGCTGGCTCTTTGGGCGGGAGACCCATCTCCAGCCATAGGCCATTTTTGTGCCTGGCGCGACGCCAAGTGGGAAAGGGTGGTTTTGAGGCTGAAGGCAGCAGGAAAGCCCGCAGCCCCCAGGTCTGTGGGGCTACGCAAGTGGTTCCCAAAGAGCTTTAGAACAAGGCATAATTTTCCCTCCTGGCTCTTTGGGCGGGGGACCCATCTCCAGCCGTATGGCCATTTTTGCGCCTGGCGCAGTGCCAAGTGGGAAAGGGTGGTGTCGAGGCTGAAGGCAGCAGGAAAGCCCACAGCCCCCAGGTCTGTGGGGCTACGCAAGCGGTTCCCAAAGAGCTTTAGAACAAGGCATAGTTTTCCCTGCTGGCTCTTTGGGCGGGGGACCCATCTCCAGCCGTATGGCCATTTTTGTGCCTGGCGCGGCGCCAAGTGGGAAAGGGTGGTGTCGAGGCTGAAGGCAGCAGCAAAGCCCGCAGCCCCCAGGTCTGTGGGGCTATGCAAGCGGTTCCCAAAGAGCTTTAGAACAAGGCATAGTTTTCCTTGCTGGCTCTTTGGGCATGGGACCCATCTCCAGCCATAGGCCATTTTTGTGCCTGGCGCGACGCCAGGTTGGAAAGGGTGGTGTCGAGTCTGAAGGCAGCAGCAAAGACTGCAGCCCCCAGGTCTGTGGGGCCAAGCAAGCGGTTCCCAAAGAGCTTTAGAACAAGGCATAGTTTTCCCTGCTGGCTCTTTGGGCGGGGGACCCATCTCCAGCCGTATGGCCATTTTTGTGCCTGGCGCGACGCCAAGTGGGAAAGGGTGGCTTTGAGGCTGAAGCAGCAGCAAAGCCTGCAGCCCCCAGGTCTGTGGGGCTACGCAAGCGGTTCCCAAAGAGCTTTAGAACAAGGCATAGTTTTCCCAGCTGGCTCTTAGGGCATGGGACCCATATCCAGCCATAGGCCATTTTTGTGCCTGATGCGGCACCAAGTGGGAAAGGGTGGCTTTGAGGCTGAAGGCAGCAGGAAAGCCCGCAGCCCCCAGGTCTGTGGGGCTACGCAAGCGGTTCCCAAAGAGCTTTAGAACAAGGCATAATTTTCCCTGCTGGCTCTCTGGGCGGGGGACCCATCTCCAGCCGTATGGCCATTTTTGTGCCTGGCACGGCGCCAACTGGGAAAGGGTGCTGTCGAGGCTGAAGGCAGCAGGAGAGCCTGCAGCCCCCAGGTCTGTGCGGCTACGCAAGCGGTTCCCAAAGAGTTTTAGAACAAGGCATAGTTTTCCCTGCTGGCTCTTTGGGCGGGGGACCCATCTCCAGCCGTATGGCCATTTTTGTGCGTGGCCAGGGGCCAAGTGGGAAAGCGTGGTGTCGAGGCTGAAGGCAGCAGGAAGGCCCACAGCCCCCAGGTCTGTGGGGCTATGCAAGCGGTTCCCAAAGAGCTTTAGAACAAGGCATAGTTTTCCTTGCTGGGTCTTTGGGCATGGGACCCATCTCCAGCCATAGACCATTTTTGTGCCTACCGCGGCGCCAAGTGGGAAAGGGTGGCTTTGAGGCTGAAGGCAGCAGGAAAGCCCACACCCCCCAGGTCTGTGGGGCTACGCAAGCGGTTCCCAAAGAGCTTTAGAACAAGGCATAGTTTTCCCTGCTGGCTCTTTGGGCGGGGGACCCATCTCCAGCCGTATGGCCATTTTTGTGCCTGGCGCGGCGCCAAGTGGGAAAGGGTGGCTTTGAGGCTGAAGGCAGCAGGAAAGCCCGCAGCCCCCAGGTCTGTGGGGCTACGCAAGCGGTTCCCAAAGAGCTTTAGAACAAGGCATAGTTTTCCCTGCTGGCTCTTTGGGCGGGGGACCCATCTCCAGTCGTATGGCTATTTTTATGCCTGGCGCGGTGCGTAGTGGGAAAGGGTGGTGTCGAGGCTGAAGGCAGCAGGAAAGCCCGCAGCCCCCAGGTCTGTGGGGCTACGCAAGCGGTTCCCAAAGAGCTTTAGAACAAGGCATAGTTTTCCCTGCTGGCTCTTTGGGCGGGTGACCCATCTCCAGCCGTATGGCCATTTTTGTGCCTGATGCGGCGCCAAGTGGGAAAGGGTGTTGTCGAGGCTGAAGGCAGCAGGAAAGCCCGCAGCCCCCAGGTCTGTGGGGCTATGCAAGCGGTTCCCAAAGAGCTTTAGAACAAGGCATAGTTTTCCCTGCTGGCTCTTTGGGCGGGAGACCCATCTCCAGCCATAGGCCATTTTTGTGCCTGGCGCGACGCCAAGTGGGAAAGGGTGGGTTGAGGCTGAAGGCAGCAGGAAAGACTGCAGCCCCCAGGTCTGTGGGGCTACGCAAGCGGTTCCCAAAGAGCTTTAGAACAAGGCATAGTTTTCCCTGCTGGCTCTTTGGGCGGGGGACCCATCTCCAGTCGTATGGCTATTTTTATGCCTGGCGCGGTGCGTAGTGGGAAAGGGTGGTTTTGAGGCTGAAGGCAGCAGGAAAGCCCGCAGCCCCCAGGTCTGTGGGGCTACGCAAGCGGTTCCCAAAGAGCTTTAGAACAAGGCATAGTTTTCCCTGCTGGCTCTTTGGGCGGGGGACCCATCTCCAGCCGTATGGCCATTTTTGTGCCTGATGCGGCGCCAAGTGGGAAAGGGTGGCTTTGAGGCTGAAGACAGCAGGAAAGCCCGCAGCCCCCAGGTCTGTGGGGCTACGCAAGCGGTTCCCAAAGAGCTTTAGAACAAGGCATAGTTTTCCCTGCTGGCTCCTCGGGCGGGGGACCCATCTCCAGCCATAGGCCATTTTTGTGCCTGGCGCGACGCCAAGTGGGAAAGGGTGTTGTCGAGGCTGAAGGCAGCAGGAAAGCCCGCAGCCCCCAGGTCTGTGGGGCCAAGCAAGCGGTTCCCAAAGAGCTTTAGAACAAGGCATAGTTTTCCCTGCTGGCTCTTTGGGCGGGAGACCCATCTCCAGCCATAGGCCATTTTTGTGCCTGGCGCGACGCCAAGTGGGAAAGGGTGGCTTTGAGGCTGAAGGCAGCAGCAAAGCCTGCAGCCCCCAGGTCTGTGGGGCTACGCAAGCGGTTCCCAAAGAGCTTTAGAACAAGGCATAGTTTTCCCTGCTGGCTCTTTGGGCGGGGGACCCATCTCCAGTCTTATCGCTATTTTTATGCCTGGCGCGGTGCGTAGTGGGAAAGGGTGGTTTTGAGGCTGAAGGCAGCAGGAAAGCCCGCAGCCCCCAGGTCTGTGGGGCTACGCAAGCGGTTCCCAAAGAGCTTTAGAACAAGGCATAGTTTTCCCTGATGGCTCTTTGGGCGGGGGACCCATCTCCAGCCGTATGGCCATTTTTGTGCCTGGCGCGGCGCCAAGTGGGAAAGGGTGGCTTTGAGGCTGAAGGCAGCAGGAAAGCCCGCAGCCCCCAGGTCTGTGGGGCTACGCAAGCGGTTCCCAAAGAGATTTAGAACAAGGCATAGTTTTCCCTGCTGGCTCTTTGGGCGGGGGACCCATCTCCAGCCATATGGCCATTTTTGTGCCTGGCGCAGCGCCAAGTGGGAAAGGGTTGCTTTGAGGCTGAAGGCAGCAGGAAAGCCTGCAGCCCCCAGGTCTGTGGGGCCAAGCAAGCGGTTCCCAAAGAGCTTTAGAACAAGGCATAGTTTTCCCTGCTGACTCTTTGGGCGGGGGACCCATCTCCAGTCGTATGGCTATTTTTATGCCTGGTGCGGTGCGTAGTGGGAAAAGGTGGTTTTGAGGCCGAAGGCAGCAGGAAAGCCCACAGCCCCCAGGTCTGTGGGGCTACGCAAGCGGTTCCCAAAGAGCTTTAGAACAAGGCATAATTTTCCCTGCTGGCTCTTTGGGCGGGGGACCCATCTCCAGCCGTATGGCCATTTTTGCGCCTGGCGCAGTGCCAAGTGGGAAAGGGTTCTGTCGAGGCTGAAGGCAGCAGGAAAGCCCGCAGCCCCCAGGTCTGTGGGGCTACGCAAGCGGTTCCCAAAGAGCTTTAGAACAAGGCATAGTTTTCCCTGCTGGCTCCTTGGGCAGGGGACCCATCTCCAGCCATATGGCCATTTTTGTGCCTGGCGCGGCGCCAAGTGGGAAAGGGTGGCTTTGAGGCTGAAGGCAGCAGGAAAGCCCACACCCCCCAGGTCTGTGGGGCCAAGCAAGCGGTTCCCAAAGAGCTTTAGAACAAGGCATAGTTTTCCCTGCTGGCTCTTTGGGCGGGGGACCCATCTCCAGCCGTATGGCCATTTTTGGGCCTAGCGCGGTGCGTAATGTGAAAGGGTGGCTTTGAGGCTGAAGGCAGCAGGAAAGCCCGCAGCCCCCAGGTCTGTGGGGCTATGCAAGCGGTTCCCAAAGAGCTTTAGAACAAGGCATAGTTTTCCCTGCTGGCTCTTTCGGCGGGGGACCCATCTCCAGCCATAGGCCATTTTTGTGCCTAGCGCGGCGCCAAGTGGGAAAGGGTGGCTTTGAGGCTGAAGGCAGCAGGAAAGCCTGCAGCCCCCAGGTTTGTGGGGCTACGCAAGCGGTTCCCAAAGAGCTTTAGAACAAGGCATAGTTTTCCCAGCTGGCTCTTTGGGCATGGGACCCCTCTTCAGCCGTATGGCCATTTTTGTGCCTGGCGCGGCGCCAGGTGGGAAAGGGTGGTGTCGAGTGTGAAGGCAGCAGCAAAGCCTGCAGCCCCCAGGTCTGTGGGGCCAAGCAAGCGGTTCCCAAAGAGCTTTAGAACAAGGCATAGTTTTCCCTGCTGGCTCTTTCGGCATGGGACCCATCTCCAGCCATAGGCCATTTTTGTGCCTGGCGCGACGCCAAGTGGGAAAGGGTGGCTTTGAGGCTGAAGGCAGCAGCAAAGCCTGCAGCCCCCAGGTCTGTGGGGCTACGCAAGCGGTTCCCAAAGAGCTTTAGAACAAGGCATAGTTTTCCCTGATGGCTCTTTGGGCGGGGGACCCATCTCCAGCCGTATGGCCATTTTTGTGCCTGGCGCGGCGCCAAGTGGGAAAGGGTGGCTTTGAGGCTGAAGGCAGCAGGAAAGCCTGCAGCCCCCAGGTCTGTGGGGCTACGCAAGCGGTTCCCAAAGAGCTTTAGAACAAGGCATAGATTTCCCTGCTGGCTCTTTGGGCGGGGGACCCATCTCCAGCCGTATGGCCATTTTTGTGCGTGGCCAGGGGCCAAGTGGGAAAGGGTGGTGTCGAGGCTGAAGGCAGCAGGAAAGCCCGCAGCCCCCAGGTCTGTGGGGCTACGCAAGCGGTTCCCAAAGAGCTTTAGAACAAGGCATAGTTTTCCCTGCTGGCTCTTTGGGCGGGGGACCCATCTCCAGCCATATGGCCATTTTTATGCCTGGCCCGGCGCCAAGTGGGAAAGGGTGGCTTTGAGGCTGAAGGCAGCAGGAAAGCCCACACCCCCCAGGTCTGTGGGGCTACGCAAGCGGTTCCCAAAGAGCTTTAGAACAAGGCATAGTTTTCCCTGCTGGCTCTTTGGGCATGGGACCCATCTCCAGCCGTATGGCCATTTTTGTGCCTGGCGCGGCGCCAAGTGGGAAAGGGTGGCTTTGAGGCTGAAGGCAGCAGGAAAGCCCGCAGCCCCCAGGTTTGTGGGGCTACGCAAGCGGTTCCCAAAGAGCTTTAGAACAAGGCATAATTTTCCCTGCTGGCTCTTTGGGCGGGGGACCCATCTCCAGCCGTATGGCCATTTTTGTGCCTGGCGCGGCGTCAAGTGGGAAAGGGTGCTGTCGAGGCTGAAGGCAGCAGGAAAGCCTGCAGCCCCCAGATCTGTGGGGCTACGCAAGCGGTTCCCAAAGAGCTTTAGAACAAGGCATAGTTTTCCCTGCTGGCTCTTTGGGCGGGGGACCCATCTCCAGCCGTCTATCTATTTTTGTGCCTGGCGCGGTGCGTAGTGGCAAAGGGTCGTTTTGAGGCTGAAGGCAGCAGGAAAGCCCGCAGCCCCCAGGTCTGTAGGGCTACGCAAGTGGTTCCCAAAGAGCTTTAGAACAAGGCATAGTTTTCCCTGCTGGCTCTTTGGGCGGGGACCCATCTCCAGCCGTATGGCCATTTTTGTGCCTGGCGCGGCGCCAAGTGGGAAAGGGTGGCTTTGAGGCTGAAGGCAGCAGGAAAGCCTCCAGCCCCCAGGTCTGTGGGGATACGCAAGTGGTTCCCAAAGAGCTTTAGAACAAGGCATAGTTTTCCCTGCTGGCTCTTTGGGCGGGGGACCCATCTCCAGCCATAGGCCATTTTTGTGCCTGATGCGGCGCCAAGTGGGAAAGGGTGGCTTTGAGGCTGAAGACAGCAGGAAAGCCCACACCCCCCAGGTCTGTGGGGCTATGCAAGCGGTTCCCAAAGAGCTTTAGAACAAGGCATAGTTTTCCCTGCTGGCTCTTTGGGCGGGGGACCCATCTCCAGCCGTATGGCCATTTTTGTGCCTGGCGCGGCGCCAAGTGGGAAAGGGTGGCTTTGAGGCTGAAGGCAGCAGGAAAGCCTGCAGCCCCCAGGTTTGTGGGGCTACGCAAGCGGTTCCCAAAGAGCTTTAGAACAAGGCATAGTTTTCCCTGCTGGCTCTTTGGGCGGGGGACCCATCTCCAGCCGTATGGCCATTTTTGTGCCTGGCGCGGCGCCAAGTGGGAAAGGGTGGCTTTGAGGCTGAAGGCAGCAGGAAAGCCTGCAGCCCCCAGGTTTGTGGGGCTACGCAAGCGGTTCCCAAAGAGCTTTAGAACAAGGCATAATTTTCCCTGCTGGCTCTTTGGGCGGGGGACCCATCTCCAGCCATAGGCCATTTCTGTGCCTGATAGGGCGCCAAGTGGGAAAGGGTGGCTTTGATGCTGAAGACAGCAGGAAAGCCTGCAGCCCCCAGGTCTGTCGGGCTATGCAAGCAGTTCCCAAAGAGCTTTAGAACAAGGCATAGTTTTCCCTGCTGGCTCTTTGGGCGGTGGACCCATCTCCAGCCGTATGGCCATTTTTGTGCCTGGCGCGGCGCCAAGTGGGAAAGGGTGGTGTCGAGGCTGAAGGCAGCAGCAAAGCCCGCAGCCCCCAGGTCTGTGGGGCTATGCAAGCGGTTCCCAAAGAGCTTTAGAACAAGGCATAGTTTTCCCTGCTGGCTCTTTGGGCATGGGACCCATCTCCAGCCATAGGCCATTTTTGTGCCTGATGCGGCACCAAGTGGGAAAGGGTGGCTTTGAGGCTGAAGGCAGCAGGAAAGCCCGCAGCCCCCAGGTCTGTGCGGCTACGCAAGCGGTTCCCAAAGAGCTTTAGAACAAGGCATAATTTTCCCTGCTGGCTCTCTGGGCGGGGGACCCATCTCCAGCCGTATGGCCATTTTTGTGCCTGGCGCGGCGTCAAGTGGGAAAGGGTGCTGTCGAGGCTGAAGGCAGCAGGAAAGCCCGCAGCCCCCAGGTCTGTGGGTCTACGCAAGCGGTTCCCAAAGAGCTTTAGAACAAGGCATAGTTTTCCCTGCTGGCTCTTTGGGCGGGGGACCCATCTCCAGCCGTATGGCCATTTTTGTGCGTGGCCAGGGGCCAAGTGGGAAAGGGTGGTGTCGAGGCTGAAGGCAGCAGGAAAGCCCACAGCCCCCAGGTCTGTGGGGCTATGCAAGCGGTTCCCAAAGAGCTTTAGAACAAGGCATAGTTTTCCCTGCTGGCTCTTTTGGCATGGGACACATCTCCAGCCGTATGGCCATTTTTGTGCCTGGCCCGGCGCCAAGTGGGAAAGGGTGGCTTTGAGGCTGAAGGCAGCAGGAAAGCCTGCAGCCCCCAGGTCTGTGGGGCTACGCAAGCGGTTCCCAAAGAGCTTTAGAACAAGGCATAGTTTTCCCTGCTGGCTCTTTGGGCGGGGGACCCATCTCCAGCCGTATGGCCATTTTTGGGCCTGGCGGGGCGCCAAGTGGGGAAGGGTGGTTTTGAGGCTGAAGGCAGCAGCAAAGCCTGCAGCCCCCAGGTCTGTGGGGCCAAGCAAGCGGTTCCCAAAGAGCTTTAGAACAAGGCATAGTTTTCCCTGCTGGCTCTTTGGGCGGGGGACCCATCTCCAGCCATATGGCCATATTTATGCCTGGCGAAGCGCCAAGTGGGAAAGGGTGGCTTTGAGGCTGAAGGCAGCAGGAAAGCCCGCAGCCCCCATGTCTGTGGGGCTACGGAAGCGGTTCCCAAAGAGCTTTAGAACAAGGCATAGTTTTCCCTGCTGGCTCTTTGGGCGGGAGACCCATATCCAGCCATAGGCCCTTTTTGTGCCTGGCGCGACGCCAAGTGGGAAAGGGTGTTGTCGAGGCTGAAGGCAGCAGGAAAGCCCGCAGCCCCCAGGTCTGTGGGGCTACGCAAGCGGTTCCCAAAGAGCTTTAGAACAAGGCATAGTTTTTCCTGCTGGCTCTTTGGGCGGGGGACCCATCTCCAGCCGTATGGCCATTTTTGAGCCTGGCGCGGCGCCAAGTGGGAAAGGGTGTTGTCGAGGCTGAAGGCAGCAGGAAAGCCCGCAGCCCCCAGGTCTGTGCGGCTACGCAAGCGGTTCCCAAAGAGCTTTAGAACAAGGCATAGTTTTCCCTGCTGGCTCTTTGGGCGTGGGACCCATCTGCAGCCATAGGCCATTTTTGTGCCTGGCGCGACGCCAAGTGGGAAAGGGTGGTGTCGAGGCTGAACGCAGCAGTAAAGCCTGCAGCCCCCAGGTCTGTGCGGCTACGCAAGCGGTTCCCAAAGAGCTTTAGAACAAGGCATAGTTTTCCCTGCTGGCTCTTTGGGCGGGGGACCCATCTCCAGCAGTCTAGCTATTTTTGTGCCTGGCGCGGTGCGTAGTGGCAAAGGGTCGTTTTGAGGCTGAAGGCAGCAGGAAAGCCCGCAGCCCCCAGGTCTGTGGGGCCAAGCAAGCGGTTCCCAAAGAGCTTTAGAACAAGGCATAGTTTTCCCTGCTGGCTCTTTGGGCGGGGGACCCATCTCCAGCCATAGGCCATTTTTGTGCCTGGCGCGGCGCCAAGTGGGAAAGGGTGGCTTTGAGGCTGAAGGCAGCAGCAAAGCCTGCAGCCCCCAGGTCTGTGGGGCTACGCAAGCGGTTCCCAAAGAGCTTTAGAACAAGGCATAGTTTTCCCAGCTGGCTCTTAGGGCATGGGACCCATATCCAGCCATAGGCCATTTTTGTGCCTGATGCGGCACCAAGTGGGAAAGGGTGGCTTTGAGGCTGAAGGCAGCAGGAAAGCCCGCAGCCCCCAGGTCTGTGGGGCTACGCAAGCGGTTCCCAAAGAGCTTTAGAACAAGGCATAATTTTCCCTGCTGGCTCTCTGGGCGGGGGACCCATCTCCAGCCGTATGGCCATTTTTGTGCCTGGCGCGGCGCCAAGTGGGAAAGGGTGGCTTTGAGGCTGAAGGCAGCAGCAAAGCCTGCAGCCCCCAGGTCTGTGCGGCTACGCAAGCGGTTCCCAAAGAGCTTTAGAACAAGGCATAGTTTTCCCTGCTGGCTCTTTGGGCGGGGGACCCATCTCCAGCCGTATGGCCATTTTTGTGCGTGGCCAGGGGCCAAGTGGGAAAGGGTGGTGTCGAGGCTGAAGGCAGCAGGAAGGCCCACAGCCCCCAGGTCTGTGGGGCTACGCAAGCGGTTCCCAAAGAGCTTTAGAACAAGGCATAGTTTTCCTTGCTGGGTCTTTGGGCATGGGACCCATCTCCAGCCATAGACCATTTTTGTGCCTACCGCGGCGCCAAGTGGGAAAGGGTGGCTTTGAGGCTGAAGACAGCAGGAAAGCCTGCAGCCCCCAGGTCTGTGGGGCTACGCAAGCGGTTCCCAAAGAGCTTTAGAACAAGGCCTAGTTTTCCCTGCTGGCTCTTTGGGCGGGGGACCCATCTCCAGCCGTATGGCCATTTTTGTGCCTGGCGCGGCGCAAGTGGGAAAGGGTGGCTTTGAGGCTGAAGGCAGCAGGAAAGCCTGCAGCCCCCAGGTTTGTGGGGCTACGCAAGCGGTTCCCAAAGAGCTTTATAACAAGGCATAGTTTTCCCTGCTGGCTCTTTGGGCGGGGGACCCATCTCCAGCCGTATGGCCATTTTTGTGCGTGGCCAGGGGCCAAGTGGGAAAGGGTGGTGTCGAGGCTGAAGGCAGCAGGAAGGCCCACAGCCCCCAGGTCTGTGGGGCTATGCAAGCGGTTCCCAAAGAGCTTTAGAACAAGGCATAGTTTTCCTTGCTGGATCTTTGGGCATGGGACCCATCTCCAGCCATAGACCATTTTTGTGCCTACCGCAGCGCCAAGTGGGAAAGGGTGGCTTTGAGGCTGAAGACAGCAGGAAAGCCCACAGCCCCCAGGTCTGTGGGGCTACGCAAGCGGTTCCCAAAGAGCTTTAGAACAAGGCCTAGTTTTCCCTGCTGGCTCTTTGGGCGGGGGACCCATCTCCAGCCGTATGGCCATTTTTGTGCCTGGCGCGGCGCCAAGTGGGAAAGGGTGGCTTTGAGGCTGAAGGCAGCAGGAAAGCCTGCAGCCCCCAGGTTTGTGGGGCTACGCAAGCGGTTCCCAAAGAGCTTTAGAACAAGGCATAGTTTTCCCTGCTGGCTCTTTGGGCGGGGGACCCATCTCCAGCCATAGGCCATTTTTGTGCCTGGCGCGGCGCCAGGTTGGAAAGGGTGGTGTCGAGTCTGAAGGCAGCAGCAAAGCCTGCAGCCCCCAGGTCTGTGGGGCCAAGCAAGCGGTTCCCAAAGAGCTTTAGAACAAGGCATAGTTTTCCCTGCTGGCTCTTTGGGCGGGGGACCCATCTCCAGCCATAGGCCATTTTTGTGCCTGGCGCAGCGCCAAGTGGGAAAGGGTGGCTTTGAGGCTGAAGGCAGCAGCAAAGCCTGCAGCCCCCAGGTCTGTGGGGCTACGCAAGTGGTTCCCAAAGAGCTTTAGAACAAGGCATAGTTTTCCCAGCTGGCTCTTAGGGCATGGGACCCATATCCAGCCATAGGCCATTTTTGTGCCTGATGCGGCACCAAGTGGGAAAGGGTGACTTTGAGGCTGAAGGCAGCAGGAAAGCCCGCAGCCCCCAGGTCTGTGGGGCTACGCAAGCGGTTCCCAAAGAGCTTTAGAACAAGGCATAATTTTCCCTGCTGGCTCTCTGGGCGGGGGACCCATCTCCAGCCGTATGGCCATTTTTGTGCCTGGCGCGGCGCCAAGTGGGAAAGGGTGCTGTCGAGGCTGAAGGCAGCAGGAAAGCCTGCAGCCCCCAGGTCTGTGCGGCTACGCAAGCGGTTCCCAAAGAGCTTTAGAACAAGGCATAGTTTTCCCTGCTGGCTCTTTGGGCGGGGGACCCATCTCCAGCCGTATGGCCATTTTTGTGCGTGGCACGGCGCCAAGTGGGAAAGGGTGGTGTCGAGGCTGAAGGCAGCAGGAAGGCCCACAGCCCCCAGGTCTGTGGGGCTACGCAAGCGGTTCCCAAAGAGCTTTAGAACAAGGCATAGTTTTCCTTGCTGGGTCTTTGGGCATGGGACCCATCTCCAGCCATAGACCATTTTTGTGCCTACCGCGGCGCCAAGTGGGAAAGGGTGGCTTTGAGGCTGAAGGCAGCAGGAAAGCCCACACCCCCCAGGTCTGTGGGGCTACGCAAGCGGTTCCCAAAGAGCTTTAGAACAAGGCATAGTTTTCCCTGCTGGCTCTTTGGGCGGGGGACCCATCTCCAGCCATATGGCCATTTTTGTGCCTGGCGCAGCGCCAAGTGGGAAAGGGTGGCTTTGAGGCTGAAGGCAGCAGCAAAGCCTGCAGCCCCCAGGTCTGTGCGGCTACGCAAGCGGTTCCCAAAGAGCTTTAGAACAAGGCATAGTTTTCCCTGCTGGCTCTTTGGGCGGGGGACCCATCTCCAGTCGTATGGCTATTTTTATGCCTGGCGCGGTGCGTAGTGGGAAAGGGTGGTGTCGAGGCTGAAGGCAGCAGGAAAGCCCGCAGCCCCCAGGTCTGTGGGGCTACGCAAGCGGTTCCCAAAGAGCTTTAGAACAAGGCATAGTTTTCCCTGCTGGCTCTTTGGGCGGGGGACCCATCTCCAGCCGTATGGCCATTTTTGTGCCTGGCGCAGCGCCAAGTGGGAAAGGGTGGCTTTGAGGCTGAAGGCAGCAGCAAAGCCTGCAGCCCCAGGTCTGTGGGGCTACGCAAGCGGTTCCCAAAGAGCTTTAGAACAAGGCATAGTTTTCCCTGCTGGCTCTTTGGGCGGGGGACCCATCTCCAGCCGTATGGCCATTTTTGGGCCTGGCGCGGCGCCAAGTGGGAAAGGGTGGCTTTGAGGCTGAAGGCAGCAGCAAAGCCTGCAGCCCCCAGGTCTGTCGGGCTACGGAAGCGGTTCCCAAAGAGCTTTAGAACAAGGCATAGTTTTCCCTGCTGCCTCTTTGGGCGGGGGACCCATCTCCAGCCGTATGGCCATTTTTGTGCCTGGCGCGGCGCCAAGTGGGAAAGGGTGGCTTTGAGGCTGAAGGCAGCAGGAAAGCCTCCAGCCCCCAGGTCTGTGGGGCTACGCAAGCGGTTCCCAAAGAGCTTTAGAACAAGGCATAGTTTTCCCTGCTGGCTCTTTGGGCGGGGGACCCATCTCCAGCCATAGGCCATTTTTGTGCCTGGCGCGGCGCCAAGTGGGAAAGGGTGGTGTCGAGGCTGAAGGCAGCAGCAAAGCCCGCAGCCCCCAGGTCTGTGGCGCTATGCAAGCGGTTCCCAAAGAGCTTTAGAACAAGGCATAGTTTTTCTTGCTGGCTCTTTGGGCATGGGACCCATCTCCAGCCATAGGCCATTTTTGTGCCTGGCGCGGCGCCAGGTTGGAAAGGGTGGTGTCGAGTCTGAAGGCAGCAGCAAAGCCTGCAGCCCCCAGGTCTGTGGGGCCAAGCAAGCGGTTCCCAAAGAGCTTTAGAACAAGGCATAGTTTTCCCTGCTGGCTCTTTGGGCGGGGTACCCATCTCCAGACATAGGCCATTTTTGTGCCTGGCGCGACGCCAAGTGGGAAAGGGTGGCTTTGAGGCTGAAGGCAGCAGCAAAGCCTGCAGCCCCCAGGTCTGTGGGGCTACGCAAGCGGTTCCCAAAGAGCTTTAGAACAAGGCATAGTTTTCCCAGCTGGCTCTTAGGGCATGGGACCCATATCCAGCCATAGGCCATTTTTGTGCCTGATGCGGCGCCAAGTGGGAAAGGGTGCTGTCGAGGCTGAAGGCAGCAGGAAAGCCTGCAGCCCCCAGGTCTGTGCGGCTACGCAAGCGGTTCCCAAAGAGCTTTAGAACAAGGCATAGTTTTCCCTGCTGGCTCTTTGGGCGGGGGACCCATCTCCAGCCGTATGGCCATTTTTGTGCGTGGCCAGGGGCCAAGTGGGAAGGGGTGGTGTCGAGGCTGAAGGCAGCAGGAAGGCCCACAGCCCCCAGGTCTGTGGGGCTATGCAAGCGGTTCCCAAAGAGCTTTAGAAGAAGGCATAGTTTTCCTTGCTGGGTCTTTGGACATGGGACCCATCTCCAGCCATAGACGATTTTTGTGCCTACCGCGGCGCCAAGTGGGAAAGGGTGGCTTTGAGGCTGAAGACAGCAGGAAAGCCCACACCCCTCAGGTCTGTGGGGCTACGCAAGCGGTTCCCAAAGAGCTTTAGAACAAGGCCTAGTTTTCCCTGCTGGCTCTTTGGGCGGGGGACCCATCTCCAGCCGTATGGCCATTTTTGAGCCTGGCGCGGCGCCAAGTGGGAAAGGGTGGCTTTGAGGCTGAAGGCAGCAGGAAAGCGCGCAGCCCCCAGGTCTGTGGGGCTACGCAAGCGGTTCCCAAAGAGCTTTAGAACAAGGCATAGTTTTCCCTGCTGGCTCTTTGGGCGGGGGACCCATCTCCAGCCGTATGGCCATTTTTGTGCCTGGCGCAGCGCCAAGTGGGAAAGGGTGGCTTTGAGGCTGAAGGCAGCAGCAAAGCCTGCAGCCCCCAGGTCTGTGCGGCTACGCAAGCGGTTCCCAAAGAGCTTTAGAACAAGGCATAGTTTTCCCTGCTGGCTCTTTGGGCGGGGGACCCATCTCCAGTCGTATGGCGATTTTTATGCCTGGCGCGGTGCGTAGTGGGAAAGGGTGGTGTCGAGGCTGAAGGCAGCAGGAAAGCCCGCAGCCCCCAGGTCTGTGGGGCTACGCAAGCGGTTCCCAAAGAGCTTTAGAACAAGGCATAGTTTTCCCTGCTGGCTCTTTGGGCGGGGGACCCATCTCCAGCCGTATGGCCATTTTTGTGCCTGATGCGGCGCCAAGTGGGAAAGGGTGGTTTTGAGGCTGAAGGCAGCAGGAAAGCCCGCAGCCCCCAGGTCTGTGGGGCTACGCAAGCGGTTCCCAAAGAGCTTTAGAACAAGGCATAGTTTTCCCTGCTGGCTCTTTGGGCGGGGGACCCATCTCCAGCCATAGGCCATTTCTGTGCCTGATAGGGCGCCAAGTGGGAAAGGGTGGCTTTGAGGCTGAAGACAGCAGGAAAGCCTTCAGCCCCCAGGTCTGTGGGGCTATGCAAGCGGTTCCCAAAGAGCTTTAGAACAAGGCATAGTTTTCCCTGCTGGCTCTTTGGGCGGTGGACCCATCTCCAGCCGTATGGCCATTTTTGTGCCTGGCGCGGCGCCAAGTGGGAAAGGGTGGTGTCGAGGCTGAAGGCAGCAGCAAAGCCCGCAGCCCCCAGGTCTGTGGGGCTATGCAAGCGGATCCCAAAGAGCTTTAGAACAAGGCATAGTTTTCCTTGCTGGCTCTTTGGGCATGGGACCCATCTCCAGCCATAGGCCATTTTTGTGCCTGGCGCGGCGCCAGGTTGGAAAGGGTGGTGTCGAGTCTGAAGGCAGCAGCAAAGCCTGCAGCCCCCAGGTCTGTGGGGCCAAGCAAGCGGTTCCCAAAGAGCTTTAGAACAAGGCATAGTTTTCCCTGCTGGCTCTTTGGGCGGGGGACCCATCTCCAGCCATAGGCCATTTTTGTGCCTGGCGCGACGCCAAGTGGGAAAGGGTGGCTTTGAGGCTGAAGGCAGCAGCAAAGCCTGCAGCCCCCAGGTCTGTGGGGCTACGCAAGCGGTTCCCAAAGAGCTTTAGAACAAGGCATAGTTTTCCCTGCTGGCTCTTTGGGCGGGGGACCCATCTCCAGCCGTATGGCCATTTTTGTGCCTGGCCCAGCGCCAAGTGGGAAAGGGTGGCTTTGAGGCTGAAGGCAGCAGGAAAGCCCGCAGCCCCCAGGTCTGTGGGGCTACGCAAGCGGTTCCCAAAGAGCTTTAGAACAAGGCATAATTTTCCCTGCTGGCTCTCTGGGCGGGGGACCCGTCTCCAGCCGTATGGCCATTTTTGTGCCTGGCGCGGCGCCAAGTGGGAAAGGGTGCTGTCGAGGCTGAAGGCAGCAGGAGAGCCTGCAGCCCCCAGGTCTGTGCGGCTACGCAAGCGGTTCCCAAAGAGTTTTAGAACAAGGCATAGTTTTCCCTGCTGGCTCTTTGGGCTGGGGACCCATCTCCAGCCGTATGGCCATTTTTGTGCGTGGCCAGGGGCCAAGTGGGAAAGGGTGGTGTCGAGGCTGAAGGCAGCAGGAAGGCCCACAGCCCCCAGGTCTGTGGGGCTATGCAAGCGGTTCCCAAAGAGCTTTAGAACAAGGCATAGTTTTCCTTGCTGGGTCTTTGGGCATGGGACCCATCTCCAGCCATAGACCATTTTTGTGCCTACCGCGGCACCAAGTGGGAAAGGGTGGCTTTGAGGCTGAAGGCAGCAGGAAAGCCCACACCCACCAGGTCTGTGGGGCTACGGAAGCGGTTCCCAAAGAGCTTTAGAACAAGGCATAGTTTTCCCTGCTGGCTCTTTGGGCGGGGGACCCATCTCCAGCCATAGGCCATTTTTGTGCCTGGCGCAGCGCCAAGTGGGAAAGGGTGGCTTTGAGGCTGAAGGCAGCAGGAAAGCCCGCAGCCCCCAGGTCTGTGGGGCTACGCAAGCGGTTCCCAAAGAGCTTTAGAACAAGGCATAGTTTTCCCTGATGGCTCTTTGGGCGGGGGACCCATCTCCAGCCGTATGGCCATTTTTGTGCCTGGCGCGGCGCCAAGTGGGAAAGGTTGGCTTTGAGGCTGAAGGCAGCAGGAAAGCCTGCAGCCCCCATGTTTGTGGGGCTACGCAAGCGGTTCCCAAAGAGCTTTATAACAAGGCATAGTTTTCCCTGCTGGCTCTTTGGGCGGGGGACCCATCTCCAGCCGTATGGCCATTTTTGTGCGTGGCCAGGGGCCAAGTGGGAAAGGGTGGTGTCGAGGCTGAAGGCAGCAGGAAGGCCCACAGCCCCCAGGTCTGTGGGGCTATGCAAGCGGTTCCCAAAGAGCTTTAGAACAAGGCATAGTTTTCCTTGCTGGATCTTTGGGCATGGGACCCATCTCCAGCCATAGACCATTTTTGTGCCTACCGCGGCGCCAAGTGGGAAAGGGTGGCTTTGAGGCTGAAGACAGCAGGAAAGCCCACAGCCCCCAGGTCTGTGGGGCTACGCAAGCGGTTCCCAAAGAGCTTTAGAACAAGGCCTAGTTTTCCCTGCTGGCTCTTTGGGCGGGGGACCCATCTCCAGCCGTATGGCCATTTTTGTGCCTGGCGCGGCGCCAAGTGGGAAAGGGTGGCTTTGAGGCTGAAGGCAGCAGGAAAGCCTGCAGCCCCCAGGTTTGTGGGGCTACGCAAGCGGTTCCCAAAGAGCTTTAGAACAAGGCATAGTTTTCCCTGCTTGTTCTTTGGGCGGGGGACCCATCTCCAGCCATAGGCCATTTTTGTGCCTGGCGCGGCGCCAGGTTGGAAAGGGTGGTGTCGAGTCTGAAGGCAGCAGCAAAGCCTGCAGCCCCCAGGTCTGTGGGGCCAAGCAAGCGGTTCCCAAAGAGCTTTAGAACAAGGCATAGTTTTCCCTGCTGGCTCTTTGGGCGGGGGACCCATCTCCAGCCATAGGCCATTTTTGTGCCTGGCGCAGCGCCAAGTGGGAAAGGGTGGCTTTGAGGCTGAAGGCAGCAGCAAAGCCTGCAGCCCCCAGGTCTGTGGGGCTACGCAAGTGGTTCCCAAAGAGCTTTAGAACAAGGCATAGTTTTCCCAGCTGGCTCTTAGGGCATGGGACCCATATCCAGCCATAGGCCATTTTTGTGCCTGATGCGGCACCAAGTGGGAAAGGGTGACTTTGAGGCTGAAGGCAGCAGGAAAGCCCGCAGCCCCCAGGTCTGTGGGGCTACGCAAGCGGTTCCCAAAGAGCTTTAGAACAAGGCATAATTTTCCCTGCTGGCTCTCTGGGCGGGGGACCCATCTCCAGCCGTATGGCCATTTTTGTGCCTGGCGCGGCGCCAAGTGGGAAAGGGTGCTGTCGAGGCTGAAGGCAGCAGGAAAGCCTGCAGCCCCCAGGTCTGTGCGGCTACGCAAGCGGTTCCCAAAGAGCTTTAGAACAAGGCATAGTTTTCCCTGCTGGCTCTTTGGGCGGGGGACCCATCTCCAGCCGTATGGCCATTTTTGTGCGTGGCACGGCGCCAAGTGGGAAAGGGTGGTGTCGAGGCTGAAGGCAGCAGGAAGGCCCACAGCCCCCAGGTCTGTGGGGCTACGCAAGCGGTTCCCAAAGAGCTTTAGAACAAGGCATAGTTTTCCTTGCTGGGTCTTTGGGCATGGGACCCATCTCCAGCCATAGACCATTTTTGTGCCTACCGCGGCGCCAAGTGGGAAAGGGTGGCTTTGAGGCTGAAGGCAGCAGGAAAGCCCACACCCCCCAGGTCTGTGGGGCTACGCAAGCGGTTCCCAAAGAGCTTTAGAACAAGGCATAGTTTTCCCTGCTGGCTCTTTGGGCGGGGGACCCATCTCCAGCCATATGGCCATTTTTGTGCCTGGCGCAGCGCCAAGTGGGAAAGGGTGGCTTTGAGGCTGAAGGCAGCAGCAAAGCCTGCAGCCCCCAGGTCTGTGCGGCTACGCAAGCGGTTCCCAAAGAGCTTTAGAACAAGGCATAGTTTTCCCTGCTGGCTCTTTGGGCGGGGGACCCATCTCCAGTCGTATGGCTATTTTTATGCCTGGCGCGGTGCGTAGTGGGAAAGGGTGGTGTCGAGGCTGAAGGCAGCAGGAAAGCCCGCAGCCCCCAGGTCTGTGGGGCTACGCAAGCGGTTCCCAAAGAGCTTTAGAACAAGGCATAGTTTTCCCTGCTGGCTCTTTGGGCGGGGGACCCATCTCCAGCCGTATGGCCATTTTTGTGCCTGGCGCAGCGCCAAGTGGGAAAGGGTGGCTTTGAGGCTGAAGGCAGCAGCAAAGCCTGCAGCCCCAGGTCTGTGGGGCTACGCAAGCGGTTCCCAAAGAGCTTTAGAACAAGGCATAGTTTTCCCTGCTGGCTCTTTGGGCGGGGGACCCATCTCCAGCCGTATGGCCATTTTTGGGCCTGGCGCGGCGCCAAGTGGGAAAGGGTGGTGTGGAGTCTGAAGGCAGGAGCAAAGCCTGCAGCCCCCAGGTCTGTGGGGCTACGGAAGCGGTTCCCAAAGAGCTTTAGAACAAGGCATAGTTTTCCCTGCTGCCTCTTTGGGCGGGGGACCCATCTCCAGCCGTATGGCCATTTTTGTGCCTGGCGCGGCGCCAAGTGGGAAAGGGTGGCTTTGAGGCTGAAGGCAGCAGGAAAGCCTCCAGCCCCCAGGTCTGTGGGGCTACGCAAGCGGTTCCCAAAGAGCTTTAGAACAAGGCATAGTTTTCCCTGCTGGCTCTTTGGGCGGGGGACCCATCTCCAGCCATAGGCCATTTTTGTGCCTGGCGCGGCGCCAAGTGGGAAAGGGTGGTTTTGAGGCTGAAGGCAGCAGCAAAGCCCGCAGCCCCCAGGTCTGTGGGGCTATGCAAGCGGTTCCCAAAGAGCTTTAGAACAAGGCATAGTTTTTCTTGCTGGCTCTTTGGGCGGGGGACCCATCTCCAGCCATAGGCCATTTTTGTGCCTGGCGCGGCGCCAGGTTGGAAAGGGTGGTGTCGAGTCTGAAGGCAGCAGCAAAGCCTGCAGCCCCCAGGTCTGTGGGGCCAAGCAAGCGGTTCCCAAAGAGCTTTAGAACAAGGCATAGTTTTCCCTGCTGGCTCTTTGGGCGGGGTACCCATCTCCAGACATAGGCCATTTTTGTGCCTGGCGCGACGCCAAGTGGGAAAGGGTGGCTTTGAGGCTGAAGGCAGCAGCAAAGCCTGCAGCCCCCAGGTCTGTGGGGCTACGCAAGCGGTTCCCAAAGAGCTTTAGAACAAGGCATAGTTTTCCCAGCTGGCTCTTAGGGCATGGGACCCATATCCAGCCATAGGCCATTTTTGTGCCTGATGCGGCGCCAAGTGGGAAAGGGTGCTGTCGAGGCTGAAGGCAGCAGGAAAGCCTGCAGCCCCCAGGTCTGTGCGGCTACGCAAGCGGTTCCCAAAGAGCTTTAGAACAAGGCATAGTTTTCCCTGCTGGCTCTTTGGGCGGGGGACCCATCTCCAGCCGTATGGCCATTTTTGTGCGTGGCCAGGGGCCAAGTGGGAAAGGGTGGTGTCGAGGCTGAAGGCAGCAGGAAGGCCCACAGCCCCCAGGTCTGTGGGGCTATGCAAGCGGTTCCCAAAGAGCTTTAGAAGAAGGCATAGTTTTCCTTGCTGGGTCTTTGGACATGGGACCCATCTCCAGCCATAGACGATTTTTGTGCCTACCGCGGCGCCAAGTGGGAAAGGGTGGCTTTGAGGCTGAAGACAGCAGGAAAGCCCACACCCCTCAGGTCTGTGGGGCTACGCAAGCGGTTCCCAAAGAGCTTTAGAACAAGGCCTAGTTTTCCCTGCTGGCTCTTTGGGCGGGGGACCCATCTCCAGCCGTATGGCCATTTTTGTGCCTGGCGCGGCGCCAAGTGGGAAAGGGTGGCTTTGAGGCTGAAGGCAGCAGGAAAGCGCGCAGCCCCCAGGTCTGTGGGGCTACGCAAGCGGTTCCCAAAGAGCTTTAGAACAAGGCATAGTTTTCCCTGCTGGCTCTTTGGGCGGGGGACCCATCTCCAGCCGTATGGCCATTTTTGTGCCTGGCGCAGCGCCAAGTGGGAAAGGGTGGCTTTGAGGCTGAAGGCAGCAGGAAAGCCTGCAGCCCCCAGGTCTGTGCGGCTACGCAAGCGGTTCCCAAAGAGCTTTAGAACAAGGCATAGTTTTCCCTGCTGGCTCTTTGGGCGGGGGACCCATCTCCAGTCGTATGGCGATTTTTATGCCTGGCGCGGTGCGTAGTGGGAAAGGGTGGTGTCGAGGCTGAAGGCAGCAGGAAAGCCCGCAGCCCCCAGGTCTGTGGGGCTACGCAAGCGGTTCCCAAAGAGCTTTAGAACAAGGCATAGTTTTCCCTGCTGGCTCTTTGGGCGGGGGACCCATCTCCAGCCGTATAGCCATTTTTGTGCCTGATGCGGCGCCAAGTGGGAAAGGGTGGTTTTGAGGCTGAAGGCAGCAGGAAAGCCCGCAGCCCCCAGGTCTGTGGGGCTACGCAAGCGGTTCCCAAAGAGCTTTAGAACAAGGCATAGTTTTCCCTGCTGGCTCTTTGGGCGGGGGACCCATCTCCAGCCATAGGCCATTTCTGTGCCTGATAGGGCGCCAAGTGGGAAAGGGTGGCTTTGAGGCTGAAGACAGCAGGAAAGCCTTCAGCCCCCAGGTCTGTGGGGCTATGCAAGCGGTTCCCAAAGAGCTTTAGAACAAGGCATAGTTTTCCCTGCTGGCTCTTTGGGCGGTGGACCCATCTCCAGCCGTATGGCCATTTTTGTGCCTGGCGCGGCGCCAAGTGGGAAAGTGTGGTGTCGAGGCTGAAGGCAGCAGCAAAGCCTGCAGCACCCAGGTCTGTGGGGCCAAGCAAGCGGTTCCCAAAGAGCTTTAGAACAAGGCATAGTTTTCCCAGCTGGCTCTTAGGGCATGGGACCCATCTCCAGCCATAGGCCATTTTTGTGCCTGGCGCGGCGCCAGGTTGGAAAGGGTGGTGTCGAGTCTGAAGGCAGCAGCAAAGCCTGCAGCCCCCAGGTCTGTGGGGCCAAGCAAGCGGTTCCCAAAGAGCTTTAGAACAAGGCATAGTTTTCCCTGCTGGCTCTTTGGGCGGGGGACCCATCTCCAGCCATAGGCCATTTTTGTGCCTGGCGCGACGCCAAGTGGGAAAGGGTGGCTTTGAGGCTGAAGGCAGCAGCAAAGCCTGCAGCCCCCAGGTCTGTGGGGCTACGCAAGCGGTTCCCAAAGAGCTTTAGAACAAGGCATAGTTTTCCCTGCTGGCTCTTTGGGCGGGGGACCCATCTCCAGCCGTATGGCCATTTTTGTGCCTGGCCCAGCGCCAAGTGGGAAAGGGTGGCTTTGAGGCTGAAGGCAGCAGGAAAGCCCGCAGCCACCCGGTCTGTGGGGCTACGCAAGCGGTTCCCAAAGAGCTTTAGAACAAGGCATAATTTTCCCTGCTGGCTCTCTGGGCGGGGGACCCGTCTCCAGCCGTATGGCCATTTTTGTGCCTGGCGCGGCGCCAAGTGGGAAAGGGTGCTGTCGAGGCTGAAGGCAGCAGGAGAGCCTGCTGCCCCCAGGTCTGTGCGGCTACGCAAGCGGTTCCCAAAGAGTTTTAGAACAAGGCATAGTTTTCCCTGCTGGCTCTTTGGGCGGGGGACCCATCTCCAGCCGTATGGCCATTTTTGTGCCTGGCCAGGCGCCAAGTGGGAAAGGGTGGTGTCGAGGCTGAAGGCAGCAGGAAGGCCCACAGCCCCCAGGTCTGTGGGGCTATGCAAGCGGTTCCCAAAGAGCTTTAGAACAAGGCATAGTTTTCCCTGCTGGGTCTTTCGGCATGGGACCCATCTCCAGCCATAGACCATTTTTGTGCCTACCGCGGCACCAAGTGGGAAAGGGTGGCTTTGAGGCTGAAGGCAGCAGGAAAGCCCACACCCACCAGGTCTGTGGGGCTACGGAAGCGGTTCCCAAAGAGCTTTAGAACAAGGCATAGTTTTCCCTGCTGGCTCTTTGGGCGGGGGACCCATCTCCAGCCATAGGCCATTTCTGTGCCTGATAGGGCGCCAAGTGGGAAAGGGTGGCTTTGAGGCTGAAGACAGCAGGAAAGCCTTCAGCCCCCAGGTCTGTGGGGCTATGCAAGCGGTTCCCAAAGAGCTTTAGAACAAGGCATAGTTTTCCCTGCTGGCTCTTTGGGCGGTGGACCCATCTACAGCCGTATGGCCATTTTTGTGCCTGGCGCGGCGCCAAGTGGGAAAGTGTGGTGTCGAGGCTGAAGGCAGCAGCAAAGCCTGCAGCACCCAGGTCTGTGGGGCCAAGCAAGCGGTTCCCAAAGAGCTTTAGAACAAGGCATAGTTTTCCCAGCTGGCTCTTAGGGCATGGGACCCATCTCCAGCCATAGGCCATTTTTGTGCCTGGCGCGGCGCCAGGTTGGAAAGGGTGGTGTCGAGTCTGAAGGCAGCAGCAAAGCCTGCAGCCCCCAGGTCTGTGGGGCCAAGCAAGCGGTTCCCAAAGAGCTTTAGAACAAGGCATAGTTTTCCCTGCTGGCTCTTTGGGCGGGGGACCCATCTCCAGCCATAGGCCATTTTTGTGCCTGGCGCGACGCCAAGTGGGAAAGGGTGGCTTTGAGGCTGAAGGCAGCAGCAAAGCCTGCAGCCCCCAGGTCTGTGGGGCTACGCAAGCGGTTCCCAAAGAGCTTTAGAACAAGGCATAGTTTTCCCTGCTGGCTCTTTGGGCGGGGGACCCATCTCCAGCCGTATGGCCATTTTTGTGCCTGGCCCAGCGCCAAGTGGGAAAGGGTGGCTTTGAGGCTGAAGGCAGCAGGAAAGCCCGCAGCCACCCGGTCTGTGGGGCTACGCAAGCGGTTCCCAAAGAGCTTTAGAACAAGGCATAATTTTCCCTGCTGGCTCTCTGGGCGGGGGACCCGTCTCCAGCCGTATGGCCATTTTTGTGCCTGGCGCGGCGCCAAGTGGGAAAGGGTGCTGTCGAGGCTGAAGGCAGCAGGAGAGCCTGCTGCCCCCAGGTCTGTGCGGCTACGCAAGCGGTTCCCAAAGAGTTTTAGAACAAGGCATAGTTTTCCCTGCTGGCTCTTTGGGCGGGGGACCCATCTCCAGCCGTATGGCCATTTTTGTGCCTGGCCAGGCGCCAAGTGGGAAAGGGTGGTGTCGAGGCTGAAGGCAGCAGGAAGGCCCACAGCCCCCAGGTCTGTGGGGCTATGCAAGCGGTTCCCAAAGAGCTTTAGAACAAGGCATAGTTTTCCCTGCTGGGTCTTTCGGCATGGGACCCATCTCCAGCCATAGACCATTTTTGTGCCTACCGCGGCACCAAGTGGGAAAGGGTGGCTTTGAGGCTGAAGGCAGCAGGAAAGCCCACACCCACCAGGTCTGTGGGGCTACGGAAGCGGTTCCCAAAGAGCTTTAGAACAAGGCATAGTTTTCCCTGCTGGCTCTTTGGGCGGGGGACCCATCTCCAGCCGTATGGCCATTTTTGTGCCTGGCGCGGCGCCAAGTGGGAAAGGGTGCTGTCGAGGCTGAAGGCAGCAGGAAAGCCTGCAGCCCCCAGGTCTGTGGGGCTACGCAAGCGGTTCCCAAAGAGCTTTAGAACAAGGCATAGTTTTCCCTGCTGGCTCTTTGGGCGGGGGACCCCTCTCCAGCCATATGGCCATTTTTGTGCCTGGCGCAGCGCCAAGTGGGAAAGGGTGGCTTTGAGGCTGAAGGCAGCAGGAAAGCCTTCAGCCCCCAGGTCTGTGGGGATACGCAAGCGGTTCCCAAAGAGCTTTAGAACAAGGCATAGTTTTCCCTGCTGGCTCTTTGGGCGGGGGACCCATCTCCAGCCATAGGCCATTTCTGTGCCTGATAGGGCGCCAAGTGGGAAAGGGTGGCTTTGAGGCTGAAGACAGCAGGAAAGCCTGCAGCCCCCAGGTCTGTGGGGCTATGCAAGCGGTTCCCAAAGAGATTTAGAACAAGGCCTAGTTTTCCCTGCTGGCTCTTTGGGCGGGGGACCCATCTCCAGCCGTATGGCCATTTTTGTGCCTGGCGCGGCGCCAAGTGGGAAAGGGTGGTGTCGAGGTTGAAGGCAGCAGCAAAGCCCGCAGCCCCCAGGTCTGTGGGGCTATGCAAGCGGTTCCCAAAGAGCTTTAGAACAAGGCCTAGTTTTCCTTGCTGGCTCTTTGGGCATGGGACCCATCTCCAGCCATAGGCCATTTTTGTGCCTGGCGCGGCGCCAGGTTGGAAAGGGTGGTGTCGAGTCTGAAGGCAGCAGCAAAGCCTGCAGCCCCCAGGTCTGTGGGGCCAAGCAAGCGGTTCCCAAAGAGCTTTAGAACAAGGCATAGTTTTCCCTGCTGGCTCTTTGGGCGGGGTACCCATCTCCAGACATAGGCCATTTTTGTGCCTGGCGCGACGCCAAGTGGGAAAGGGTGGCTTTGAGGCTGAAGGCAGCAGCAAAGCCTGCAGCCCCCAGGTCTGTGGGGCTACGCAAGCGTTTCCCAAAGAGCTTTAGAACAAGGCATAGTTTTCCCTGCTGGCTCTTTGGGCGGGGGACCCATCTCCAGCCGTATGGCCATTTTTGTGCCTGGCGCGGCGCCAAGTGGGAAAGGGTGGCTTTGAGGCTGAAGGCAGCAGGAAAGCCTGCAGCCCCCATGTTTGTGGGGCTACGCAAGCGGTTCCCAAAGAGCTTTATAACAAGGCATAGTTTTCCCTGCTGGCTCTTTGGGCGGGGGACCCATCTCCAGCCGTATGGCCATTTTTGTGCGTGGCCAGGGGCCAAGTGGGAAAGGGTGGTGTCGAGGCTGAAGGCAGCAGGAAGGCCCACAGCCCCCAGGTCTGTGGGGCTATGCAAGCGGTTCCCAAAGAGCTTTAGAACAAGGCATAGTTTTCCTTGCTGGATCTTTGGGCATGGGACCCATCTCCAGCCATAGACCATTTTTGTGCCTACCGCGGCGCCAAGTGGGAAAGGGTGGCTTTGAGGCTGAAGACAGCAGGAAAGCCCACAGCCCCCAGGTCTGTGGGGCTACGCAAGCGGTTCCCAAAGAGCTTTAGAACAAGGCCTAGTTTTCCCTGCTGGCTCTTTGGGCGGGGGACCCATCTCCAGCCGTATGGCCATTTTTGTGCCTGGCGCGGCGCCAAGTGGGAAAGGGTGGCTTTGAGGCTGAAGGCAGCAGGAAAGCCTGCAGCCCCCAGGTTTGTGGGGCTACGCAAGCGGTTCCCAAAGAGCTTTAGAACAAGGCATAGTTTTCCCTGATGGCTCTTTGGGCGGGGGACCCATCTCCAGCCATAGGCCATTTTTGTGCCTGGCGCGGCGCCAGGTTGGAAAGGGTGGTGTCGAGTCTGAAGGCAGCAGCAAAGCCTGCAGCCCCCAGGTCTGTGGGGCCAAGCAAGCGGTTCCCAAAGAGCTTTAGAACAAGGCATAGTTTTCCCTGCTGGCTCTTTGGGCGGGGGACCCATCTCCAGCCATAGGCCATTTTTGTGCCTGGCGCAGCGCCAAGTGGGAAAGGGTGGCTTTGAGGCTGAAGGCAGCAGCAAAGCCTGCAGCCCCCAGGTCTCTGGGGCTACGCAAGTGGTTCCCAAAGAGCTTTAGAACAAGGCATAGTTTTCCCAGCTGGCTCTTAGGGCATGGGACCCATATCCAGCCATAGGCCATTTTTGTGCCTGATGCGGCACCAAGTGGGAAAGGGTGACTTTGAGGCTGAAGGCAGCAGGAAAGCCCGCAGCCCCCAGGTCTGTGGGGCTACGCAAGCGGTTCCCAAAGAGCTTTAGAACAAGGCATAATTTTCCCTGCTGGCTCTCTGGGCGGGGGACCCATCTCCAGCCGTATGGCCATTTTTGTGCCTGGCGCGGCGCCAAGTGGGAAAGGGTGCTGTCGAGGCTGAAGGCAGCAGGAAAGCCTGCAGCCCCCAGGTCTGTGCGGCTACGCAAGCGGTTCCCAAAGAGCTTTAGAACAAGGCATAGTTTTCCCTGCTGGCTCTTTGGGCGGGGGACCCATCTCCAGCCGTATGGCCATTTTTGTGCGTGGCACGGCGCCAAGTGGGAAAGGGTGGTGTCGAGGCTGAAGGCAGCAGGAAGGCCCACAGCCCCCAGGTCTGTGGGGCTACGCAAGCGGTTCCCAAAGAGCTTTAGAACAAGGCATAGTTTTCCTTGCTGGGTCTTTGGGCATGGGACCCATCTCCAGCCATAGACCATTTTTGTGCCTACCGCGGCGCCAAGTGGGAAAGGGTGGCTTTGAGGCTGAAGGCAGCAGGAAAGCCCACACCCCCCAGGTCTGTGGGGCTACGCAAGCGGTTCCCAAAGAGCTTTAGAACAAGGCATAGTTTTCCCTGCTGGCTCTTTGGGCGGGGGACCCATCTCCAGCCATATGGCCATTTTTGTGCCTGGCGCAGCGCCAAGTGGGAAAGGGTGGCTTTGAGGCTGAAGGCAGCAGCAAAGCCTGCAGCCCCCAGGTCTGTGCGGCTACGCAAGCGGTTCCCAAAGAGCTTTAGAACAAGGCATAGTTTTCCCTGCTGGCTCTTTGGGCGTGGGACCCATCTCCAGTCGTATGGCTATTTTTATGCCTGGCGCGGTGCGTAGTGGGAAAGGGTGGTGTCGAGGCTGAAGGCAGCAGGAAAGCCCGCAGCCCCCAGGTCTGTGGGGCTACGCAAGCGGTTCCCAAAGAGCTTTAGAACAAGGCATAGTTTTCCCTGCTGGCTCTTTGGGCGGGGGACCCATCTCCAGCCGTATGGCCATTTTTGTGCCTGGCGCAGCGCCAAGTGGGAAAGGGTGGCTTTGAGGCTGAAGGCAGCAGCAAAGCCTGCAGCCCCAGGTCTGTGGGGCTACGCAAGCGGTTCCCAAAGAGCTTTAGAACAAGGCATAGTTTTCCCTGCTGGCTCTTTGGGCGGGGGACCCATCTCCAGCCGTATGGCCATTTTTGGGCCTGGCGCGGCGCCAAGTGGGAAAGGGTGGTGTGGAGTCTGAAGGCAGGAGCAAAGCCTGCAGCCCCCAGGTCTGTGGGGCTACGGAAGCGGTTCCCAAAGAGCTTTAGAACAAGGCATAGTTTTCCCTGCTGCCTCTTTGGGCGGGGGACCCATCTCCAGCCGTATGGCCATTTTTGTGCCTGGCGCGGCGCCAAGTGGGAAAGGGTGGCTTTGAGGCTGAAGGCAGCAGGAAAGCCTCCAGCCCCCAGGTCTGTGGGGCTACGCAAGCGGTTCCCAAAGAGCTTTAGAACAAGGCATAGTTTTCCCTGCTGGCTCTTTGGGCGGGGGACCCATCTCCAGCCATAGGCCATTTTTGTGCCTGGCGCGGCGCCAAGTGGGAAAGGGTGGTGTCGAGGCTGAAGGCAGCAGCAAAGCCCGCAGCCCCCAGGTCTGTGGGGCTATGCAAGCGGTTCCCAAAGAGCTTTAGAACAAGGCATAGTTTTCCTTGCTGGCTCTTTGGGCATGGGACCCATCTCCAGCCATAGGCCATTTTTGTGCCTGGCGCGGCGCCAGGTTGGAAAGGGTGGTGTCGAGTCTGAAGGCAGCAGCAAAGCCTGCAGCCCCCAGGTCTGTGGGGCCAAGCAAGCGGTTCCCAAAGAGCTTTAGAACAAGGCATAGTTTTCCCTGCTGGCTCTTTGGGCGGGGTACCCATCTCCAGACATAGGCCATTTTTGTGCCTGGCGCGACGCCAAGTGGGAAAGGGTGGCTTTGAGGCTGAAGGCAGCAGGAAAGCCTGCAGCCCCCAGGTCTGTGGGGCTACGCAAGCGGTTCCCAAAGAGCTTTAGAACAAGGCATAGTTTTCCCAGCTGGCTCTTAGGGCATGGGACCCATATCCAGCCATAGGCCATTTTTGTGCCTGATGCGGCGCCAAGTGGGAAAGGGTGCTGTCGAGGCTGAAGACAGCAGGAAAGCCTGCAGCCCCCAGGTCTGTGCGGCTACGCAAGCGGTTCCCAAAGAGCTTTAGAACAAGGCATAGTTTTCCCTGCTGGCTCTTTGGGCGGGGGACCCATCTCCAGCCGTATGGCCATTTTTGTGCGTGGCCAGGGGCCAAGTGGGAAGGGGTGGTGTCGAGGCTGAAGGCAGCAGGAAGGCCCACAGCCCCCAGGTCTGTGGGGCTATGCAAGCGGTTCCCAAAGAGCTTTAGAAGAAGGCATAGTTTTCCTTGCTGGCTCTTTGGGCATGGGACCCATCTCCAGCCATAGACGATTTTTGTGCCTACCGCGGCGCCAAGTGGGAAAGGGTGGCTTTGAGGCTGAAGACAGCAGGAAAGCCCACACCCCTCAGGTCTGTGGGGCTACGCAAGCGGTTCCCAAAGAGCTTTAGAACAAGGCCTAGTTTTCCCTGCTGGCTCTTTGGGCGGGGGACCCATCTCCAGCCGTATGGCCATTTTTGAGCCTGGCGCGGCGCCAAGTGGGAAAGGGTGGCTTTGAGGCTGAAGGCAGCAGGAAAGCGCGCAGCCCCCAGGTCTGTGGGGCTACGCAAGCGGTTCCCAAAGAGCTTTGGAACAAGGCATAGTTTTCCCTGCTGGCTCTTTGGGCGGGGGACCCATCTCCAGCCGTATGGCCATTTTTGTGCCTGGCGCAGCGCCAAGTGGGAAAGGGTGGCTTTGAGGCTGAAGGCAGCAGCAAAGCCTGCAGCCCCCAGGTCTGTGCGGCTACGCAAGCGGTTCCCAAAGAGCTTTAGAACAAGGCATAGTTTTCCCTGCTGGCTCTTTGGGCGGGGGACCCATCTCCAGTCGTATGGCGATTTTTATGCCTGGCGCGGTGCGTAGTGGGAAAGGGTGGTGTCGAGGCTGAAGGCAGCAGGAAAGCCCGCAGCCCCCAGGTCTGTGGGGCTACGCAAGCGGTTCCCAAAGAGCTTTAGAACAAGGCATAGTTTTCCCTGCTGGCTCTTTGGGCGGGGGACCCATCTCCAGCCGTATAGCCATTTTTGTGCCTGATGCGGCGCCAAGTGGGAAAGGGTGGTTTTGAGGCTGAAGGCAGCAGGAAAGCCCGCAGCCCCCAGGTCTGTGGGGCTACGCAAGCGGTTCCCAAAGAGCTTTAGAACAAGGCATAGTTTTCCCTGCTGGCTCTTTGGGCGGGGGACCCATCTCCAGCCATAGGCCATTTCTGTGCCTGATAGGGCGCCAAGTGGGAAAGGGTGGCTTTGAGGCTGAAGACAGCAGGAAAGCCTTCAGCCCCCAGGTCTGTGGGGCTATGCAAGCGGTTCCCAAAGAGCTTTAGAACAAGGCATAGTTTTCCCTGCTGGCTCTTTGGGCGGTGGACCCATCTCCAGCCGTATGGCCATTTTTGTGCCTGGCGCGGCGCCAAGTGGGAAAGGGTGGTGTCGAGGCTGAAGGCAGCAGCAAAGCCTGCAGCCCCCAGGTCTGTGGGGCCAAGCAAGCGGTTCCCAAAGAGCTTTAGAACAAGGCATAGTTTTCCCAGCTGGCTCTTAGGGCATGGGACCCATCTCCAGCCATAGGCCATTTTTGTGCCTGGCGCGGCGCCAAGTGGGAAAGGGTGGTGTCGAGGTTGAAGGCAGCAGCAAAGCCCGCAGCCCCCAGGTCTGTGGGGCTATGCAAGCGGTTCCCAAAGAGCTTTAGAACAAGGCATAGTTTTCCTTGCTGGCTCTTTGGGCATGGGACCCATCTCCAGCCATAGGCCATTTTTGTGCCTGGCGCGGCGCCAGGTTGGAAAGGGTGGTGTCGAGTCTGAAGGCAGCAGCAAAGCCTGCAGCCCCCAGGTCTGTGGGGCCAAGCAAGCGGTTCCCAAAGAGCTTTAGAACAAGGCATAGTTTTCCCTGCTGGCTCTTTGGGCGGGGTACCCATCTCCAGCCATAGGCCATTTTTGTGCCTGGCGCGACGCCAAGTGGGAAAGGGTGGCTTTGAGGCTGAAGGCAGCAGCAAAGCCTGCAGCCCCCAGGTCTGTGGGGCTACGCAAGCGGTTCCCAAAGAGCTTTAGAACAAGGCATAGTTTTCCCAGCTGGCTCTTAGGGCATGGGACCCATATCCAGCCATAGGCCATTTTTGTGCCTGATGCGGCGCCAAGTGGGAAAGGGTGCTGTCGAGGCTGAAGGCAGCAGGAAAGCCTGCAGCCCCCAGGTCTGTGCGGCTACGCAAGCGGTTCCCAAAGAGCTTTAGAACAAGGCATAGTTTTCCCTGCTGGCTCTTTGGGCGGGGGACCCATCTCCAGCCGTATGGCCATTTTTGTGCGTGGCCAGGGGCCAAGTGGGAAGGGGTGGTGTCGAGGCTGAAGGCAGCAGGAAGGCCCACAGCCCCCAGGTCTGTGGGGCTATGCAAGCGGTTCCCAAAGAGCTTTAGAAGAAGGCATAGTTTTCCTTGCTGGGTCTTTGGACATGGGACCCATCTCCAGCCATAGACGATTTTTGTGCCTACCGCGGCGCCAAGTGGGAAAGGGTGGCTTTGAGGCTGAAGACAGCAGGAAAGCCCACACCCCTCAGGTCTGTGGGGCTACGCAAGCGGTTCCCAAAGAGCTTTAGAACAAGGCCTAGTTTTCCCTGCTGGCTCTTTGGGCGGGGGACCCATCTCCAGCCGTATGGCCATTTTTGAGCCTGGCGCGGCGCCAAGTGGGAAAGGGTGGCTTTGAGGCTGAAGGCAGCAGGAAAGCGCGCAGCCCCCAGGTCTGTGGGGCTACGCAAGCGGTTCCCAAAGAGCTTTAGAACAAGGCATAGTTTTCCCTGCTGGCTCTTTGGGCGGGGGACCCATCTCCAGCCGTATGGCCATTTTTGTGCCTGGCGCAGCGCCAAGTGGGAAAGGGTGGCTTTGAGGCTGAAGGCAGCAGCAAAGCCTGCAGCCCCCAGGTCTGTGGGGCTACGCAAGCGGTTCCCAAAGAGCTTTAGAACAAGGCATAGTTTTCCCTGCTGGCTCTTTGGGCGGGGGACCCATCTCCAGTCGTATGGCGATTTTTATGCCTGGCGCGGTGCGTAGTGGGAAAGGGTGCTGTCGAGGCTGAAGGCAGCAGGAAAGCCCGCAGTCCCCAGGTCTGTGGGGCTACGCAAGCGGTTCCCAAAGAGCTTTAGAACAAGGCATAGTTTTCCCTGCTGGCTCTTTGGGCGGGGGACCCATCTCCAGCCGTATGGCCATTTTTGTGCCTGATGCGGCGCCAAGTGGGAAAGGGTGGTTTTGAGGCTGAAGGCAGCAGGAAAGCCCGCAGCCCCCAGGTCTGTGGGGCTACGCAAGCGGTTCCCAAAGAGCTTTAGAACAAGGCATAGTTTTCCCTGCTGGCTCTTTGGGCGGGGGACCCATCTCCAGCCATAGGCCATTTCTGTGCCTGATAGGGCGCCAAGTGGGAAAGGGTGGCTTTGAGGCTGAAGACAGCAGGAAAGCCTTCAGCCCCCAGGTCTGTGGGGCTATGCAAGCGGTTCCCAAAGAGCTTTAGAACAAGGCATAGTTTTCCCTGCTGGCTCTTTGGGCGGTGGACCCATCTCCAGCCGTATGGCCATTTTTGTGCCTGGCGCGGCGCCAAGTGGGAAAGGGTGGTGTCGAGGCTGAAGGCAGCAGCAAAGCCCGCAGCCCCCAGGTCTGTGGGGCTATGCAAGCGGTTCCCAAAGAGCTTTAGAACAAGGCATAGTTTTCCTTGCTGGCTCTTTGGGCATGGGACCCATCTCCAGCCATAGGCCATTTTTGTGCCTGGCGCGGCGCCAGGTTGGAAAGGGTGGTGTCGAGTCTGAAGGCAGCAGCAAAGACTGCAGCCCCCAGGTCTGTGGGGCCAAGCAAGCGGTTCCCAAAGAGCTTTAGAACAAGGCATAGTTTTCCCTGCTGGCTCTTTGGGCGGGGGACCCATCTCCAGCCATAGGCCATTTTTGTGCCTGGCGCGACGCCAAGTGGGAAAGGGTGGCTTTGAGGCTGAAGGCAGCAGCAAAGCCTGCAGCCCCCAGGTCTGTGCGGCTACGCAAGCGGTTCCCAAAGAGTTTTAGAACAAGGCATAGTTTTCCCTGCTGGCTCCTTGGGCGGGGGACCCATCTCCAGCCGTATGGCCATTTTTGTGCGTGGCCAGGGGCCAAGTGGGAAAGGGTGGTGTCGAGGCTGAAGGCAGCAGGAAGGCCCACAGCCCCCAGGTCTGTGGGGCTACGCAAGCGGTTCCCAAAGAGCTTTAGAACAAGGCATAGTTTTCCTTGCTGGCTCTTTGGGCATGGGACCCATCTCCAGCCATAGACCATTTTTGTGCCTACCGCGGCACCAAGTGGGAAAGGGTGGCTTTGAGGCTGAAGGCAGCAGGAAAGCCCACACGCACCAGGTCTGTGGGGCTACGGAAGCGGTTCCCAAAGAGCTTTAGAACAAGGCATAGTTTTCCCTGCTGGCTCTTTGGGCGGGGGACCCATCTCCAGCCGTATGGCCATTTTTGTGCCTGGCGCGGCGCCAAGTGGGAAAGGGTGCTGTCGAGGCTGAAGGCAGCAGCAAAGCCTGCAGCCCCCAGGTCTGTGGGGCTACGCAAGCGGTTCCCAAAGAGCTTTAGAACAAGGCATAGTTTTCCCTGCTGGCTCTTTGGGCGGGGGACCCCTCTCCAGCCATATGGCCATTTTTGTGCCTGGCGCAGCGCCAAGTGGGAAAGGGTGGCTTTGAGGCTGAAGGCAGCAGCAAAGCCTGCAGCCCCCAGGTCTGTGCGGCTACGAAAGCGTTTCCCAAAGACCTTTAGAACAAGGCATAGTTTTCCCTGCTGGCTCTTTGGGCGGGGGACCCATCTCCAGTCGTATGGCTATTTTTATGCCTGGCGCGGTGCGTAGTGGGAAAGTGTGGTGTCGAGGCTGAAGGCAGCAGCAAAGCCCGCAGCCCCCAGGTCTGTGGGGCTACGCAAGCGGTTCGCAAAGAGCTTTAGAACAAGGCAGAGTTTTCCCTGCTGGCTCTTTGGGCGGGGGACCCATCTCCAGCCGTATGGCCATTTTTGTGCCTGATGCGGCGCCAAGTGGGAAAGGGTGGCTTTGAGGCTGAAGACAGCAGGAAAGCCCGCAGCCCCCAGGTCTGTGGGGCTACGCAAGCGGTTCCCAAAGAGCTTTAGAACAAGGCCTAGTTTTCCCTGCTGGCTCCTTGGGCGGGGGACCCATCTCCAGCCATAGGCCATTTTTGTGCCTGGCGCGACGCCAAGTGGGAAAGGGTGTTGTCGAGGCTGAAGGCAGCAGGAAAGCCCGCAGCCCCCAGGTCTGTGGGGCTACGCAAGCGGTTCCCAAAGAGCTTTAGAACAAGGCATAGTTTTCCCTGCTGGCTCTTTGGGCGGGGGACCCATCTCCAGTCGTATGGCTATTTTTATGCCTGGCGCGGTGCGTAGTGGGAAAGGGTGGTTTTGAGGCTGAAGGCAGCAGGAAAGTCCGCAGCCCCCAGGTCTGTGGGGCTACGCAAGCGGTTCCCAAAGAGCTTTAGAACAAGGCATAATTTTCCCTGCTGGCTCTTTGGGCGGGGGACCCATCTCCAGCCGTATGGCCATTTTTGTACCTGGCGCGGCGCCAAGTGGGAAAGGGTGGTGTCGAGGCTGAAGGCAGCAGCAAAGCCCGCAGCCCCCAGGTCTGTGGGGCTACGCAAGCGGTTCCCAAAGAGCTTTAGAACAAGGCATAGTTTTCCCTGCTGGCTCCTTGGGCGGGGGACCCATCTCCAGCCGTATGGCCATTTTTGCGCCTGGCGCAGTGCCAAGTGGGAAAGGGTGGTGTCGAGGCTGAAGGCAGCAGGAAAGCCCACAGCCCCCAGGTCTGTGGGGCTACGCAAGCGGTTCCCAAAGAGCTTTAGAACAAGGCATAGTTTTCCCTGCTGGCTCTTTGGGCGGTGGACCCATCTCCAGCCGTATGGCCATTTTTGTGCCTGGCGCGGCGCCAAGTGGGAAAGGGTGGTGTCGAGGCTGAAGGCAGCAGGAGAGCCTGCAGCCCCCAGGTCTGTGCGGCTACGCAAGCGGTTCCCAAAGAGTTTTAGAACAAGTCATAATTTTCCCTGCTGGCTCTTTGGGCGGGGGACCCATCTCCAGCCGTATGGCCATTTTTGTGCGTGGCCAGGGGCCAAGTGGGAAAGCGTGGTGTCAAGGCTGAAGGCAGCAGGAAGGCCCACAGCCCCCAGGTCTGTGGGGCTATGCAAGCGGTTCCCAAAGAGCTTTAGAACAAGGCATAGTTTTCCTTGCTGAGTCTTTGGGCATGGGACCCATCTCCAGCCATAGACCATTTTTGTGCCTACCGCGGCGCCAAGTGGGAAAGGGTGGCTTTGAGGCTGAAGGCAGCAGGAAAGCCCACACCCCCCAGGTCTGTGGGGCTACGCAAGCGGTTCCCAAAGAGCTTTAGAACAAGGCATAATTTTCCCTGCTGGCTCTTTGGGCGGGGGACCCATCTCCAGCCGTATGGCCATTTTTGTGCCTGGCACGGCGCCAAGTGGGAAAGGGTGGTGTCGAGTCTGAAGGCAGCAGGAAAGCCCGCAGCCCCCAGGTCTGTGGGGCTACGCAAGTGGTTCCCAAAGAGCTTTAGAACAAGGCATAGTTTTCCCTGCTGGCTCTTTGGGCGGGGGACCCATCTCCAGCCGTATGGCCATTTTTGTGCCTGGCGCGGCGCCAAGTGGGAAAAGGTGGTTTTGAGGCTGAAGGCAGCAGCAAAGCCCGCAGCCCCCAGGTCTGTGGGGCTACGCAAGCGGTTCCCAAAGAGCTCTAGAACAAGGCATAGTTTTCCCTGCTGGCTCTTTGGGCGGGGGACCCATCTGCAGCCGTATGGCCATTTTTGTGCCTGATAGGGCGCCAAGTGGGAAAGGGTGCTGTCGAGGCTGAAGGCAGCAGGAAAGCCCGCAGCCCCCAGGTCTGTGGGGCTACGCAAGCGGTTCCCAAAGAGCTTTAGAACAAGGCATAATTTTCCCTTCTGGCTCTTTGGGCAGGGGACCCATCTCCAGCCATAGGCCATTTTTGTGCCTGGCGCAGCGCCAAGTGGGAAAGGGTGGTTTTGAGGCTGAAGGCAGCAGGAAAGCCCGCAGCCCCCAGGTCTGTGGGGCTACGCAAGCGGTTCCCAAAGAGCTTTAGAACAAGACATAATTTTCCCTCCTGGCTCTTTGTGCGGGGGACCCATCTCCAGCCGTATGGCCATTTTTGCGCCTGGCGCAGTGCCTAGTGGGAAAGGGTGCTGTCGAGGCTGAAGGCAGCAGGAAAGCCCACAGCCCCCAGGTCTGTGGGGCTACGCAAGCGGTTCCCAAAGAGCTTTAGAACAAGGCATAGTTTTCCCTGATGGCTCTTTGGGCATGGGAGCCATCTCTAGCCATAGGCCATTTTTGTGCCTGGCGCGACGCCAAGTGGGAAAGGGTGGCTTTGAGGCTGAAGGCAGCAGGAAAGCCTGCAGCCCCCAGGTCTGTGGGGCTACGCAAGCGGTTCCCAAAGAGCTTTAGAACAAGGCATGTTTTTCCCTGCTGGCTCTTTGGGCGGGGGACCCATCTCCAGTCGTATGGCTATTTTTATGCCTGGCGCGGTGCGTAGTGGGAAAGGGTGGTTTTGAGGCTGAAGGCAGCAGGAGAGCCCGCAGCCCCCAGGTCTGTGGGGCTACGCAAGCGGTTCCCAAAGAGCTTTAGAACAAGGCATAGTTTTCCCTGCTGGCTCCTTGGGCGGGGGACCCATATCCAGTCGTATGGCTATTTTTATGCCTGGCGCGGTGCGTAGTGGGAAAGGGTGGTGTCGAGGCTGAAGGCAGCAGGAAAGCCTGCAGCCCCCAGGTCTGTGCGGCTACGCAAGCGGTTCCCAAAGAGCTTTAGAACAAGGCATAATTTTCCCTGCTGGCTCCTTGGGCGGGGGACCCATCTCCAGCCGTATGGCCATTTTTGTGCCTGGCGCGGCGCCAAGTGGGAAAGGGTGGTGTCGAGGCTGAAGGCAGCAGGAAAGCCCGCAGCCCCCAGGTCTGTGGGGCTACGCAAGCGGTTCCCAAAGAGCTTTAGAACAAGGCATAGTTTTCCCTGCTGGCTCTTTGGGCGGGAGACCCATCTCCAGCCATAGGCCATTTTTGTGCCTGGCGCGACGCCAAGTGGGAAAGGGTGTTGTCGAGGCTGAAGGCAGCAGCAAAGCCCGCAGCCCCCAGGTCTGTGGGGCCAAGCAAGCGGTTCCCAAAGAGCTTTAGAACAAGTCATAGTTTTCCCTGCTGGCTCTTTGGGCGGGAGACCCATCTCCAGCCATAGGCCATTTTTGTGCCTGGCGCGACGCCAAGTGGGAAAGGGTGGTGTCGAGGCTGAAGGCAGCAGGAAAGCCTGCAGCCCCCAGGTCTGTGGGGCTACGCAAGCGGTTCCCAAAGAGCTTTAGAACAAGGCATAGTTTTCCCTGCTGGCTCTCTGGGCGGGGGACCCATATCCAGTCGTATGGCTATTTTTATGCCTGGCGCGGTGCGTAGTGGGAAAGGGTGGTTTTGAGGCTGAAGGCAGCAGCAAAGCCTGCAGCCCCCAGGTCTGTGGGGCTACGCAAGCGGTTCCCAAAGAGCTTTAGAACAAGGCATAGTTTTCCCTGCTGGCTCCTTGGGCGGGGGACCCATCTCCAGCCGTATGGCCATTTTTGTGCCTGGCGCGGCGCCAAGTGGGAAAGGGTGGTGTCGAGTCTGAAGGCAGCAGGAAAGCCCGCAGCCCCCAGGTCTGTGGGGCTACGCAAGCGGTTCCCAAAGAGCTTTAGAACAAGGCATAGTTTTCCCTGCTCGCTCTTTGGGCGGGAGACCCATCTCCAGCCATAGGCCATTTTTGTGCCTGGCGCGACGCCAAGTGGGAAAGGGTGTTGTCGAGGCTGAAGGCAGCAGCAAAGCCCGCAGCCCCCAGGTCTGTGGGGCCAAGCAAGTGGTTCCCAAAGAGCTTTAGAACAAGGCATAGTTTTCCCTGCTGGCTCTTTGGGCGGGGGACCCATCTCCAGTCGTATGGCTATTTTTATGCCTGGCGCGGCGCCAAGTGGGAAAGGGTGGCTTTGAGGCTGAAGGCAGCAGGAAAGCCTGCAGCCCCCAGGTTTGTGGGGCTACGCAAGCGGTTCCCAAAGAGCTTTAGAACAAGGCATAGTTTTCCCTGCTGGCTCTTTGGGCGGGGAACCCATCTCCAGCCATAGGCCATTTCTGTGCCTGATAGGGCGCCAAGTGGGAAAGGGTGGCTTTGAGGCTGAAGGCAGCAGGAAAGCCTGCAGCCCCCAGGTCTGTGGGGCTATGCAAGCGGTTCCCAAAGAGCTTTAGAACAAGGCATAGTTTTCCCTGCTGGCTCTTTGGGCGGGGGACCCATCTCCAGCCGTATGGCCATTTTTGTGCCTGGCGCGTCGCCAAGTGGGAAAGGGTGGTGTCGAGTCTGAAGGCAGCAGGAAAGCCCGCAGCCCCCAGGTCTGTGGGGCTACGCAAGTGGTTCCCAAAGAGCTTTAGAACAAGGCATAGTTTTCCCTGCTTATTCTTTCGGCGGGGGACCCATCTCCAGCCGTATGGCCATTTTTGTGCCTGGCGCGGCGCCAAGTGGGAAAGGGTGGCTTTGAGGCTGAAGGCAGCAGCAAAGCCCGCAGCCCCCAGGTCTGTGGGGCTACGCAAGCGGTTCCCAAAGAGCTTTAGAACAAGGCATAGTTTTCCCTGCTGGCTCCTTGGGCGGGGGACCCATCTCCAGCCGTATGGCCATTTTTGTGCCTGGCGCGGCGCCAAGTTGGAAAGGGTGGTGTCGAGTCTGAAGGCAGCAGGAAAGCCCGCAGCCCCCAGGTCTGTGGGGCTACGCAAGCGGTTCCCAAAGAGCTTTAGAACAAGGCATAGTTTTCCCTGCTGGCTCTTTGGGCGGGGGACCCATCTCCAGCCATAGGCCATTTTTGTGCCTGGCGCGACGCCAAGTGGGAAAGGGTGTTGTCGAGGCTGAAGGCAGCAGCAAAGCCCGCAGCCCCCAGGTCTGTGGGGCCAAGCAAGCGGTTCCCAAAGAGCTTTAGAACAAGTCATAGTTTTCCCTGCTGGCCCTTTGGGCGGGAGACCCATCTCCAGCCATAGGCCATTTTTGTGCCTGGCGCAGTGCCAAGTGGGAAAGGGTGGTGTCGAGGCTGAAGGCAGCAGCAAAGCCCGCAGCCCCCAGGTCTGTGGGGCCAAGCAAGTGGTTCCCAAAGAGCTTTAGAACAAGTCATAGTTTTCCCTGCTGGCCCTTTGGGCGGGAGACCCATCTCCAGCCATAGGCCATTTTTGTGCCTGGCGCAGTGCCAAGTGGGAAAGGGTGGTGTCGAGGCTGAAGGCAGCAGCAAAGCCCGCAGCCCCCAGGTCTGTGGGGCCAAGCAAGTGGTTCCCAAAGAGCTTTAGAACAAGGCATAGTTTTCCCTGCTGGCTCTTTGGGCGGGGGACCCATCTCCAGTCGTATGGCTATTTTTATGCCTGGCGCGGCGCCAAGTGGGAAAGGGTGGCTTTGAGGCTGAAGGCAGCAGGAAAGCCTGCAGCCCCCAGGTTTGTGGGGCTACGCAAGCGGTTCCCAAAGAGCTTTAGAACAAGGCATAGTTTTCCCTGCTGGCTCTTTGGGCGGGGGACCCATCTCCAGCCATAGGCCATTTCTGTGCCTGATAGGGCGCCAAGTGGGAAAGGGTGGCTTTGAGGCTGAAGGCAGCAGGAAAGCCTGCAGCCCCCAGGTCTGTGGGGCTATGCAAGCGGTTCCCAAAGAGCTTTAGAACAAGGCATAGTTTTCCCTGCTGGCTCTTTGGGCGGGGGACCCATCTCCAGCCGTATGGCCATTTTTGTGCCTGGCGCGGCGCCAAGTGGGAAAGGGTGGTGTCGAGTCTGAAGGCAGCAGGAAAGCCCGCAGCCCCCAGGTCTGTGGGGCTACGCAAGTGGTTCCCAAAGAGCTTTAGAACAAGGCATAGTTTTCCCTGCTTATTCTTTCGGCGGGGGACCCATCTCCAGCCGTATGGCCATTTTTGTGCCTGGCGCGGCGCCAAGTGGGAAAGGGTGGCTTTGAGGCTGAAGGCAGCAGCAAAGCCCGCAGCCCCCAGGTCTGTGGGGCTACGCAAGCGGTTCCCAAAGAGCTTTAGAACAAGGCATAGTTTTCCCTGCTGGCTCCTTGGGCGGGGGACCCATCTCCAGCCGTATGGCCATTTTTGTGCCTGGCGCGGCGCCAAGTTGGAAAGGGTGGTGTCGAGTCTGAAGGCAGCAGGAAAGCCCGCAGCCCCCAGGTCTGTGGGGCTACGCAAGCGGTTCCCAAAGAGCTTTAGAACAAGGCATAGTTTTCCCTGCTGGCTCTTTGGGCGGGGGACCCATCTCCAGCCATAGGCCATTTTTGTGCCTGGCGCGACGCCAAGTGGGAAAGGGTGTTGTCGAGGCTGAAGGCAGCAGCAAAGCCCGCAGCCCCCAGGTCTGTGGGGCCAAGCAAGCGGTTCCCAAAGAGCTTTAGAACAAGTCATAGTTTTCCCTGCTGGCCCTTTGGGCGGGAGACCCATCTCCAGCCATAGGCCATTTTTGTGCCTGGCGCAGTGCCAAGTGGGAAAGGGTGGTGTCGAGGCTGAAGGCAGCAGGGAAGCCTGCAGCCCCCAGGTCTGTGGGGCTACGCAAGCGGTTCCCAAAGAGCTTTAGAACAAGGCATAGTTTTCCCTGCTTGTTCTTTGGGCGGGGGACCCATCTCCACCCGTATGGCCATTTTTGTGCCTGGCGCGGCGCCAAGTGGGAAAAGGTGGTTTTGAGGCTGAAGGCAGCAGGAAAGCCTGCAGCCCCCAGGTCTGTGGGGCTACGCAAGCGGTTCCCAAAGAGCTTTAGAACAAGGCATAGTTTTCCCTGCTGGCTCCTTGGGCAGGGGACCCATCTCCAGCCATATGGCCATTTTTGTGCCTGATGCGGCGCCAAGTGGGAAAGGGTGGTTTTGAGGCTGAAGGCAGCAGGAAAGCCTACAGCCCCCAGGTCTGTGGGGCTACGCAAGCGGTTCCCAAAGAGCTTTAGAACAAGGCATAGTTTTCCCTGCTGGCTCCTTGGGCGGGGGAACCATCTCCAGCCGTATGGCCATTTTTGTGCCTGGCGCGGCGCCAAGTGGGAAAGGGTGTTGTCGAAGCTGAAGGCAGCAGCAAAGCCTGCAGCCCCCAAGTCTGTGGGGCTACGCAAGCGGTTCCCAAAGAGCTTTAGAACAAGGCATAGTTTTCCTTGCTGGGTCTTTGGGCATGGGACCCATCTCCAGCCATAGACCATTTTTGTGCCTACCGCGGCGCCAAGTGGGAAAGGGTGGCTTTGAGGCTGAAGGCAGCAGCAAAGCCTGCAGCCCCCAGGTCTGTGCGGCTACGCAAGCGGTTCCCAAAGAGCTTTAGAACAAGGCATAGTTTTCCCAGCTGGCTCTTTGGGCGGGGGACCCATGTCCAGTCGTATGGCTATTTTTATGCCTGGCGCGGTGCGTAGTGGGAAAGGGTGGTGTCGAGTCTGAAGGCAGCAGGAAAGCCCACACCCCCCCAGGTCTGTGGGGCTACGCAAGCGGTTCCCAAAGAGCTTTAGAACAAGGCATAGTTTTCCCTGCTGGCTCTTTGGGCGGGGGACCCATCTCCAGCCGTATGGCCATTTTTGTGCCTGGCGCGGCGCCAAGTGGGAAAGGGTGGCTTTGAGGCTGAAGGCAGCAGGAAAGCCCGCAGCCCCCAGGTCTGTGGGGCTACGCAAGCGGTTCCCAAAGAGCTTTAGAACAAGGCAGAGTTTTCCCTGCTGGCTCTTTGGGCGGGGGACCCATCTCCAGCCATATGGCCATTTTTGTGCTTGATGCGGCGCCAAGTGGGAAAGGGTGGTTTTGAGGCTGAAGGCAGCAGGAAAGCCTGCAGCCCCCAGGTCTGTGGGGCTACGCAAGCGGTTCCCAAAGAGCTTTAGAACAAGGCATAGTTTTCCCTGCTGGCTCCTTGGGCGGGGGAACCATCTCCAGCCGTATGGCCATTTTTGTGCCTGGCGCGGCGCCAAGTGGGAAAGGGTGGTTTTGAGGCTGAAGACAGCAGGAAAGCCTGCAGCCCCCAGGTCTGTGGGGCTACGCAAGTGGTTCCCAAAGAGCTTTAGAACAAGGCATAGTTTTCCCTGCTGGCTCTTTGGGCGGGGGACCCATCTCCAGCCATAGGCAATTTTTGTGCCTGGCGCAGCGCCAAGTGGGAAAGGGTGGTTTTGAGGCTGAAGGCAGCAGCAAAGCCTGCAGCCCCCAGGTCTGTGGGGCTACGCAAGCGGTTCCCAAAGAGCTTTAGAACAAGGCATAGTTTTCCCTGCTGGCTCCTTGGGCAGGGGACCCATCTCCAGCCATATGGCCATTTTTGTGCCTGGTGCGGCGCCAAGTGGGAAAGGGTGGTGTCGAAGCTGAAGGCAGCAGCAAAGCCTGCAGCCCCCAGGTCTGTGGGGCTACGCAAGCGGTTCCCAAAGAGCTTTAGAACAAGGCATAGTTTTCCCTGCTGGCTCTTTGGGCGGGGGACCCATCTCCAGCCGTATGGCCATTTTTGTGCCTGGCGCAGTGCCAAGTGGGAAAGGGTGGTGTCGAGGCTGAAGGCAGCAGGGAAGCCTGCAGCCCCCAGGTCTGTGGGGCTACGCAAGCGGTTCCCAAAGAGCTTTAGAACAAGGCATAGTTTTCCCTGCTTGTTCTTTGGGCGGGGGACCCATCTCCAGCCGTATGGCCATTTTTGTGCCTGGCGCGGCGCCAAGTGGGAAAAGGTGGTTTTGAGGCTGAAGGCAGCAGGAAAGCCCGCAGCCCCCAGGTCTGTGGGGCTACGCAAGCGGTTCCCAAAGAGCTTTAGAACAAGGCATAATTTTCCCTGCTGGCTCCTTGGGCAGGGGACCCATCTCCAGCCATATGGCCATTTTTGTGCCTGATGCGGCGCCAAGTGGGAAAGGGTGGTTTTGAGGCTGAAGGCAGCAGGAAAGCCTACAGCCCCCAGGTCTGTGGGGCTACGCAAGCGGTTCCCAAAGAGCTTTAGAACAAGGCATAGTTTTCCCTGCTGGCTCTTTGGGCGGGGGACCCATCTCCAGCCGTATGGACATTTTTGTGCCTGGCGCGGCGCCAAGTGGGAAAGCGAGGCTTTGAGGCTGAAGGCAGCAGGAAAGCCTGCAGCCCCCAGGTCTGTGGGGCTACGCAAGCGGTTCCCAAAGAGCTTTAGAACAAGGCATAGTTTTCCCTGCTGGCTCTTTGGGCGGGGGACCCATCTCCAGCCATATGGCCATTTTTGTGCCTGGCGCAGCGCCAAGTGGGAAAGGGTGGCTTTGAGGCTGAAGGCAGCAGCAAAGCCTGCAGCCCCCAGGTCTGTGCGGCTACGCAAGCGGTTCCCAAAGAGCTTTAGAACAAGGCATAGTTTTCCCTGCTGGCTCTTTGGGCGGGGGACCCATCTCCAGTCGTATGGCTATTTTTGTGCCTGGCGCGGTGCGTAGTGGGAAAGGGTGGTGTCGAGTCTGAAGGCAGCAGGAAAGCCCACACCCCCCAGGTTTGTGGCGCTACGCAAGCGGTTCCCAAAGAGCTTTAGAACAAGGCATAGTTTTCCCTGCTGGCTCTTTGGGCGGGGGACCCATCTCCAGCCGTATGGCCATTTTTGTGCCTGGCGCGGCGCCAAGTGGGAAAGGGTGGCTTTGAGGCTGAAGGCAGCAGGAAAGCCCGCAGCCCCCAGGTCTGTGGGGCTACGCAAGCGGTTCCCAAAGAGCTTTAGAACAAGGCATAGTTTTCCCTGCTGGCTCTTTGGGCGGGGGACCCATCTCCAGCCATATGGCCATTTTTGTGCGTGGCGCGGCGCCAAGTGGGAAAGGGTGGCTTTGAGGCTGAAGGCAGCAGGAAAGCCTGCAGCCCCCAGGTCTGTGCGGCTACGCAAGCGGTTCCCAAAGAGCTTTAGAACAAGGCATAGTTTTCCCTGCTGGCTCTTTGGGCGGGGGACCCATCTCCAGTCGTATGGCTATTTTTATGCCTGGCGCGGTGCGTAGTGGGAAAGGGTGGTGTCGAGTCTGAAGGCAGCAGGAAAGCCCGCAGCCCCCAGGTCTGTGGGGCTACGCAAGCGGTTCCCAAAGAGCTTTAGAACAAGGCATAGTTTTCCCTGCTGGCTCCTTGGGCGGGGGAACCATCTCCAGCCGTATGGCCATTTTTGTGCCTGGCACGACGCCAAGTGGGAAAGGGTGGCTTTGAGGCTGAAGGCAGCAGCAAAGCCTGCAGCCCCCAGGTCTGTGGGGCTACGCAAGCGGTTCCCAAAGAGCTTTAGAACAAGGCATAGTTTTCCCTGCTGGCTCCTTGGGCGGGGGACCCATCTCCAGCCGTATGGCCATTTTTGTGCCTGGCGCGGCGCCAAGTGGGAAAGGGTGGTGTCAAGTCTGAAGGCAGCAGGAAAGCCCGCAGCCCCCAGGTCTGTGGGGCTACGCAAGCGGTTCCCAAAGAGCTTTAGAACAAGGCATAGTTTTCCCTGCTGGCTCTTTGGGCGGGAGACCCATCTCCAGCCATAGGCCATTTTTGTGCCTGGCGCGACGCCAAGTGGGAAAGGGTGTTGTCGAGGCTGAAGGCAGCAGCAAACCCCGCAGCCCCCTGGTCTGTGGGGCCAAGCAAGCGGTTCCCAAAGAGCTTTAGAACAAGGCATAGTTTTCCCTGCTGGCTCTTTGGGCGGGAGACCCATCTCCAGCCATAGGCCATTTTTGTGCCTGGCGCGATGCCAAGTGGGAAAGGGTGGTGTCGAGGCTGAAGGCAGCAGGGAAGCCTGCAGCCCCCAGGTCTGTGGGGCTACGCAAGCGGTTCCCAAAGAGCTTTAGAACAAGGCATATTTTTCCCTGCTGGCTCTTTGGGCGGGGGACCCATCTGCAGCCGTATGGCCATTTTTGTGCCTGATAGGGCGCCAAGTGGGAAAGGGTGGCTTTGAGGCTGAAGACAGCAGGAAAGCCTGCAGCCCCCAGGTCTGTGGGGCTATGCAAGCGGTTCCCAAAGAGCTTTAGAACAAGGCATAGTTTTCCCTGCTGGCTCTTTGGGCGGGGGACCCATCTCCAGCCGTATGGCCATTTTTGTGCCTGGCGCGGCGCCAAGTGGGAAAGGGTGGTGTCGAGGCTGAAGGCAGCAGCAAAGCCCGCAGCCCCCAGGTCTGTGGGGCTACGCAAGTGGTTCCCAAAGAGCTTTAGAACAAGGCATAGTTTTCCCTGCTTGTTCTTTGGGCGGGGGACCCATCTCCAGCCGTATGGCCATTTTTGTGCCTGGCGCGGCGCCAAGTGGGAAAAGGTGGTTTTGAGGCTGAAGGCAGCAGCAAAGCCCGCAGTCCCCAGGTCTGTGGGGCTACGCAAGCGGTTCCCAAAGAGCTTTAGAACAAGGCATAATTTTCCCTGCTGGCTCTTTGGGCGGGGGACCCATCTGCAACCGTATGGCCATTTTTGTGCCTGATGCGGCGCCAAGTGGGAAAGGGTGCTGTCGAGGCTGAAGGCAGCAGGAAAGCCCGCAGCCCCCAGGTCTGTGGGGCCAAGCAAGCGGTTCCCAAAGAGCTTTAGAACAAGGCATAGTTTTCCCTGCTGGCTCTTTTGGCATGGGACCCATCTCCAGCCATAGGCCATTTTTGTGCCTGGCGCGGCGCCAAGTGGGAAAGGGTGGTTTTGAGGCTGAAGGCAGCAGGAAAGCCCGCAGCCCCCAGGTCTGTGGGTCTACGCAAGCGGTTCCCAAAGAGCTTTAGAACAAGGCATAGTTTTCCCTGCTGGCTCCTTGGGCGGGGGACCCATCTCCAGCCGTATGGCCATTTTTGGGCCTGGCGCGGCGCCAAGTGGGAAAGGGTGGTGTCGAGTCTGAAGGCAGCAGGAAAGCCCGCAGCCCCCAGGTCTGTGGGGCTACGCAAGCGGTTCCCAAAGAGCTTTAGAACAAGGCATAATTTTCCCTGCTGGCTCTTTGGGCGGGGGACCCATCTCCAGCCATAGGCAATTTTTGAGCCTGGCGCAGCGCCAAGTGGGAAAGGGTGGTTTTGAGGCTGAAGGCAGCAGGAAAGCCCGCAGCCCCCAGGTCTGTGGGGCTACGCAAGCGGTTCCCAAAGAGCTTTAGAACAAGGCATAGTTTTCCCTGCTGGCTCTTTGGGCGGGGGACCCATCTCCAGCCGTATGGCCATTTTTGTGCCTGGCGCGGCGCCAAGTGGGAAAGGGTGGTGTCGAGTCTGAAGGCAGCAGGAAAGCCCGCAGCCCCCAGGTCTGTGGGGCTACGCAAGCGGTTCCCAAAGTGCTTTAGAACAAGGCATAGTTTTCCCTGCTGGCTCTTTGGGCGGGAGACCCATCTCCAGCCATAGGCCATTTTTGTGCCTGGCGCGACGCCAAGTGGGAAAGGGTGTTGTCGAGGCTGAAGGCAGCAGCAAAGCCCGCAGCCCCCAGGTCTGTGGGGCCAAGCAAGCGGTTCCCAAAGAGCTTTAGAACAAGGCATAGTTTTCCCTGCTGGTTCTTTGGGCGGGGGACCCATCTCCAGTCGTATGGCTATTTTTATGCCTGGCGCGGCGCCAAGTGGGAAAGGGTGGCTTTGAGGCTGAAGGCAGCAGGAAAGCCTGCAGCCCCCAGGTTTGTGGGGCTACGCAAGCGGTTCCCAAAGAGCTTTAGAACAAGGCATAGTTTTCCCTGCTGGCTCCTTGGGCGGGGGACCCATCTCCAGCCATAGGCCATTTTTGTGCCTGGCGCGACGCCAAGTGGGAAAGGGTGGTGTCGAGGCTGAAGACAGCAGGAAAGCCTGCAGCCCCCAGGTCTGTGGGGCTACGCAAGCGGTTCCCAAAGAGCTTTAGAACAAGGCATAGTTTTCCCTGCTGGCTCTTTGGGCGGGGGACCCATCTCCAGCCGTATGGCCATTTTTGTGCCTGATGCGGCGCCAAGTGGGAAAGGGTGCTGTCGAGGCTGAAGGCAGCAGGAAAGCCCGCAGCCCCCAGGTCTGTGGGGCCAAGCAAGCGGTTCCCAAAGAGCTTTAGAACAAGGCATAGTTTTCCCTGCTGGCTCTTTTGGCATGGGACCCATCTCCAGCCATAGGCCATTTTTGTGCCTGGCGCGGCGCCAAGTGGGAAAGGGTGGCTTTGAGGCTGAAGGCAGCAGGAAAGCCTGCAGCCCCCAGGTTTGTGGGGCTACGCAAGCGGTTCCCAAAGAGCTTTAGAACAAGGCATAGTTTTCCCTGCTGGCTCCTTGGGCGGGGGAACCATCTCCAGCCGTATGGCCATTTTTGTGCCTGGCGCGGCGCCAAGTGGGAAAGGGTGGTGTCGAGTCTGAAGGCAGCAGGAAAGCCTGCAGCCCCCAGGTCTGTGGGGCTACGCAAGCGGTTCCCAAAGAGCTTTAGAACAAGGCATAGTTTTCCCTGATGGCTCTTTGGGCGGGGGACCCATCTCCGGCCATAGGCAATTTTTGAGCCTGGCGCAGCGCCAAGTGGGAAAGGGTGGTTTTGAGGCTGAAGGCAGCAGGAAAGCCCGCAGCCCCCAGGTCTGTGGGGCTACGCAAGCGGTTCCCAAAGAGCTTTAGAACAAGGCATAGTTTTCCCTGCTGGCTCCTTGGGCGGGGGAACCATCTCCAGCCGTATGGCCATTTTTGTGCCTGGCGCGGCGCCAAGTGGGAAAGGGTGGTGTCGAGTCTGAAGGCAGCAGGAAAGCCTGCAGCCCCCAGGTCTGTGGGGCTACGCAAGCGGTTCCCAAAGAGCTTTAGAACAAGGCATAGTTTTCCCTGCTGGCTCTTTGGGCGGGGGACCCATCTCCAGCCATAGGCAATTTTTGAGCCTGGCGCAGCGCCAAGTGGGAAAGGGTGGTTTTGAGGCTGAAGGCAGCAGGAAAGCCCGCAGCCCCCAGGTCTGTGGGGCTACGCAAGCGGTTCCCAAAGAGCTTTACAACAAGGCATAATTTTCCCTCCTGGCTCTTTGGGCGGGGGACCCATCTCCAGCCATAGGCCATTTTTGTGCCTGGCGCGGCGCCAAGTGGGAAAGGGTGGCTTTGAGGCTGAAGGCAGCAGGAAAGCCTGCAGCCCCCAGGTCTGTGGGGCTACGCAAGCGGTTCCCAAAGAGCTTTAGAACAAGGCATAGTTTTCCCTGATGGCTCTTTGGGCGGGGGACCCATCTCCGGCCATAGGCAATTTTTGAGCCTGGCGCAGCGCCAAGTGGGAAAGGGTGGTTTTGAGGCTGAAGGCAGCAGGAAAGCCCGCAGCCCCCAGGTCTGTGGGGCTACGCAAGCGGTTCCCAAAGAGCTTTAGAACAAGGCATAGTTTTCCCTGCTGGCTCCTTGGGCGGGGGAACCATCTCCAGCCGTATGGCCATTTTTGTGCCTGGCGCGGCGCCAAGTGGGAAAGGGTGGTGTCGAGTCTGAAGGCAGCAGGAAAGCCTGCAGCCCCCAGGTCTGTGGGGCTACGCAAGCGGTTCCCAAAGAGCTTTAGAACAAGGCATAGTTTTCCCTGCTGGCTCTTTGGGCGGGGGACCCATCTCCAGCCATAGGCAATTTTTGAGCCTGGCGCAGCGCCAAGTGGGAAAGGGTGGTTTTGAGGCTGAAGGCAGCAGGAAAGCCCGCAGCCCCCAGGTCTGTGGGGCCAAGCAAGCGGTTCCCAAAGAGCTTTACAACAAGGCATAATTTTCCCTCCTGGCTCTTTGGGCGGGGGACCCATCTCCAGCCGTATGGCCATTTTTGCGCCTGGCGCAGTGCCAAGTGGGAAAGGGTGCTGTCGAGGCTGAAGGCAGCATGAAAGCCCACAGCCCCCAGGTCTGTGGGGCTACGCAAGCGGTTCCCAAAGAGCTTTAGAACAAGGCATAGTTTTCCCTGCTGGCTCTCTGGGCGGGGGACCCATCTCCAGCCATAGGCCATTTTTGTGCCTGGCGCGACGCCAAGTGGGAAAGGGTGGCTTTGAGGCTGAAGGCAGCAGGAAAGCCTGCAGCCCCCAGGTCTGTGGGGCTACGCAAGCGGTTCCCAAAGAGCTTTAGAACAAGGCATAGTTTTCCCTGCTGGCTCCTTGGGCGGGGGACCCATCTCCAGCCGTATGGCCATTTTTGTGCCTGGCGCGGCGCCAAGTGGGAAAAGGTGGTTTTGAGGCTGAAGGCAGCAGCAAAGCCCGCAGCCCCCAGGTCTGTGGGGCTACGCAAGCGGTTCCCAAAGAGCTTTAGAACAAGGCATAATTTTCCCTGCTGGCTCTTTGGGCGGGGGACCCATCTGCAACCGTATGGCCATTTTTGTGCCTGATGCGGCGCCAAGTGGGAAAGGGTGCTGTCGAGGCTGAAGGCAGCAGGAAAGCCCGCAGCCCCCAGGTCTGTGGGGCCAAGCAAGCGGTTCCCAAAGAGCTTTAGAACAAGGCATAGTTTTCCCTGCTGGCTCTTTGGGCATGGGACCCATCTCCAGCCATAGGCCATTTTTGTGCCTGGCGCGGCGCCAAGTGGGAAAGGGTGGCTTTGAGGCTGAAGGCAGCAGGAAAGCCCGCAGCCCCCAGGTCTGTGGGGCTACGCAAGCGGTTCCCAAAGAGCTTTAGAACAAGGCATAGTTTTCCCTGCTGGCTCCTTGGGCGGGGGAACCATCTCCAGCCGTATGGCCATTTTTGGGCCTGGCGCGGCGCCAAGTGGGAAAGGGTGGTGTCGAGTCTGAAGGCAGCAGGAAAGCCCGCAGCCCCCAGGTCTGTGGGGCTACGCAAGCGGTTCCCAAAGAGCTTTAGAACAAGGCATAATTTTCCCTGCTGGCTCTTTGGGCGGGGGACCCATCTCCAGCCATAGGCAATTTTTGAGCCTGGCGCAGCGCCAAGTGGGAAAGGGTGGTTTTGAGGCTGAAGGCAGCAGGAAAGCCCGCAGCCCCCAGGTCTGTGGGGCTACGCAAGCGGTTCCCAAAGAGCTTTAGAACAAGGCATATTTTTCCCTGCTGGCTCTTTGGGCGGGGGACCCATCTCCAGCCGTATGGCCATTTTTGTGCCTGGCACGACGCCAAGTGGGAAAGGGTGGCTTTGAGGCTGAAGGCAGCAGCAAAGCCCGCAGCCCCCAGGTCTGTGGGGCTACGCAAGCGGTTCCCAAAGAGCTTTAGAACAAGGCATAGTTTTCCCTGCTGGCTCCTTGGGCGGGGGACCCATCTCCAGCCGTATGGCCATTTTTGTGCCTGGCGCGGCGCCAAGTGGGAAAGGGTGGTGTCGAGTCTGAAGGCAGCAGGAAAGCCCGCAGCCCCCAGGTCTGTGGGGCTACGCAAGCGGTTCCCAAAGAGCTTTAGAACAAGGCATAGTTTTCCCTGCTGGCTCTTTGGGCGGGAGACCCATCTCCAGCCATAGGCCATTTTTGTGCCTGGCGCGACGCCAAGTGGGAAAGGGTGTTGTCGAGGCTGAAGGCAGCAGCAAAGCCCGCAGCCCCCAGGTCTGTGGGGCCAAGCAAGCGGTTCCCAAAGAGCTTTAGAACAAGGCATAGTTTTCCCTGCTGGCTCTTTGGGCGGGGGACCCATCTCCAGCCGTATGGCTATTTTTATGCCTGGCGCGGCGCCAAGTGGGAAAGGGTGGCTTTGAGGCTGAAGGCAGCAGGAAAGCCTGCAGCCCCCAGGTTTGTGGGGCTACGCAAGCGGTTCCCAAAGAGCTTTAGAACAAGGCATAGTTTTCCCTGCTGGCTCTTTGGGCGGGGGACCCATCTCCAGCCGTATGGCCATTTTTGTGCCTGATGCGGCGCCAAGTGGGAAAGGGTGCTGTCGAGGCTGAAGGCAGCAGGAAAGCCCGCAGCCCCCAGGTCTGTGGGGCCAAGCAAGCGGTTCCCAAAGAGCTTTAGAACAAGGCATAGTTTTCCCTGCTGGCTCTTTTGGCATGGGACCCATCTCCAGCCATAGGCCATTTTTGTGCCTGGCGCGGCGCCAAGTGGGAAAGGGTGGCTTTGAGGCTGAAGGCAGCAGGAAAGCCCGCAGCCCCCAGGTTTGTGGGGCTACGCAAGCGGTTCCCAAAGAGCTTTAGAACAAGGCATAGTTTTCCCTGCTGGCTCCTTGGGCGGGGGAACCATCTCCAGCCGTATGGCCATTTTTGGGCCTGGCGCGGCGCCAAGTGGGAAAGGGTGGTGTCGAGTCTGAAGGCAGCAGGAAAGCCCGCAGCCCCCAGGTCTGTGGGGCTACGCAAGCGGTTCCCAAAGAGCTTTAGAACAAGGCATAATTTTCCCTGCTGGCTCTTTGGGCGGGGGACCCATCTCCAGCCATAGGCAATTTTTGAGCCTGGCGCAGCGCCAAGTGGGAAAGGGTGGTTTTGAGGCTGAAGGCAGCAGGAAAGCCCGCAGCCCCCAGGTCTGTGGGGCTACGCAAGCGGTTCCCAAAGAGCTTTAGAACAAGGCATATTTTTCCCTGCTGGCTCTTTGGGCGGGGGACCCATCTCCAGCCGTATGGCCATTTTTGTGCCTGGCACGACGCCAAGTGGGAAAGGGTGGCTTTGAGGCTGAAGGCAGCAGCAAAGCCCGCAGCCCCCAGGTCTGTGGGGCTACGCAAGCGGTTCCCAAAGAGCTTTAGAACAAGGCATAGTTTTCCCTGCTGGCTCCTTGGGCGGGGGACCCATCTCCAGCCGTATGGCCATTTTTGTGCCTGGCGCGGCGCCAAGTGGGAAAGGGTGGTGTCGAGTCTGAAGGCAGCAGGAAAGCCCGCAGCCCCCAGGTCTGTGGGGCTACGCAAGCGGTTCCCAAAGAGCTTTAGAACAAGGCATAGTTTTCCCTGCTGGCTCTTTGGGCGGGAGACCCATCTCCAGCCATAGGCCATTTTTGTGCCTGGCGCGACGCCAAGTGGGAAAGGGTGTTGTCGAGGCTGAAGGCAGCAGCAAAGCCCGCAGCCCCCAGGTCTGTGGGGCCAAGCAAGCGGTTCCCAAAGAGCTTTAGAACAAGGCATAGTTTTCCCTGCTGGTTCTTTGGGCGGGGGACCCATCTCCAGTCGTATGGCTATTTTTATGCCTGGCGCGGCGCCAAGTGGGAAAGGGTGGCTTTGAGGCTGAAGGCAGCAGGAAAGCCTGCAGCCCCCAGGTTTGTGGGGCTACGCAAGCGGTTCCCAAAGAGCTTTAGAACAAGGCATAGTTTTCCCTGCTGGCTCTTTGGGCGGGGGACCCATCTCCAGCCGTATGGCCATTTTTGTGCCTGATGCGGCGCCAAGTGGGAAAGGGTGGTGTCGAGGCTGAAGGCAGCAGGAAAGCCCGCAGCCCCCAGGTCTGTGGGGCCAAGCAAGCGGTTCCCAAAGAGCTTTAGAACAAGGCATAGTTTTCCCTGCTGGCTCTTTGGGCATGGGACCCATCTCCAGCCATAGGCCATTTTTGTGCCTGGCGCGGCGCCAAGTGGGAAAGGGTGGCTTTGAGGCTGAAGGCAGCAGGAAAGCCCGCAGCCCCCAGGTTTGTGGGGCTACGCAAGCGGTTCCCAAAGAGCTTTAGAACAAGGCATAGTTTTCCCTGCTGGCTCCTTGGGCGGGGGAACCATCTCCAGCCGTATGGCCATTTTTGGGCCTGGCGCGGCGCCAAGTGGGAAAGGGTGGTGTCGAGTCTGAAGGCAGCAGGAAAGCCTGCAGCCCCCAGGTCTGTGGGGCTACGCAAGCGGTTCCCAAAGAGCTTTAGAACAAGGCATAGTTTTCCCTGCTGGCTCTTTGGGCGGGGGACCCATCTCCAGCCATAGGCAATTTTTGAGCCTGGCGCAGCGCCAAGTGGGAAAGGGTGGTTTTGAGGCTGAAGGCAGCAGGAAAGCCCGCAGCCCCCAGGTCTGTGGGGCTACGCAAGCGGTTCCCAAAGAGCTTTAGAACAAGGCATAGTTTTCCTTGCTGGGTCTTTGGGCATGGGACCCATCTCCAGCCATAGACCATTTTTGTGCCTACCGCGGCGCCAAGTGGGAAAGGGTGGCTTTGAGGCTGAAGGCAGCAGCAAAGCCTGCAGCCCCCAGGTCTGTGCGGCTACGCAAGCGGTTCCCAAAGAGCTTTAGAACAAGGCATAGTTTTCCCAGCTGGCTCTTTGGGCGGGGGACCCATGTCCAGTCGTATGGCTATTTTTATGCCTGGCGCGGTGCGTAGTGGGAAAGGGTGGTGTCGAGTCTGAAGGCAGCAGGAAAGCCCACACCCCCCCAGGTCTGTGGGGCTACGCAAGCGGTTCCCAAAGAGCTTTAGAACAAGGCATAGTTTTCCCTGCTGGCTCTTTGGGCGGGGGACCCATCTCCAGCCGTATGGCCATTTTTGTGCCTGGCGCGGCGCCAAGTGGGAAAGGGTGGCTTTGAGGCTGAAGGCAGCAGGAAAGCCCGCAGCCCCCAGGTCTGTGGGGCTACGCAAGCGGTTCCCAAAGAGCTTTAGAACAAGGCAGAGTTTTCCCTGCTGGCTCTTTGGGCGGGGGACCCATCTCCAGCCATATGGCCATTTTTGTGCTTGATGCGGCGCCAAGTGGGAAAGGGTGGTTTTGAGGCTGAAGGCAGCAGGAAAGCCTGCAGCCCCCAGGTCTGTGGGGCTACGCAAGCGGTTCCCAAAGAGCTTTAGAACAAGGCATAGTTTTCCCTGCTGGCTCCTTGGGCGGGGGAACCATCTCCAGCCGTATGGCCATTTTTGTGCCTGGCGCGGCGCCAAGTGGGAAAGGGTGGTTTTGAGGCTGAAGACAGCAGGAAAGCCTGCAGCCCCCAGGTCTGTGGGGCTACGCAAGTGGTTCCCAAAGAGCTTTAGAACAAGGCATAGTTTTCCCTGCTGGCTCTTTGGGCGGGGGACCCATCTCCAGCCATAGGCAATTTTTGTGCCTGGCGCAGCGCCAAGTGGGAAAGGGTGGTTTTGAGGCTGAAGGCAGCAGCAAAGCCTGCAGCCCCCAGGTCTGTGGGGCTACGCAAGCGGTTCCCAAAGAGCTTTAGAACAAGGCATAGTTTTCCCTGCTGGCTCCTTGGGCAGGGGACCCATCTCCAGCCATATGGCCATTTTTGTGCCTGGTGCGGCGCCAAGTGGGAAAGGGTGGTGTCGAAGCTGAAGGCAGCAGCAAAGCCTGCAGCCCCCAGGTCTGTGGGGCTACGCAAGCGGTTCCCAAAGAGCTTTAGAACAAGGCATAGTTTTCCCTGCTGGCTCTTTGGGCGGGGGACCCATCTCCAGCCGTATGGCCATTTTTGTGCCTGGCGCAGTGCCAAGTGGGAAAGGTTGGTGTCGAGGCTGAAGGCAGCAGGGAAGCCTGCAGCCCCCAGGTCTGTGGGGCTACGCAAGCGGTTCCCAAAGAGCTTTAGAACAAGGCATAGTTTTCCCTGCTTGTTCTTTGGGCGGGGGACCCATCTCCAGCCGTATGGCCATTTTTGTGCCTGGCGCGGCGCCAAGTGGGAAAAGGTGGTTTTGAGGCTGAAGGCAGCAGGAAAGCCCGCAGCCCCCAGGTCTGTGGGGCTACGCAAGCGGTTCCCAAAGAGCTTTAGAACAAGGCATAATTTTCCCTGCTGGCTCCTTGGGCAGGGGACCCATCTCCAGCCATATGGCCATTTTTGTGCCTGATGCGGCGCCAAGTGGGAAAGGGTGGTTTTGAGGCTGAAGGCAGCAGGAAAGCCTACAGCCCCCAGGTCTGTGGGGCTACGCAAGCGGTTCCCAAAGAGCTTTAGAACAAGGCATAGTTTTCCCTGCTGGCTCTTTGGGCGGGGGACCCATCTCCAGCCGTATGGACATTTTTGTGCCTGGCGCGGCGCCAAGTGGGAAAGCGAGGCTTTGAGGCTGAAGGCAGCAGGAAAGCCTGCAGCCCCCAGGTCTGTGGGGCTACGCAAGCGGTTCCCAAAGAGCTTTAGAACAAGGCATAGTTTTCCCTGCTGGCTCTTTGGGCGGGGGACCCATCTCCAGCCATATGGCCATTTTTGTGCCTGGCGCAGCGCCAAGTGGGAAAGGGTGGCTTTGAGGCTGAAGGCAGCAGCAAAGCCTGCAGCCCCCAGGTCTGTGCGGCTACGCAAGCGGTTCCCAAAGAGCTTTAGAACAAGGCATAGTTTTCCCTGCTGGCTCTTTGGGCGGGGGACCCATCTCCAGTCGTATGGCTATTTTTATGCCTGGCGCGGTGCGTAGTGGGAAAGGGTGGTGTCGAGTCTGAAGGCAGCAGGAAAGCCCACACCCCCCAGGTTTGTGGCGCTACGCAAGCGGTTCCCAAAGAGCTTTAGAACAAGGCATAGTTTTCCCTGCTGGCTCTTTGGGCGGGGGACCCATCTCCAGCCGTATGGCCATTTTTGTGCCTGGCGCGGCGCCAAGTGGGAAAGGGTGGCTTTGAGGCTGAAGGCAGCAGGAAAGCCCGCAGCCCCCAGGTCTGTGGGGCTACGCAAGCGGTTCCCAAAGAGCTTTAGAACAAGGCATAGTTTTCCCTGCTGGCTCTTTGGGCGGGGGACCCATCTCCAGCCATATGGCCATTTTTGTGCGTGGCGCGGCGCCAAGTGGGAAAGGGTGGCTTTGAGGCTGAAGGCAGCAGGAAAGCCTGCAGCCCCCAGGTCTGTGCGGCTACGCAAGCGGTTCCCAAAGAGCTTTAGAACAAGGCATAGTTTTCCCTGCTGGCTCTTTGGGCGGGGGACCCATCTCCAGTCGTATGGCTATTTTTATGCCTGGCGCGGTGCGTAGTGGGAAAGGGTGGTGTCGAGTCTGAAGGCAGCAGGAAAGCCCGCAGCCCCCAGGTCTGTGGGGCTACGCAAGCGGTTCCCAAAGAGCTTTAGAACAAGGCATAGTTTTCCCTGCTGGCTCCTTGGGCGGGGGAACCATCTCCAGCCGTATGGCCATTTTTGTGCCTGGCACGACGCCAAGTGGGAAAGGGTGGCTTTGAGGCTGAAGGCAGCAGCAAAGCCTGCAGCCCCCAGGTCTGTGGGGCTACGCAAGCGGTTCCCAAAGAGCTTTAGAACAAGGCATAGTTTTCCCTGCTGGCTCCTTGGGCGGGGGACCCATCTCCAGCCGTATGGCCATTTTTGTGCCTGGCGCGGCGCCAAGTGGGAAAGGGTGGTGTCAAGTCTGAAGGCAGCAGGAAAGCCCGCAGCCCCCAGGTCTGTGGGGCTACGCAAGCGGTTCCCAAAGAGCTTTAGAACAAGGCATAGTTTTCCCTGCTGGCTCTTTGGGCGGGAGACCCATCTCCAGCCATAGGCCATTTTTGTGCCTGGCGCGACGCCAAGTGGGAAAGGGTGTTGTCGAGGCTGAAGGCAGCAGCAAACCCCGCAGCCCCCTGGTCTGTGGGGCCAAGCAAGCGGTTCCCAAAGAGCTTTAGAACAAGGCATAGTTTTCCCTGCTGGCTCTTTGGGCGGGAGACCCATCTCCAGCCATAGGCCATTTTTGTGCCTGGCGCGATGCCAAGTGGGAAAGGGTGGTGTCGAGGCTGAAGGCAGCAGGGAAGCCTGCAGCCCCCAGGTCTGTGGGGCTACGCAAGCGGTTCCCAAAGAGCTTTAGAACAAGGCATATTTTTCCCTGCTGGCTCTTTGGGCGGGGGACCCATCTGCAGCCGTATGGCCATTTTTGTGCCTGATAGGGCGCCAAGTGGGAAAGGGTGGCTTTGAGGCTGAAGACAGCAGGAAAGCCTGCAGCCCCCAGGTCTGTGGGGCTATGCAAGCGGTTCCCAAAGAGCTTTAGAACAAGGCATAGTTTTCCCTGCTGGCTCTTTGGGCGGGGGACCCATCTCCAGCCGTATGGCCATTTTTGTGCCTGGCGCGGCGCCAAGTGGGAAAGGGTGGTGTCGAGGCTGAAGGCAGCAGCAAAGCCCGCAGCCCCCAGGTCTGTGGGGCTACGCAAGTGGTTCCCAAAGAGCTTTAGAACAAGGCATAGTTTTCCCTGCTTGTTCTTTGGGCGGGGGACCCATCTCCAGCCGTATGGCCATTTTTGTGCCTGGCGCGGCGCCAAGTGGGAAAAGGTGGTTTTGAGGCTGAAGGCAGCAGCAAAGCCCGCAGTCCCCAGGTCTGTGGGGCTACGCAAGCGGTTCCCAAAGAGCTTTAGAACAAGGCATAATTTTCCCTGCTGGCTCTTTGGGCGGGGGACCCATCTGCAACCGTATGGCCATTTTTGTGCCTGATGCGGCGCCAAGTGGGAAAGGGTGCTGTCGAGGCTGAAGGCAGCAGGAAAGCCCGCAGCCCCCAGGTCTGTGGGGCCAAGCAAGCGGTTCCCAAAGAGCTTTAGAACAAGGCATAGTTTTCCCTGCTGGCTCTTTTGGCATGGGACCCATCTCCAGCCATAGGCCATTTTTGTGCCTGGCGCGGCGCCAAGTGGGAAAGGGTGGTTTTGAGGCTGAAGGCAGCAGGAAAGCCCGCAGCCCCCAGGTCTGTGGGTCTACGCAAGCGGTTCCCAAAGAGCTTTAGAACAAGGCATAGTTTTCCCTGCTGGCTCCTTGGGCGGGGGACCCATCTCCAGCCGTATGGCCATTTTTGGGCCTGGCGCGGCGCCAAGTGGGAAAGGGTGGTGTCGAGTCTGAAGGCAGCAGGAAAGCCCGCAGCCCCCAGGTCTGTGGGGCTACGCAAGCGGTTCCCAAAGAGCTTTAGAACAAGGCATAATTTTCCCTGCTGGCTCTTTGGGCGGGGGACCCATCTCCAGCCATAGGCAATTTTTGAGCCTGGCGCAGCGCCAAGTGGGAAAGGGTGGTTTTGAGGCTGAAGGCAGCAGGAAAGCCCGCAGCCCCCAGGTCTGTGGGGCTACGCAAGCGGTTCCCAAAGAGCTTTAGAACAAGGCATAATTTTCCCTGCTGGCTCTCTGGGCGGGGGACCCATCTCCAGCCGTATGGCCATTTTTGTGCCTGGCGCGGCGCCAAGTGGGAAAGGGTGGTGTCGAGTCTGAAGGCAGCAGGAAAGCCCGCAGCCCCCAGGTCTGTGGGGCTACGCAAGCGGTTCCCAAAGTGCTTTAGAACAAGGCATAGTTTTCCCTGCTGGCTCTTTGGGCGGGAGACCCATCTCCAGCCATAGGCCATTTTTGTGCCTGGCGCGACGCCAAGTGGGAAAGGGTGGTGTCGAGGCTGAAGGCAGCAGCAAAGCCCGCAGCCCCCAGGTCTGTGGGGCCAAGCAAGCGGTTCCCAAAGAGCTTTAGAACAAGGCATAGTTTTCCCTGCTGGTTCTTTGGGCGGGGGACCCATCTCCAGTCGTATGGCTATTTTTATGCCTGGCGCGGCGCCAAGTGGGAAAGGGTGGCTTTGAGGCTGAAGGCAGCAGGAAAGCCTACAGCCCCCAGGTTTGTGGGGCTACGCAAGCGGTTCCCAAAGAGCTTTAGAACAAGGCATAGTTTTCCCTGCTGGCTCCTTGGGCGGGGGACCCATCTCCAGCCATAGGCCATTTTTGTGCCTGGCGCGACGCCAAGTGGGAAAGGGTGGTGTCGAGGCTGAAGACAGCAGGAAAGCCTGCAGCCCCCAGGTCTGTGGGGCTACGCAAGCGGTTCCCAAAGAGCTTTAGAACAAGGCATAGTTTTCCCTGCTGGCTCTTTGGGCGGGGGACCCATCTCCAGCCGTATGGCCATTTTTGTGCCTGATGCGGCGCCAAGTGGGAAAGGGTGCTGTCGAGGCTGAAGGCAGCAGGAAAGCCCGCAGCCCCCAGGTCTGTGGGGCCAAGCAAGCGGTTCCCAAAGAGCTTTAGAACAAGGCATAGTTTTCCCTGCTGGCTCTTTTGGCATGGGACCCATCTCCAGCCATAGGCCATTTTTGTGCCTGGCGCGGCGCCAAGTGGGAAAGGGTGGCTTTGAGGCTGAAGGCAGCAGGAAAGCCTGCAGCCCCCAGGTTTGTGGGGCTACGCAAGCGGTTCCCAAAGAGCTTTAGAACAAGGCATAGTTTTCCCTGCTGGCTCCTTGGGCGGGGGAACCATCTCCAGCCGTATGGCCATTTTTGTGCCTGGCGCGGCGCCAAGTGGGAAAGGGTGGTGTCGAGTCTGAAGGCAGCAGGAAAGCCTGCAGCCCCCAGGTCTGTGGGGCTACGCAAGCGGTTCCCAAAGAGCTTTAGAACAAGGCATAGTTTTCCCTGATGGCTCTTTGGGCGGGGGACCCATCTCCAGCCATAGGCAATTTTTGAGCCTGGCGCAGCGCCAAGTGGGAAAGGGTGGTTTTGAGGCTGAAGGCAGCAGGAAAGCCCGCAGCCCCCAGGTCTGTGGGGCTACGCAAGCGGTTCCCAAAGAGCTTTAGAACAAGGCATAGTTTTCCCTGCTGGCTCCTTGGGCGGGGGAACCATCTCCAGCCGTATGGCCATTTTTGTGCCTGGCGCGGCGCCAAGTGGGAAAGGGTGGTGTCGAGTCTGAAGGCAGCAGGAAAGCCTGCAGCCCCCAGGTCTGTGGGGCTACGCAAGCGGTTCCCAAAGAGCTTTAGAACAAGGCATAGTTTTCCCTGCTGGCTCTTTGGGCGGGGGACCCATCTCCAGCCATAGGCAATTTTTGAGCCTGGCGCAGCGCCAAGTGGGAAAGGGTGGTTTTGAGGCTGAAGGCAGCAGGAAAGCCCGCAGCCCCCAGGTCTGTGGGGCTACGCAAGCGGTTCCCAAAGAGCTTTACAACAAGGCATAATTTTCCCTCCTGGCTCTTTGGGCGGGGGACCCATCTCCAGCCGTATGGCCATTTTTGCGCCTGGCGCAGTGCCAAGTGGGAAAGGGTGCTGTCGAGGCTGAAGGCAGCATGAAAGCCCACAGCCCCCAGGTCTGTGGGGCTACGCAAGCGGTTCCCAAAGAGCTTTAGAACAAGGCATAGTTTTCCCTGCTGGCTCTCTGGGCGGGGGACCCATCTCCAGCCATAGGCCATTTTTGTGCCTGGCGCGACGCCAAGTGGGAAAGGGTGGCTTTGAGGCTGAAGGCAGCAGGAAAGCCTGCAGCCCCCAGGTCTGTGGGGCTACGCAAGCGGTTCCCAAAGAGCTTTAGAACAAGGCATAGTTTTCCCTGCTGGCTCCTTGGGCGGGGGACCCATCTCCAGCCGTATGGCCATTTTTGTGCCTGGCGCGGCGCCAAGTGGGAAAAGGTGGTTTTGAGGCTGAAGGCAGCAGCAAAGCCCGCAGCCCCCAGGTCTGTGGGGCTACGCAAGCGGTTCCCAAAGAGCTTTAGAACAAGGCATAATTTTCCCTGCTGGCTCTTTGGGCGGGGGACCCATCTGCAACCGTATGGCCATTTTTGTGCCTGATGCGGCGCCAAGTGGGAAAGGGTGCTGTCGAGGCTGAAGGCAGCAGGAAAGCCCGCAGCCCCCAGGTCTGTGGGGCCAAGCAAGCGGTTCCCAAAGAGCTTTAGAACAAGGCATAGTTTTCCCTGCTGGCTCTTTGGGCATGGGACCCATCTCCAGCCATAGGCCATTTTTGTGCCTGGCGCGGCGCCAAGTGGGAAAGGGTGGCTTTGAGGCTGAAGGCAGCAGGAAAGCCCGCAGCCCCCAGGTCTGTGGGGCTACGCAAGCGGTTCCCAAAGAGCTTTAGAACAAGGCATAGTTTTCCCTGCTGGCTCCTTGGGCGGGGGAACCATCTCCAGCCGTATGGCCATTTTTGGGCCTGGCGCGGCGCCAAGTGGGAAAGGGTGGTGTCGAGTCTGAAGGCAGCAGGAAAGCCCGCAGCCCCCAGGTCTGTGGGGCTACGCAAGCGGTTCCCAAAGAGCTTTAGAACAAGGCATAATTTTCCCTGCTGGCTCTTTGGGCGGGGGACCCATCTCCAGCCATAGGCAATTTTTGAGCCTGGCGCAGCGCCAAGTGGGAAAGGGTGGTTTTGAGGCTGAAGGCAGCAGGAAAGCCCGCAGCCCCCAGGTCTGTGGGGCTACGCAAGCGGTTCCCAAAGAGCTTTAGAACAAGGCATATTTTTCCCTGCTGGCTCTTTGGGCGGGGGACCCATCTCCAGCCGTATGGCCATTTTTGTGCCTGGCACGACGCCAAGTGGGAAAGGGTGGCTTTGAGGCTGAAGGCAGCAGCAAAGCCCGCAGCCCCCAGGTCTGTGGGGCTACGCAAGCGGTTCCCAAAGAGCTTTAGAACAAGGCATAGTTTTCCCTGCTGGCTCCTTGGGCGGGGGACCCATCTCCAGCCGTATGGCCATTTTTGTGCCTGGCGCGGCGCCAAGTGGGAAAGGGTGGTGTCGAGTCTGAAGGCAGCAGGAAAGCCCGCAGCCCCCAGGTCTGTGGGGCTACGCAAGCGGTTCCCAAAGAGCTTTAGAACAAGGCATAGTTTTCCCTGCTGGCTCTTTGGGCGGGAGACCCATCTCCAGCCATAGGCCATTTTTGTGCCTGGCGCGACGCCAAGTGGGAAAGGGTGTTGTCGAGGCTGAAGGCAGCAGCAAAGCCCGCAGCCCCCAGGTCTGTGGGGCCAAGCAAGCGGTTCCCAAAGAGCTTTAGAACAAGGCATAGTTTTCCCTGCTGGTTCTTTGGGCGGGGGACCCATCTCCAGTCGTATGGCTATTTTTATGCCTGGCGCGGCGCCAAGTGGGAAAGGGTGGCTTTGAGGCTGAAGGCAGCAGGAAAGCCTGCAGCCCCCAGGTTTGTGGGGCTACGCAAGCGGTTCCCAAAGAGCTTTAGAACAAGGCATAGTTTTCCCTGCTGGCTCTTTGGGCGGGGGACCCATCTCCAGCCGTATGGCCATTTTTGTGCCTGATGCGGCGCCAAGTGGGAAAGGGTGCTGTCGAGGCTGAAGGCAGCAGGAAAGCCCGCAGCCCCCAGGTCTGTGGGGCCAAGCAAGCGGTTCCCAAAGAGCTTTAGAACAAGGCATAGTTTTCCCTGCTGGCTCTTTTGGCATGGGACCCATCTCCAGCCATAGGCCATTTTTGTGCCTGGCGCGGCGCCAAGTGGGAAAGGGTGGCTTTGAGGCTGAAGGCAGCAGGAAAGCCCGCAGCCCCCAGGTTTGTGGGGCTACGCAAGCGGTTCCCAAAGAGCTTTAGAACAAGGCATAGTTTTCCCTGCTGGCTCCTTGGGCGGGGGAACCATCTCCAGCCGTATGGCCATTTTTGGGCCTGGCGCGGCGCCAAGTGGGAAAGGGTGGTGTCGAGTCTGAAGGCAGCAGGAAAGCCTGCAGCCCCCAGGTCTGTGGGGCTACGCAAGCGGTTCCCAAAGAGCTTTAGAACAAGGCATAGTTTTCCCTGCTGGCTCTTTGGGCGGGGGACCCATCTCCAGCCATAGGCAATTTTTGAGCCTGGCGCAGCGCCAAGTGGGAAAGGGTGGTTTTGAGGCTGAAGGCAGCAGGAAAGCCCGCAGCCCCCAGGTCTGTGGGGCTACGCAAGCGGTTCCCAAAGAGCTTTAGAACAAGGCATAATTTTCCCTCCTGGCTCTTTGGGCGGGGGACCCATCTCCAGCCGTATGGCCATTTTTGCGCCTGGCGCAGTGCCAAGTGGGAAAGGGTGCTGTCGAGGCTGAAGGCAGCATGAAAGCCCACAGCCCCCAGGTCTGTGGGGCTACGCAAGCGGTTCCCAAAGAGCTTTAGAACAAGGCATAGTTTTCCCTGCTGGCTCTTTGGGCGGGGGACCCATCTCCAGCCATAGGCCATTTTTGTGCCTGGCCCGGCGCCAAGTGGGAAAGGGTGGCTTTGAGGCTGAAGGCAGCAGGAAAGCCTGCAGCCCCCAGGTCTGTGCGGCTACGCAAGCGGTTCCCAAAGAGCTTTAGAACAAGGCATAGTTTTCCCTGCTGGCTCCTTGGGCGGGGGACCCATCTCCAGCCGTATGGCCATTTTTGTGCCTGGTGCGGCGCCAAGTGGGAAAGGGTGGTTTTGAGGCTGAAGGCAGCAGGAAAGCCCGCAGCCCCCAGGTCTGTGGGGCTACGCAAGCGGTTCCCAAAGAGCTTTAGAACAAGGCATGGTTTTCCCTGCTGGCTCTTTGGGCGGGGGACCCATCTCCAGTCGTATGGCTATTTTTATGCCTGGCGCGATGCGTAGTGGGAAAGGGTGGTTTTGAGGCTGAAGGCAGCAGGAAAGCCCACAGCCCCCAGGTCTGTGGGGCTACGCAAGCGGTTCCCAAAAGCTTTAGAACAAGGCATAGTTTTCCCTGCTGGCTCCTTGGGCGGGGGACCCATCTCCAGCCGTATGGCCATTTTTGTGCCTGGCGCGGCGCCAAGTGGGAAAACGTGGTTTTGAGGCTGAAGGCAGCAGCAAAGCCCGCAGCCCCCAGGTCTGTGGGGCTACGCAAGCGGTTCCCAAAGAGCTTTACAACAAGGCATAATTTTCCCTGCTGGCTCTTTGGGCGGGGGACCCATCTGCAACCGTATGGCCATTTTTGTGCCTGATGCGGCGCCAAGTGGGAAAGGGTGCTGTCGAGGCTGAAGGCAGCAGGAAAGCCCGCAGCCCCCAGGTCTGTGGGGCCAAGCAAGCGGTTCCCAAAGAGCTTTAGAACAAGGCATAGTTTTCCCTGCTGGCTCTTTGGGCATGGGACCCATCTCCAGCCATAGGCCATTTTTGTGCCTGGCGCGGCGCCAAGTGGGAAAGGGTGGCTTTGAGGCTGAAGGCAGCAGGAAAGCCCGCAGCCCCCAGGTCTGTGGGGCTACGCAAGCGGTTCCCAAAGAGCTTTAGAACAAGGCATAGTTTTCCCTGCTGGCTCCTTGGGCGGGGGAACCATCTCCAGCCGTATGGCCATTTTTGGGCCTGGCGCGGCGCCAAGTGGGAAAGGGTGGTGTCGAGTCTGAAGGCAGCAGGAAAGCCCGCAGCCCCCAGGTCTGTGGGGCTACGCAAGCGGTTCCCAAAGAGCTTTAGAACAAGGCATAATTTTCCCTGCTGGCTCTTTGGGCGGGGGACCCATCTCCAGCCATAGGCAATTTTTGAGCCTGGCGCAGCGCCAAGTGGGAAAGGGTGGTTTTGAGGCTGAAGGCAGCAGGAAAGCCCGCAGCCCCCAGGTCTGTGGGGCTACGCAAGCGGTTCCCAAAGAGCTTTAGAACAAGGCATATTTTTCCCTGCTGGCTCTTTGGGCGGGGGACCCATCTCCAGCCGTATGGCCATTTTTGTGCCTGGCACGACGCCAAGTGGGAAAGGGTGGCTTTGAGGCTGAAGGCAGCAGCAAAGCCCGCAGCCCCCAGGTCTGTGGGGCTACGCAAGCGGTTCCCAAAGAGCTTTAGAACAAGGCATAGTTTTCCCTGCTGGCTCCTTGGGCGGGGGACCCATCTCCAGCCGTATGGCCATTTTTGTGCCTGGCGCGGCGCCAAGTGGGAAAGGGTGGTGTCGAGTCTGAAGGCAGCAGGAAAGCCCGCAGCCCCCAGGTCTGTGGGGCTACGCAAGCGGTTCCCAAAGAGCTTTAGAACAAGGCATAGTTTTCCCTGCTGGCTCTTTGGGCGGGAGACCCATCTCCAGCCATAGGCCATTTTTGTGCCTGGCGCGACGCCAAGTGGGAAAGGGTGTTGTCGAGGCTGAAGGCAGCAGCAAAGCCCGCAGCCCCCAGGTCTGTGGGGCCAAGCAAGCGGTTCCCAAAGAGCTTTAGAACAAGGCATAGTTTTCCCTGCTGGTTCTTTGGGCGGGGGACCCATCTCCAGTCGTATGGCTATTTTCATGCCTGGCGCGGCGCCAAGTGGGAAAGGGTGGCTTTGAGGCTGAAGGCAGCAGGAAAGCCTGCAGCCCCCAGGTTTGTGGGGCTACGCAAGCGGTTCCCAAAGAGCTTTAGAACAAGGCATAGTTTTCCCTGCTGGCTCTTTGGGCGGGGGACCCATCTCCAGCCGTATGGCCATTTTTGTGCCTGATGCGGCGCCAAGTGGGAAAGGGTGCTGTCGAGGCTGAAGGCAGCAGGAAAGCCCGCAGCCCCCAGGTCTGTGGGGCCAAGCAAGCGGTTCCCAAAGAGCTTTAGAACAAGGCATAGTTTTCCCTGCTGGCTCTTTTGGCATGGGACCCATCTCCAGCCATAGGCCATTTTTGTGCCTGGCGCGGCGCCAAGTGGGAAAGGGTGGCTTTGAGGCTGAAGGCAGCAGGAAAGCCCGCAGCCCCCAGGTTTGTGGGGCTACGCAAGCGGTTCCCAAAGAGCTTTAGAACAAGGCATAGTTTTCCCTGCTGGCTCCTTGGGCGGGGGAACCATCTCCAGCCGTATGGCCATTTTTGTGCCTGGCGCGGCGCCAAGTGGGAAAGGGTGGTGTCGAGTCTGAAGGCAGCAGGAAAGCCTGCAGCCCCCAGGTCTGTGGGGCTACGCAAGCGGTTCCCAAAGAGCTTTAGAACAAGGCATAGTTTTCCCTGCTGGCTCTTTGGGCGGGGGACCCATCTCCAGCCATAGGCAATTTTTGAGCCTGGCGCAGCGCCAAGTGGGAAAGGGTGGTTTTGAGGCTGAAGGCAGCAGGAAAGCCCGCAGCCCCCAGGTCTGTGGGGCTACGCAAGCGGTTCCCAAAGAGCTTTAGAACAAGGCATAATTTTCCCTCCTGGCTCTTTGGGCGGGGGACCCATCTCCAGCCGTATGGCCATTTTTGCGCCTGGCGCAGTGCCAAGTGGGAAAGGGTGCTGTCGAGGCTGAAGGCAGCATGAAAGCCCACAGCCCCCAGGTCTGTGGGGCTACGCAAGCGGTTCCCAAAGAGCTTTAGAACAAGGCATAGTTTTCCCTGCTGGCTCTCTGGGCGGGGGACCCATCTCCAGCCATAGGCCATTTTTGTGCCTGGCGCGACGCCAAGTGGGAAAGGGTGGCTTTGAGGCTGAAGGCAGCAGGAAAGCCTGCAGCCCCCAGGTCTGTGCGGCTACGCAAGCGGTTCCCAAAGAGCTTTAGAACAAGGCATAGTTTTCCCTGCTGGCTCCTTGGGCGGGGGACCCATCTCCAGCCGTATGGCCATTTTTGTGCCTGGTGCGTCGCCAAGTGGGAAAGGGTGGTTTTGAGGCTGAAGGCAGCAGGAAAGCCTGCAGCCCCCAGGTCTGTGGGGCTACGCAAGCGGTTCCCAAAGAGCTTTAGAACAAGGCATGGTTTTCCCTGCTGGCTCTTTGGGCGGGGGACCCATCTCCAGTCGTATGGCTATTTTTATGCCTGGCGCGATGCGTAGTGGGAAAGGGTGGTTTTGAGGCTGAAGGCAGCAGGAAAGCCCACAGCCCCCAGGTCTGTGGGGCTACGCAAGCGGTTCCCAAAGAGCTTTAGAACAAGGCATAGTTTTCCCTGCTGGCTCTTTGGGCGGGGGACCCATCTCCAGCCGTATGGCCATTTTTGTGCCTGGCCAGGCGCCAAGTGGGAAAGGATGGTGTCGAGGCTGAAGGCAGCAGGAAAACCCGCAGCCCCCAGGTCTGTGGGGCTACGCAAGCGGTTCCCAAAGAGCTTTAGAACAAGGCATAGTTTTCCCTGCTGGCTCTTTGGGCGGGAGACCCATCTCCAGCCATAGGCCATTTTTGTGCCTGGCGCGACGCCAAGTGGGAAAGGGTGGTGTCGAGGCTGAAGGCAGCAGGGAAGCCTGCAGCCCCCAGGTCTGTGGGGCTACGCAAGCGGTTCCCAAAGAGCTTTAGAACAAGGCATAGTTTTCCCTGCTTATTCTTTCGGCGGGGGACCCATCTCCAGTCGTATGGCTATTTTTATGCCTGGCGCGGTGCGTAGTCGGAAAGGGTGGTTTTGAGGCTGAAGGCAGCAGGAAAGCCCGCAGCCCCCAGGTCTGTGGGGCTACGCAAGCAGTTCCCAAAGAGCTTTAGAACAAGGCATAATTTTCCCTGCTGGCTCTTTGGGCGGGGGACCCATCTCCAGCCGTATGGCCATTTTTGTGCCTGGCGCGGCGCCAAGTGGGAAAGGGTGGCTTTGAGGCTGAAGGCAGCAGGAAAGCCCGCAGCCCCCAGGTCTGTGGGGCTACGCAAGCGGTTCCCAAAGAGCTTTAGAACAAGGCATAGTTTTCCCTGCTGGCTCTTTGGGCGGGGGACCCATATCCAGCCATATGGCCATTTTTATGCCTGGCGCGGCGCCAAGTGGGAAAAGGTGGTTTTGAGGCTGAAGGCAGCAGGAAAGCCCGCAGCCCCCAGGTCTGTGGGGCTACGCAAGCGGTTCCCAAAGAGCTTTAGAACAAGGCATAGTTTTCCCTGCTGGCTCCTTGGGCAGGGGACCCATCTCCAGCCATATGGCCATTTTTGTGCCTGATGCGGCACCAAGTGGGAAAGGGTGGTTTTGAGGCTGAAGGCAGCAGGAAAGCCTGCAGCCCCCAGGTCTGTGGGGCTACGCAAGCGGTTCCCAAAGAGCTTTAGAACAAGGCATAGTTTTCCCTGCTGGCTCCTTGGGCGGGGGAACCATCTCCAGCCGTATGGCCATTTTTGTGCCTGGCGCGGCGCCAAGTGGGAAAGGGTGGTGTCGAGGCTGAAGGCAGCAGGAAAGCCCGCAGCCCCCAGGTCTGTGGGGCTACGCAAGTGGTTCCCAAAGAGCTTTAGAACAAGGCAGAGTTTTCCCTGCTGGCTCTTTGGGCGGGGGACCCATCTCCAGCCATAGGCAATTTTTATGCCTGGCGCAGCGCCAAGTGGGAAAGGGTGGTTTTGAGGCTGAAGGCAGCAGGAAAGCCCGCAGCCCCCAGGTCTGTGGGGCTACGCAAGCGGTTCCCAAAGAGCTTTAGAACAAGGCATAGTTTTCCCTGCTGGCTCTTTGGGCGGGGGACCCATCTCCAGCCGTATGGCCATTTTTGTGCCTGGCCAGGCGCCAAGTGGGAAAGGATGGTGTCGAGGCTGAAGGCAGCAGGAAAACCCGCAGCCCCCAGGTCTGTGGGGCTACGCAAGCGGTTCCCAAAGAGCTTTAGAACAAGGCATAGTTTTCCCTGCTGGCTCTTTGGGCGGGAGACCCATCTCCAGCCATAGGCCATTTTTTTGCCTGGCGCGACGCCAAGTGGGAAAGGGTGGTGTCGAGGCTGAAGGCAGCAGGGAAGCCTGCAGCCCCCAGGTCTGTGGGGCTACGCAAGCGGTTCCCAAAGAGCTTTAGAACAAGGCATAGTTTTCCCTGCTGGCTCTTTGGGCGGGGGACCCATCTCCAGTCGTATGGCTATTTTTATGCCTGGCGCGGTGCGTAGTCGGAAAGGGTGGTTTTGAGGCTGAAGGCAGCAGGAAAGCCCGCAGCCCCCAGGTCTGTGGGGCTACGCAAGCGGTTCCCAAAGAGCTTTAGAACAAGGCATAATTTTCCCTCCTGGCTCTTTGGGCGGGGGACCCATCTCCAGCCGTATGGCCATTTTTGTGCCTGGCGCGACGCCAAGTGGGAAAGGGTGTTGTCGAGGCTGAAGGCAGCAGCAAAGCCCGCAGCCCCCAGGTCTGTGGGGCCAAGCAAGCGGTTCCCAAAGAGCTTTAGAACAAGGCATAGTTTTCCCTGCTGGCTCTTTGGGCGGGGGACCCATCTCCAGTCGTATGGCTATTTTTATGCCTGGCGCGGCGCCAAGTGGGAAAGGGTGGCTTTGAGGCTGAAGGCAGCAGGAAAGCCTGCAGCCCCCAGGTTTGTGGGGCTACGCAAGCGGTTCCCAAAGAGCTTTAGAACAAGGCATAGTTTTCCCTGCTGGCTCTTTGGGCGGGGGACCCATCTCCAGCCGTATGGCCATTTTTGTGCCTGATGCGGCGCCAAGTGGGAAAGGGTGCTGTCGAGGCTGAAGGCAGCAGGAAAGCCCGCAGCCCCCAGGTCTGTGGGGCCAAGCAAGCGGTTCCCAAAGAGCTTTAGAACAAGGCATAGTTTTCCCTGCTGGCTCTTTTGGCATGGGACCCATCTCCAGCCATAGGCCATTTTTGTGCCTGGCGCGGCGCCAAGTGGGAAAGGGTGGCTTTGAGGCTGAAGGCAGCAGGAAAGCCCGCAGCCCCCATTTGTGGGGCTACGCAAGCGGTTCCCAAAGAGCTTTAGAACAAGGCATAGTTTTCCCTGCTGGCTCCTTGGGCGGGGGAACCATCTAGAGCCGTATGGCCATTTTTGGGCCTGGCGCGGCGCCAAGTGGGAAAGGGTGGTGTCGAGTCTGAAGGCAGCAGGAAAGCCTGCAGCCCCCAGGTCTGTGGGGCTACGCAAGCGGTTCCCAAAGAGCTTTAGAACAAGGCATAGTTTTCCCTGCTGGCTCTTTGGGCGGGGGACCCATCTCCAGCCATAGGCAATTTTTGAGCCTGGCGCAGCGCCAAGTGGGAAAGGGTGGTTTTGAGGCTGAAGGCAGCAGGAAAGCCCGCAGCCCCCAGGTCTGTGGGGCTACGCAAGCGGTTCCCAAAGAGCTTTAGAACAAGGCATAATTTTCCCTGCTGGCTCTTTTGGCAGGGGACCCATCTCCAGCCGTATGGCCATTTTTGCGCCTGGCGCAGTGCCAAGTGGGAAAGGGTGCTGTCGAGGCTGAAGGCAGCATGAAAGCCCACAGCCCCCAGGTCTGTGGGGCTACGCAAGCGGTTCCCAAAGAGCTTTAGAACAAGGCATAGTTTTCCCTGCTGGCTCTCTGGGCGGGGGACCCATCTCCAGCCATAGGCCATTTTTGTGCCTGGCGCGACGCCAAGTGGGAAAGGGTGGCTTTGAGGCTGAAGGCAGCAGGAAAGCCTGCAGCCCCCAGGTCTGTGCGGCTACGCAAGCGGTTCCCAAAGAGCTTTAGAACAAGGCATAGTTTTCCCTGCTGGCTCCTTGGGCGGGGGACCCATCTCCAGCCGTATGGCCATTTTTGTGCCTGGTGCGTCGCCAAGTGGGAAAGGGTGGTTTTGAGGCTGAAGGCAGCAGGAAAGCCCGCAGCCCCCAGGTCTGTGGGGCTACGCAAGCGGTTCCCAAAGAGCTTTAGAACAAGGCATGGTTTTCCCTGCTGGCTCTTTGGGCGGGGGACCCATCTCCAGTCGTATGGCTATTTTTATGCCTGGCGCGATGCGTAGTGGGAAAGGGTGGTTTTGAGGCTGAAGGCAGCAGGAAAGCCCACAGCCCCCAGGTCTGTGGGGCTACGCAAGCGGTTCCCAAAGAGCTTTAGAACAAGGCATAGTTTTCCCTGCTGGCTCTTTGGGCGGGGGACCCATCTCCAGCCGTATGGCCATTTTTGTGCCTGGTCAGGCGCCAAGTGGGAAAGGATGGTGTCGAGGCTGAAGGCAGCAGGAAAACCCGCAGCCCCCAGGTCTGTGGGGCTACGCAAGCGGTTCCCAAAGAGCTTTAGAACAAGGCATAGTTTTCCCTGCTGGCTCTTTGGGCGGGAGACCCATCTCCAGCCATAGGCCATTTTTGTGCCTGGCGCGACGCCAAGTGGGAAAGGGTGGTGTCGAGGCTGAAGGCAGCAGGAAAGCCCGCAGCCCCCAGGTCTGTGGGGCTACGCAAGCGGTTCCCAAAGAGCTTTAGAACAAGGCATAGTTTTCCCTGCTGGCTCTTTGGGCGGGGGACCCATCTCCAGTCGTATGGCTATTTTTATGCCTGGCGCGGTGCGTAGTCGGAAAGGGTGGTTTTGAGGCTGAAGGCAGCAGGAAAGCCCGCAGCCCCCAGGTCTGTGGGGCTACGCAAGCAGTTCCCAAAGAGCTTTAGAACAAGGCATAATTTTCCCTGCTGGCTCTTTGGGCGGGGGACCCATCTCCAGCCGTATGGCCATTTTTGTGCCTGGCGCGGCGCCAAGTGGAAAAGGGTGGCTTTGAGGCTGAAGGCAGCAGGAAAGCCCGCAGCCCCCAGGTCTGTGGGGCTACGCAAGTGGTTCCCAAAGACCTTTAGAACAAGGCATAGTTTTCCCTGCTGGCTCTTTGGGCGGGGGACCCATATCCAGCCATATGGCCATTTTTATGCCTGGCCAGGCGCCAAGTGGGAAAAGGTGGTTTTGAGGCTGAAGGCAGCAGGAAAGCCCGCAGCCCCCAGGTCTGTGGGGCTACGCAAGCGGTTCCCAAAGAGCTTTAGAACAAGGCATAGTTTTCCCTGCTGCCTCCTTGGGCAGGGGACCCATCTCCAGCCATATGGCCATTTTTGTGCCTGATGCGGCACCAAGTGGGAAAGGGTGGTTTTGAGGCTGAAGGCAGCAGGAAAGCCTACAGCCCCCAGGTCTGTGGGGCTACGCAAGCGGTTCCCAAAGAGCTTTAGAACAAGGCATAGTTTTCCCTGCTGGCTCCTTGGGCGGGGGAACCATCTCCAGCCGTATGGCCATTTTTGTGCCTGGCGCGGCGCCAAGTGGGAAAGGGTGGTGTCGAGGCTGAAGGCAGCAGGAAAGCCCGCAGCCCCCAGGTCTGTGGGGCTACGCAAGTGGTTCCCAAAGAGCTTTAGAACAAGGCAGAGTTTTCCCTGCTGGCTCTTTGGGCGGGGGACCCATCTCCAGCCATAGGCAATTTTTGTGCCTGGCGCAGCGCCAAGTGGGAAAGGGTGGTTTTGAGGCTGAAGGCAGCAGCAAAGCCTGCAGCCCCCAGGTCTGTGGGGCTACGCAAGCGGTTCCCAAAGAGCTTTAGAACAAGGCATAGTTTTCCCTGCTGGCTCTTTGGGCGGGGGACCCATCTCCAGCCATATGGCCATTTTTGTGCCTGGTGCGGCGCCAAGTGGGAAAGGGTGTTGTCGAAGCTGAAGGCAGCAGCAAAGCCTGCAGCCCCCAGGTCTGTGGGGCTACGCAAGCGGTTCCCAAAGAGCTTTAGAACAAGGCATAGTTTTCCCTGCTGGCTCTTTGGGCATGGGACCCATCTCCAGCCATAGGCCATTTTTGTGCCTGGCGCGACGCCAAGTGGGAAAGGGTGGCTTTGAGGCTGAAGGCAGCAGGAAAGCCTGCAGCCCCCAGGTCTGTGGGGCTACGCAAGCGGTTCCCAAAGAGCTTTAGAACAAGGCATAGTTTTCCCTGCTGGCTCCTTGGGCGGGGGACCCATCTCCAGCCGTATGGCCATTTTTGTGCCTGGTGCGTCACCAAGTGGGAAAGGGTGGTTTTGAGGCTGAAGGCAGCAGGAAAGCCCGCAGCCCCCAGGTCTGTGGGGCTACGCAAGCGGTTCCCAAAGAGCTTTAGAACAAGGCATAGTTTTCCCTGCTGGCTCTTTGGGCGGGGGACCCATCTCCAGTCGTATGGCTATTTTTATGCCTGGCGCGATGCGTAGTGGGAAAGGGTGGTTTTGAGGCTGAAGGCAGCAGGAAAGCCCGCAGCCCCCAGGTCTGTGGGGCTACGCAAGCGGTTCCCAAAGAGCTTTAGAACAAGGCATAGTTTTCCCTGCTGGCTCTTTGGGCGGGGGACCCATCTCCAGCCGTATGGCCATTTTTGTGCCTGGCCAGGCGCCAAGTGGGAAAGGATGGTGTCGAGGCTGAAGGCAGCAGGAAAACCCGCAGCCCCCAGGTCTGTGGGGCTACGCAAGCGGTTCCCAAAGAGCTTTAGAACAAGGCATAGTTTTCCCTGCTGGCTCTTTGGGCGGGAGACCCATCTCCAGCCATAGGCCATTTTTTTGCCTGGCGCGACGCCAAGTGCGAAAGGGTGGTGTCGAGGCTGAAGGCAGCAGGGAAGCCTGCAGCCCCCAGGTCTGTGGGGCTACGCAAGCGGTTCCCAAAGAGCTTTAGAACAAGGCATAGTTTTCCCTGCTGGCTCTTTGGGCGGGGGACCCATCTCCAGTCGTATGGCTATTTTTGTGCCTGGCGCGGTGCGTAGTTGGAAAGGGTGGTTTTGAGGCTGAAGGCAGCAGGAAAGCCCGCAGCCCCCAGGTCTGTGGGGCTACGCAAGCGGTTCCCAAAGAGCTTTAGAACAAGGCATAATTTTCCCTGCTGGCTCTTTGGGCGGGGGACCCATCTCCAGCCGTATGGCCATTTTTGTGCCTGGCGCGGCGCCAAGTGGGAAAGGGTGGCTTTGAGGCTGAAGGCAGCAGGAAAGCCCGCAGCCCCCAGGTCTGTGGGGCTACGCAAGTGGTTCCCAAAGAGCTTTAGAACAAGGCATAGTTTTCCCTGCTGGCTCTTTGGGCGGGGGACCCATATCCAGCCATATGGCCATTTTTATGCCTGGCGCGGCGCCAAGTGGGAAAAGGTGGTTTTGAGGCTGAAGGCAGCAGGAAAGCCCGCAGCCCCCAGGTCTGTGGGGCTACGCAAGCGGTTCCCAAAGAGCTTTAGAACAAGGCATAGTTTTCCCTGCTGGCTCCTTGGGCGGGGGAACCATCTCCAGCCGTATGGCCATTTTTGTGCCTGGCGCGGCGCCAAGTGGGAAAGGGTGGTGTCGAGGCTGAAGGCAGCAGGAAAGCCCGCAGCCCCCAGGTCTGTGGGGCTACGCAAGTGGTTCCCAAAGAGCTTTAGAACAAGGCAGAGTTTTCCCTGCTGGCTCTTTGGGCGGGGGACCCATCTCCAGCCATAGGCAATTTTTGTGCCTGGCGCAGCGCCAAGTGGGAAAGGGTGGTTTTGAGGTTGAAGGCAGCAGCAAAGCCTGCAGCCCCCAGGTCTGTGGGGCTACGCAAGCGGTTCCCAAAGAGCTTTAGAACAAGGCATAGTTTTCCCTGCTGGCTCTTTGGGCGGGGGACCCATCTCCAGCCATATGGCCATTTTTGTGCCTGGTGCGGCGCCAAGTGGGAAAGGGTGTTGTCGAAGCTGAAGGCAGCAGCAAAGCCTGCAGCCCCCAGGTCTGTGGGGCTACGCAAGCGGTTCCCAAAGAGCTTTAGAACAAGGCATAGTTTTCCTTGCTGGGTCTTTGGGCATGGGACCCATCTCCAGCCATAGACCATTTTTGTGCCTACCGCGGCGCCAAGTGGGAAAGGGTGGTTTTGAGGCTGAAGGCAGCAGGAAAGCCCGCAGCCCCCAGGTCTGTGGGGCTACGCAAGCGGTTCCCAAAGAGCTTTAGAACAAGGCATAATTTTCCCTGCTGGCTCTTTGGGCGGGGGACCCATCTCCAGCCATAGGCCATTTTTGTGCCTGGCCCGGCGCCAAGTGGGAAAGGGTGGCTTTGAGGCTGAAGGCAGCAGCAAAGCCCGCAGCCCCCAGGTCTGTTGGGCTACGCAAGCGGTTCCCAAAGAGCTTTAGAACAAGGCATATTATTCCCTGCTGGCTCTCTGGGCGGGGGACCCATATCCCGTCGTATGGCTATTTTTATGCCTGGCGCGGTGCGTAGTGGCATAGGGTGGTTTTGAGGCTGAAGGCAGCAGGAAAGCCCGCAGCCCCCAGGTCTGTGGGGCTACGCAAGTGGTTCCCAAAGAGCTTTAGAACAAGGCATAGTATTCCCTGCTGGCTCTCTGGGCGGGGGACCCATATCCCGTCGTATGGCTATTTTTATGCCTGGCGCGGTGCGTAGTGGCATAGGGTGGTTTTGAGGCTGAAGGCAGCAGGAAAGCCCGCAGCCCCCAGGTCTGTGGGGCTACGCAAGCGGTTCCCAAAGAGCTTTAGAACAAGGCATAGTATTCCCTGCTGGCTCTCTGGGCGGGGGACCCATATCCCGTCGTATGGCTATTTTTATGCCTGGCGCGGTGCGTAGTGACATAGGGTGGTTTTGAGGCTGAAGGCAGCAGGAAAGCCCGCAGCCCCCAGGTCTGTGGGGCTACGCAAGTGGTTCCCAAAGAGCTTTAGAACAAGGCATAGTTTTCCCTGCTGGCTCTTTGGGCATGGGACCCATCTCCAGCCATATGGCCATTTTTGTGCCTGGTGCGGCGCCAAGTGGGAAAGGGTGTTGTCGAGGCTGAAGGCAGCAGGAAAGCCCGCAGCCCCCAGGTCTGTGGGGCTACGCAAGCGGTTCTCAAAGAGCTTTAGAACAAGGCATAGTTTTCCCTGCTGGCTCTCTGGGCGGGGGACCCATATCCCGTCGTATGGCTATTTTTATGCCTGGCGCGGTGCGTAGTGGGAAAGGGTGGTGTCGAGTCTGAAGGCAGCAGGAAAGCCCGCAGCCCCCAGGTCTGTGGGGCTACGCAAGTGGTTCCCAAAGAGCTTTAGAACAAGGCATAATTTTCCCTGCTGGCTCTTTGGGCGGGGGACCCATCTCCAGCCATAGGCAATTTTTGTGCCTGGCGCAGCGCCAAGTGGGAAAGGGTGGTTTTGAGGCTGAAGGCAGCGGGAAAGCCTGCAGCCCCCAGGTTTGTGGGGCTACGCAAGCGGTTCCCAAAGAGCTTTAGAACAAGGCATAATTTTCCCTGCTGGCTCTTTGGGCGGGGGACCCATCTCCAGCCGCATGGCCATTTTTGCGCCTGGCGCAGTGCCAAGTGGGAAAGGGTGGTGTCGAGGCTGAAGGCAGCAGGAAAGCCCACAGCCCCCAGGTCTGTGGGGCTACGCAAGCGGTTCCCAAAGAGCTTTAGAACAAGGCATAGTTTTCCCTGCTGGCTCTTTGGGCATGGGACCCATCTCCAGCCATATGGCCATTTTTGTGCCTGGTGCGGCGCCAAGTGGGAAAGGGTGGTTTTGAGGCTGAAGGCAGCAGGAAAGCCCGCAGCCCCCAGGTCTGTGGGGCTACGCAAGCGGTTCCCAAAGAGCTTTAGAACAAGGCATAGTTTTCCCTGCTGGCTCTTTTGGCAGGGGAACGATCTCCAGCCGTATGGCCATTTTTGTGCCTGGCGCGGCGCCAAGTAGGAAAGAGTGGTTTTGAGGCTGAAGGCGTCGCGAAAGCCTGCCGTCCGAGGGTTTCTTAATGACTGTTCTTAATGATGTCTCCACAATGTGGAGTTTTGCAGGATTTGAAAAAGTAATAGACACAGTGAAATTGAGTCTATTGGAAACTTCCATACTTTTCCCTCCCTCTAAAATCTCTGCTGTCCTGTAGTATCCACTGCCTGCAACTGCTGTTGCAGGAGCAGACAGATTGGTATCAGATTTAGAAAAAAGGGACATCATTAAGAGGATTCACTCGCCTTTTTTTTCACCGGTGTGGCCAGTAAAGAAACCAAAAAGGCAATGGCGGTTCACAGTAGATTACGGAAAATTAAATGCCAACACTGCACCCCTGACCGCTGTGGTTCCGAATATCGCGGAAATTGTGACAATGAAAAAAGGAGCTGCCCATCCTTGCAGGGTTGCCTTAGATTTTAAAGACATATTTTTTTATGATTCCCCTCCTTGAGCAGGACAAAGCGCAGTTTGCATTCGCATGGAAAGGAGTCCAATATACCTTTAACCGTTTTCCGCAAGGATACAAACATTCCCCCACTATTGCCCATAATGCTTTGGCTAAAGTGCTATCAGAGATTCCTGTTTCACAGGGATTTAGAGTATACCAATATATTATTGATGACATCTTAATAGGGGAGAGAACCAAGAAAGTGTACAAGACATGATGGAAAACATCCGAAAAACATTATCAGATTTGGGATTGGAAATTCCCGACTCAAAGTGTCAGGGACCCTCACAGGAAGTTAAATTCCTGGGGGTCTGGTGGATTAAGGGAGCTGCTTCTGTCCCTCAGGATACCCTGAAAAAATAGAACATGGACAGAATCCTTCCAGCACGAAGGAGTTACAGCAGGTCCTGGGAACTTTAAGTTATTGGCGTAAACACATCCCTGGCTTTTCCATCATTGCTCGCCCCCTTCATAGCTTGCCAAAAAAGGGTAAATCCTGGGTGTGGACTGAACAACACACTAATGCTCTGCAATTACTAATAAAGGAGCTAAGGTTATTCCAACAGCTTGGTCCTATTCATCCAACTGACCCTGTCCATGTAGAATGGGGGTTCAGTGAACATGGTTCCCGTTGTAATTTATGGCAGAAGGGACCAGCAGGACCGGAGAGACCATTAGAATTTTGCTCACACTCCTTCAATGATACTGAATGCAGCTATTCAGACCTGGAGAAGGGTTTACTGTCCCTGGTGCGAGCGTTGCAACGAGCAGAGCAGATAAGAAGAGAACAGAGTGTGATCTTTCCTGGGACCTTTTCGCCTCCCAGATGTGGTCCTTAAAGGAACACCACCACCAGCTGGCATTGCCCAGAGAGCTACAGTTCGAAAGTGGTATGCTTATTTAGAAGGCATTAATGAAATGAAGCCAGTCTCTGAAGGCAGTGTTAAAGTATCCAAGGCTACTTCACAAGGATACCAAAGGATATAGATGGTGCCCTATTGTTCCAATCCCCACCAAACAGACCATCTCCGATCCAAGAAGCACCTCCTTTGAGGGACAGCAGTGATCTTAGAGGAGTGTGGTTTACTGGTGCGTCATCTCACCGTTAAAAAAATAAGTGCAAATATAAGGCCGTAGCACTGGAAGTAACAACGGGAGAAAGAGCAATTGAAACAGGGGAGGGTAGGGGAACTCAGAGCTGTCCTACTAGCTGCACAACATGGAGCCACCTCCTTTTACGCTGAGTCATATGCTGTTTTTAAAGGAGCCACTGAATGGCTAGGACACTGGGCAGCCAACGATTGGCAGGTGAATAGAGTCCCAGTTTGGGAGACAGATAATTGGAAGCAACTGTTGGAAATAGGAGGACAGAGACCATTGCACATTGCTTGGGTAAAAGGCCACGATCGTTCAAACTCGATCACTGCTCAGTTCAACCAACAGGTAGATGGCCTCACGCGGCTACAACAAATTGACATTGTAGATGATGGTCGGGAATGGGAACGCTTACTTGAATCGTTACATGTTAAACGTGGCCGCACAGGCCGTCCTGACCTGTGTCGGGAAGGTGGGTGGCTTGTGTCGGTTAAGCTGTGCGAACAAATAGTAACTGCCTGTTCACAATGTCGCCTACGACTCAGCAAAGATCATCCGAGTAAGGCGCCTCCCTTACACATGCGGGACAAGAAAGCGTTGTGGCATTCATGGCAGCTTGATTATATTGGGCCCTTGAGATCATCAGGTGGGAAAAGATATGTCCTGGTAGGAGTGGAGATTATCTCCAGCCTCAGTATGGCCAGCAGTTTCAAACCAGCTACCAGGGACAACACAGTGAAAGGCCTAACAGGGTGGTTCAGCACACTTCCCCTTCCCGACGAAATCCAGAGTGAAAACGTTTCACACTTTACCGCTTCGGTGGTAGAAGATTGGGCCAAGGAAGAAGGGATTCGATGGGTATTTCATACTCCCTATTATCCCCAGGCTAATGGCATTGTTGAACGCACCAATAGATTGGTTAAGCGTTTTGCAAAAAGTCATGAACCTGGTTGGCATTTGCGATTGGATGATGCCATCTATCAACTAAATAACAAATGGAGTGGAGACGGCTGTCCTAAAATGAAAGCTTTCTGTGTACCTGCCAATATTATCTCGCCAAAGGCTGCCAATGAACCGGGAAAATACCCCGGAAGATTTCACCCTGGACTACCTGTGCTAGTGAAAATGCCTCAAAATGGGACGGTGCCAATGGTGCTAGCTACTCCCAAAAATCCCTATGCATGGGAAGCCAAGGATTGTTCAGGGAAGATACACCGGATCAGCACCCGGTGGACCGCACCTTCTTTTTAACCCCGTCGGTCGAATAAGACCGAGCAGATTTTCTTTTCCTTTATGTCTTACAGGAACCTTGGATGAGCTGTACAGACGGATTGGCCTACGCTACCTTTGAATGTCTCCAGGGAATCCTGACATTGAACCTGGCAATAATACTACTTTTATGATGTATGGCTATTTGGAGGCCCAAATTCTAAAATGACGAATTGGCAGATGGAATTGATGCTATTCAGTTTCACCTTTTTATTCCCTGTTGTTTGTAGTCAAAGAGACCCAGAGTGGCCATGGTCTCAAGCCTTTCTCGTCTATAATACAAGACTACAGGGAGACCTCATGCTAACGCACCCTTTCCCAATATAGTCAAGCACAGTCTCTGGGGTTTCATCGGGATGTGTCTCAAAGTGACAAGCATTCTGGTTGGTGTCAAGACAAAGGTCTTGTGCTTTGAGAGTATTACTCTCACAAAAGAATCCTTGTTGGTCTCGTGAAACGCATGCGTCAACATCAGCAGTTTGCCATTTAGTCTCATTTTGTCGTGCCCAACCTCTGTGCTGTGTTGGATAGAGTAGAGCTCCTTGGTGATTCAACCCCAGTGCGATGATTGGGTATATGGTGGATACTGAGGCATTGCGTATCGTTAAGACAAAAGCTGTGGCTTTGCTCTCAGTGGGATCGTAGGTGAAATTAACCAGATACCACCAGGATTGAAATTTTCTCTCAAACTCAATTGCGTTATCCCATATTACTTTTCGAATTTCGGTGGGCAAGGTGCCTTCTTCACCTTCCCTTATGATTTATGAGTTTTTGCAAAACGCTTAACCAATCCGTTGGTGCATTCAACAATGCCATTAGCCTGAGGATAATAGGGAGTATGAAATACCCATCGAATCCCTTCTTCTTTGGCCCAATCTTGTACCACTGTAGCGGTAAAGTGTGAACCGTTATCACTTTGGATTTCCTCGGGAAGGGGAAGTGTGCTGAACCACCCTTTTAGGCCTTTCACTGTGTTGTCCCCAGCAGCTGATTTGAAGCCAGTGGCCATACTGAGGCTGGAGATAATCTCCACTCCGACTAGGACATATCTTTTCCCACCTGATGATCTCAAGGGCCCAATATAATCAATCTGCCATGAATGCCACAACATTTTCTTGTCCCGCATGTGTAAGGGAGGCGCCTTACTCGGATGATCTTTGCTGAGTCGTAGGCGACATTGTGACCAGGCAGTTACTACTTGTTCGCACAGCTTAACCGACACAGGCCACCCCCGGGCTAGACCTTCCTGATACAGATCAGCACGGCCTGTATGGCCAGGCTTAATATGTAACCATTCCCGACCATCATCTACAGTGTCAATTTGTTGTAGCCGCGTGAGGCTATCTACCTGTTGGTTGAACTGAGCAGTGATCGAGTTTGAACGATCGTGGCCTTTTACCCAAGCAATGTGCAATGGTCTCTGTCCTCCTATTTCCAACAGTTGCTTCCAACTGTCTGTCTCCCAGATTGGGACTCTATTCACCTGCCAATCATTGGCTGCCCAGTGTCCTAGCCATTCAGTGGCTCCTTTAAAAACAGCATATGAGTCAGTGTAAATGTAAGTAGCTCCATGTTGTGCAGCTAGTAGGACGGCTCTGAGTTCCCCTACTTGTGCCCTACCTTCTCCTGTTTCAATTGCTCTTTCCCCCGTTGCTACTTCCAGTGCTACGGCCTTGTATTTCCACTTGCTGTTCTCACGGTGAGATGACACACCAGTAAACCACACTCCTGTAAGATCACTGCCTGCTTTCAGAGGAGGTGCTTCTTGGATTGGAGATGGTCTGTTTGGTGGGGATTGGAACAATAGGGCACCATCTCTATCCTTCTGGAGCATGGATACTTTGATACTACCTTCAGAGACTGGCATGATAGCATTAATGCCTTCTAAATAAGCATACAACTTTCTAACTGTGGGTTTCTGGGCAATGCCGGCTGGCGGTGCTGTCCCTTTACGGACCACATCTGGGAGGCGAAAAGGTCCCAGGAAAGATCACACTCTGTTCTCTCCTTATCTGCTCTGCTCGTTGCAATGCTCGCACCAGGGACAGTAAACCCTTCTCCAGGTCTGAATAGCTGCTCTCAGTATCATTAAAGGCGTGAGAGCTAAATTCTAATGGTCTCTCCGGTCCTGCTGGTCCCTTCTGGCATAAATTACAACGGGAACCATGTTCACTGAGCCCCCATTCTACGTGGACAGGGTCAGTTGGATGTATGGGGCCAAGTTGTTGGAATAACCTTAGCTCTTTTATTAGCAATTCTAGTGCATTAGTGTGTTGTTCAGTCGACTCCCAGGATTTACCTTTTTTGAGCAAACAATAAAGGGGGCGAGCAATGATGGAAAAGCCAGGGATGTGTTTACGCTAATAACTTAAAGTTCCCAGGACTTGCTGTAACTCCTTCGTGCTGGAAGGATTCTGTCCATGTTCTATTTTTTCAGGGTATCCTGAGGGACAGAAGCAGCTCCCTTAATCCACCAGACCCCCAGGAATTTAACTTCCTGTGCGGGTCCCTGACACTTTGAGTCGGGAATTTCCAATCCCAAATCTGATAATGTTTTTCGGATGTTTTGCATCATGTCTTGTACACTTTCTTGGCTCTCTCCCCCTATTAAGATGTCGTCAATATATTGGTATACCGTACATCCCTGTGAAACAGGAATCTCTGATAGCACTTTAGCCAAAGCATTATGGGCAATAGTGGGGGAATGTTTGTATCCTTGCGGAAAGCGGTTAAAGGTATATTGGACTCCTTTCCATGTGAATGCAAACTGCGCTTTGTCCTGCTCAAGGAGGAGAATCATAAAAAAAATATGTCTTTAACATCTAAGGCAGCCACCCAAGCATGGGCAGCTCCTTTTATCATTGCCACAATTTCCGCGATATTCGGAACCGCAGCGGTCAGAGGTGCAGTGTTGGCATTTAATTTTCCGCAATCTACTGTGAAACGCCATTGCCTTTTTGGTTTCTTTACTGGCCACACCGGTGAATTATAAGGCGCGTGAGTCCTCTTAATGATGTTTCTTTTTTCTAAATCTGATACCACCCCGTCTGCTCCTGCAAGGGCAGCTGCAGGCAGTGGGTACTGTCGGACGTTGGTAATTTTAGAAGGAGGTAAAAGTATAGATGTTTCTAATAGCCCCAATTTAACTGTGTCTAATCCTTTTTTGCGTCCTGCAAAACTCCACACAGTTCCATCTGGGAGTTTCCACATTCGCCCACGCAGTACGTCAAATCCTAGGAGGTTAGTACGTGAGGCACCCACTAACACTTCTGCCCTAGTCATTCGCTGCTCTCCCGGCAACCAGAGGTTAATTTTTGCAGTGGGGCATGTTTTTACCACACCATCAATTCCTGTGAAGTTGACTCTGCGTCGGGTGGGATTTATACCTAGAAGTTGTGCCGTTTCGTTAGTGATTGCAGACATTTGGGCTCCGGTATCAATAATAAAATTTACCAATATCTTCCGGGGGTCCAACAGGAATGACAATAACGGGTTCGGAGTCTTTATGAGAGCGCCATTGGATTGCTAGTACCTGCCCGACAGGGTGGCTCACTGCCCTCCCCGGGGATAGGAGTGTTTTGGCTGGGACTCTGTCAAATCAATCAAGTTACGTTCCGGTGCAGAAGGCACAATTTTCTCACGGCTTGGGGATTCTCTGGTTAGACTTTTCTCCCCAGCCGCATTATTCTTTCTAGGTAGAGATTGGACTAGCGTACGGAGATCTCCCGTAGGGTCACCGTGCAAGAATTGTCGGGGCACCCCTAATTGTAGGGCTTTACGCCACAACTCATTTCGGTCCTTATCAGGCTTAAACCTTCCCTCTGATTTAGGGTTTTGAGTGTGAGTTTGGACTTGGCGAACCTTTCGCGGGTGTTTGGAGGATTTCTCACTAGTTTGGCTGGCCCAGCCCATTCGGCGCCCATATTGATCTATTTCCTGTACATTCCAGGTAGGCATGTAGTGACGACGGCCCCGCCCATGAGCACCCCGAGCATCCCGTATACGATCTTGAGTGCGAACAAGGAACGGTTTCAGGCAACCGGGAAGACCACGGATGAGAGGGGCTAATCGATCCGGGTCGATAGGGGCTGACATTGGGGATTTCCGAAACTCCTCTCTGTCATACATGGCTTGCAGACAAGCTGCTTTCCGTACAGCCGCAAACAGATCAGAGTAGCCTGTAGCTCTAATCTCTAACGGCTCCCCCCTCTCTCGCGGATCCATACCCCCTGCCCAAAAGGCTGCTCGAGCGGTTAGGGAATAATTATGATCCCCAGGCATAGTGGTTAAAAACACTCCTGGTCCCCAAGAGTCTCCTGCTTCTTCCTCACTCAGCATAATTCTGCCCCCCCCTTCAGAAGAAACTCGCCACACGTACTCAACAGCTGACTCTTCTGGTCGCCTCGAATATTTCTCCCTTATTTTTGTTAACTCGGTTGGTGTCCATGGAACGGTACGCACAGTGGTGTGAATTTCATCACCATCATCAACTGCAGTTTCAGTTTTAACCAGAGGACGTAAAGGAAAAACTTGGGATTTCAAAGTAAAAGTCCTTTCCTCCTCATCTTCTTCGTCATCCTCACTATTAGACAAAAAAATCTCCGGTCTGGGTTCCGGAATTTGGATAACACATTAACTTACGAATCTGTTGGACCTGGGTCGAGGGCTGCATTTTATCTAAGAGCCCGGTCACCCTTTCAATAACATTTTAAGTTGGCGATTTTCACTCCCAAGTTGAGCATTCCGGTTTCCTAAACATTCATTCTCACTCACAAGCTTATCGACTTGAGTTCTTAATCTTTCTCCTGTCTCCTTTTGCAAGGCTAATGATGACTTCAGCACCTCATTCTCCGATTTCAGGGTTGCATATTCTACAGCTGAAATCAGATTAGGAGCGGGGGTTTCTCTAGCTTCTTGTTGTGCACAAGATAAACAGGCGCCTAACACAGCACAAATCACACCCTTGCCTTTCCCCGCTCTGAGCTTCTGTGAAACCCGACGCTCTTCAATACGTTCCACCACTTTCTCTTCATCCTTCCAAAATTTTTGGGCCCACTCCTTCCCAGCCTGGGAAGGGGCACAATCATATTTTTGCAGCAGTTTATCCATGGCAATCCTGCCGACTACGCCAAATTCTGTTGCGTGAAACGGGGCCAAGCGGTTTTGGCAGAAGATAAACCCCCTTGCGTTCTAACACTCCTCACCGAGGTGGGAGGCCAGGTGCGGCTGGGTTTCAATTCTGAGTGATGCCCAATTCAGCACTATCAGCCCAATCGCGTTTAATATGTGTTAAACTATTACGATTTGGAGACACTAATAGTGGGCTGCACCTTCAGTCTAGTCGTGCTCCTGAACCAGCACGGCCTCTCTCAAGTTTTGGTCGCGTTCAGTGAGAAAGCGAAACGACTAGCTACTGAAACAGTGCAGTTTATTTAAACAACAGATATACAGGTTCTTTAGGATTGCCGGTGATAAATACACTGTCTGCAAAGCACGTGCAAATAAAGACATTGTTAAATAGACAAACGCGCGACAAAATTATAAACGATACAGCCTGGCTATAAATGTAGGGTAGAGATTCTCTAGAGAAATTTCTAGAGTCCCCGAGAAAGCACTCGGTGTAATCAAAGTCTTACCCAAAGGCGTCCTTATGAGGGGGAAGAAAGGCTCAGCCCGTCGACTGATCCCAGAAAACAGCGGTGGGATTCTTCGCGATGGTGTCTTCCCAGACATTCCCCCTCTCTTGGGCTATTTTTATATTATTTTTTTAACTTCAAAGTGGAGTTTGAGTGACTTTAGTCATATGTACTTTTATTATGATTAATGTACTCAAGGAGGAGTGTTCACACCTCGGGGGCGGATAGCCTCCGGGATGGAGGTGTGTTTTGATACATTGTGGTGAGCAAAGTTCGCACAAAAGGACAGCATTTCATCAACATTTGACGAAATGTTGGCTCGGGTGGCGTGTAAGCCGCTTATCAGTTCCGTAGTACCATCTCGTCCCCATATCTGCTATTCGTCACAAGGGAAGGCCACGGAACAAGCGCGTTCCGTTCCATCCCTCGTGTAGTTTCGCAAACAACCTTGTACAGGGAATCACAGCTGTTGCATTCTTCGTGTGCTAGCTGCGGCTGTATTCTACCTCAGAAGCCTCTTGATTTTATGACTTTCCTTAATGTGTGAACAATGCTGTATTTTTGTATTCTTGGCCAATTTAGTAATTATTCCACAAGAACACACATTGGTTGCCGATTTATCAACGGGTCTAATCACCACAGGCCAACTGTAATTAAAACCATCTATGTAGACTCTACCAAAGCGGACAAATACAACACTGATTGTTACAAAATTATGGAGCCAAATTCAGATTGCTGGCACAATTTCACTTTCATCAAACCTACAGTAGTGTACTGTATTTGGGGCTACAAGGGCACAGAATTGTTATTTGAATTTATGATTGACTCAAATACACCTGAACTTGCTGAAATGAATCCAGAACCTACACCCCACAAACTCTCAAAGGCTCTCTCTTCTAAGAGAAAAAAAAAAAAAAACACCTCTCTCTTTTCTAAGCCCTCCATTAGACTAACTCCTTACATTTTCAACATTGGCCCTTACGTTATTAAACACACACAGGTCAACAACAGGTACTGTTTAATCCCACATATTCCCTCAAACGAGCAGAATTGTCAATGCAGATTAAAATCTCTGCGATCAAACCCACCTGCTCACCATTCCTGAGTACATCTTATGCAGAATGGTCAGCATGGTTACGCAAACGAACTCTTGCCACTTCACACGGACGGAAGAGGGATGCGACTGGTATCTTAGGAACAGGCCTGGGAGTCTTGAATAGTATAGATGCTGAGATACTTGCCAACAAACTAGTCACAACCGCTACTGATCTGGACAAATTAAGACATCCCCTACGGTCCTCTCTATTAGCATTGGGAAACCACCAACGGCTTTTATCGAATATATTGCCTCAATGGGAAGAAACGGGTGAAAAAGACCATCAGCTGATCACAGATGCACTTGGTACAACCCAAACCAATGTTTCCTTGGCTCTTAGTTGTATCCAAGCCCAATTGTGGATGCAATCTATGACAGCCGCAATCATAAGGGAAGGTGAAGAAGGCACCTTGCCCACCGAAATTCGAAAAGTAATATGGGATAACGCAATTGAATTTGAGAAAAAATTTCAGTCCAGGTGGTATCTGGTTAATTTCACCTACGATCCCACTGAGAGCAAAGCCACAGCTTTTGTCTTAACGATACGCAATGCCTCAGTATCCACCATATACCCAATCATCGCACTGGGGTTGAATCACCAAGGAGCTCTACTCTATCCAACACAGCACAGAGGTTGGGCACGACAAAAATGAGACTAAATGGCAAACTGCTGATGTTGACGCATGCGTTTCACGAGACCAACAAGGATTCATTTGTGAGAGTAATACTCTCAAAGCACAAGACCTTTGTCTTGACACCAACCAGAATGTTTGTCACTTTGAGACACATCCCGATGAAACCCCAGAGACTGTGCTTGACTATATTGGGAAAGGGTGCGTTAGCATGAGGTCTCCCTGTAGTCTTGTATTCAGAGATGACATAGTAATCACTCAAATCTTTGTGTTTGAACTTTACTAACACAAAGTTACGGGATGCGACTTCAATTATTAAGCTCCTGTTACGTCTTTTCAATTGCTACAACCTAATTATACGTTGATTCGAGATTGTTGCCTGCCCCTATCGGAATGAATCTCTCCCTGGTGAAGAAGCTGCTAAAACACAATGAGTTGAAGCGACTCTTGAAAGAGGCCCAAGAAAATAGACAGACAACTTTGATTACCGTCCATCATCAGGTTGAAGAAATACACCAAGCGTTGGAAAGAGTGAAGAGAGGCGAAGGACATAGATGGGGAGATCCTCTTTTTGGATGGTCACCGACAGTTACAGGACTTTATAACAAGATGCTTCACTCTGTTGTTGTTTTACTAATACTCACTGTATTGTGCTTTGCTTAGACAATTGTTTTGCATGTTAGACTTTGGATTATGATGAAAAGTTTAAATCGCTTGATCACTCCGCGAGAAGGATTTCCACTTGATATCCCTCACCACAAGAACACATGTGATCTTTCTTATCAGTGTTGAGTACGTCGACCTTGACTGACTGTAGACAAAGTTTTCCCTGCAGGCTCTTTGGGCGGGGGACCCATCTGCAGCCGTATGGCCATTTTTGTGCCTGGCGCGGCGCCAAGTGGGAAAGGGTGGCTTTGAGGCTGAAGGCAGCAGGAAGGCCCGCAGCCCCCAGGTCTTTGGGGCTACGCAAGCGGTTCCCAAAGACCTTCAGAACAAGGCATAGTTTTCCCTGCTGGCTCTTTGGGCGGGGGACCCATCTCCAGCCGTATGGCCATTTTTGTGCCTGGCGCGGCGCCAAGTGGGAAAGGGTGTTGTCGAGGCTGAAGACAGCAGGAAAGCCTGCAGCCCCCAGGTCTGTGGGGCTACGCAAGCTGTTCCCAAAGAGCTTTAGAACAAGGCATAGTTTTCCTTGCTGGCTCTTTGGGCATGGGACCCATCTCCAGCCATAAGCCATTTTTGTGCCTGATGCGGCACCAAGTGGGAAAGGGTGGTTTTGAGGCTGAAGGCAGCAGGAAAGCCCGCAGCCCCCAGGTCTGTGGGGCTATGCAAGCGGTTCCCAAAGAGCTTTAGAACAAGGCATAGTTTTCCATGCTGGCTCTTTGGGCAGGGGACCCATCTCCAGCTAAAGGCCATTTTTGTGCTTGGCGCGGCGCCAAGTGGGAAAGGGTGGTTTTGAGGCTGAAGGCAGCAGGAAAGCCCGCAGCCCCCAGGTCTGTGGGGCTACGCAAGCGGTTCCCAAAGAGCTTTAGAACAAGGCATAGTTTTCCTTGCTGGCTCTTTGGGCATGGGACCCATCTCCAGCCAAAGGCCATTTTTGTGCCTGGCGCGGCGCCAAGTGGGAAAGGGTGGCTTTGAGGCTGAAGGCAGCAGGAAAGCCTGCAGCCCCCAGGTCTGTGGGGCTACGCAAGCGGTTCCCAAAGAGCTTTAGAACAAGGCATAGTTTTCCCTGCTGGCTCTTTGGGCGGGGGACCCATCTCCAGCCGTATGGCCATTTTTGAGCGTGGCGCGGCGCCAAGTGGGAAAGGGTGGTTTTGAGGCTGAAGGCAGCAGGAAAGCCCGCAGCCCCCAGGTCTGTGGGGCTATGCAAGCGGTTCCCAAAGAGCTTTAGAACAAGGCATAGTTTTCCATGCTGGCTCTTTGGGCAGGGGACCCATCTCCAGCTAAAGGCCATTTTTGTGCCTGGCGCGGCGCCAAGTGGGAAAGGGTGCTGTCGAGGCTGAAGGCAGCAGCAAAGCCTGCAGCCCCCAGGTCTGTGGGGCTACGCAAGCGGTTCCCAAAGAGCTTTAGAACAAGGCATAGTTTTCCCTGCTGGCTCTTTGGGCATGGGACCCATCTCCAGCCACAGGCCATTTTTGTGCCTGGCGCGGCGCCAAGTGGGAAAGGGTGGCTTTGAGGCTGAAGGCAGCAGGAAAGCCTGCAGCCCCCAGGTCTGTGGGGCTATGGAAGCGGTTCCCAAAGAGCTTTAGAACAAGGCATAGTTTTCCCTGCTGGCTCTTAGGGCATGGGACCCATCTCCACCCATAGGCCATTTTTGTGCCTGATGGGGCGCCAATGGGAAAGGGTGGCTTTGAGGCTGAAGGCAGCAGGAAAGCCTGCAGCCCCCAGGTCTGTGGGGCTACGCAAGCGGTTCCCAAAGAGCTTTAGAACAAGGCATAGTTTTCCCTGCTGGCTCTTTGGGCGGGGGACCCATCTCCAGCCGTATGGCCATTTTTGTGCGTGGCCAGGGGCCAAGTGGGAAAGGGTGTTGTCGAGGCTGAAGGCAGCAGGAAAGCCCGCAGCCCCCAGGTCTGTGGGGCTACGCAAGCGGTTCCCAAAGAGCTTTAGAACAAGGCATAGTTTTCCCTGCTGGCTCTTTTGGCAGGGGACCCATCTCCAGCCGTATGGCCATTTTTGTCCCTGGCCCGGCGCCAAGTGGGAAAGGGTGGTGTCGAGGCTGAAGGCAGCAGCAAAGCCTGCAGCCCCCAGGTCTGTGTGGCCAAGCAAGCAGTTCCCAAAGAGCTTTAGAACAAGGCATAGTTTTCCCTGCTGGCTCTTTGGGCGGGGGACCCATCTCCAGCCGTATGGCCATTTTTGTGCCTGGCGCAGTGCCAAGTGGGAAAGGGTGGTTTTGAGGCTGAAGGCAGCAGGAAAACCTGCAGCCCCCAGGTCTGTGGGGCTACGCAAGCGGTTCCCAAAGAGCTTTAGAACAAGGCATAGTTTTCCCTGCTGGCTCTTTGGGCATGGGACCCATCTCCAGCCATAGGCCATTTTTGTGCCTGGCGTGACGCCAAGAGGGAAAGGGTGGCTTTGAGGCTGAAGGCAGCAGGAAAGCCCGCAGCCCCCAGGTCTGTGGGGCTACGCAAGCGGTTCCCAAAGAGCTTTAGAACAAGGCATAGTTTTCCCTGCTGGCTCTTTGGGCATGGGACCCATCTCCAGCCGTATGGCCGTTTTTGTGCCTGGCGCGGCGCCAAGTGGGAAAGGGTGGCTTTGAGGCTGAAGGCAGCAGGAAAGCCTGCAGCCCCCAGGTCTGTGGGGCTATGGAAGCGGTTCCCAAAGAGCTTTAGAACAAGGCATAGTTTTCCCTGCTGGCTCTTTGGGCATGGGACCCATCTCCAGCCGTATGGCCATTTTTGTGCCTGGCGCGGCGCCAAGTGGGAAAGGGTGGCTTTGAGGCTGAAGGCAGCAGGAAAGCCTGCAGCCCCCAGGTCTGTGGGGCTACGCAAGCGGTTCCCAAAGAGCTTTAGAACAAGGCATAGTTTTCCCTGCTGGCTCTTTGGGCGGGGGACCCATCTGCAGCCGTATGGCCATTTTTGTGCCTGGCGCGGCGCCAAGTGGGAAAGGGTGGTTTTGAGGCTGAAGGCAGCAGGAAAACCTGCAGCCCCCAGGTCTGTGGGGCTACGCAAGCGGTTCCCAAAGAGCTTTAGAACAAGGCATAGTTTTCCCTGCTGGCTCTTTGGGCATGGGACCCATCTCCAGCCATAGGCCATTTTTGTGCCTGGCGTGACGCCAAGAGGGAAAGGGTGGCTTTGAGGCTGAAGGCAGCAGGAAAGCCCGCAGCCCCCAGGTCTGTGGGGCTACGCAAGCGGTTCCCAAAGAGCTTTAGAACAAGGCATAGTTTTCCCTGCTGGCTCTTTGGGCATGGGACCCATCTCCAGCCGTATGGCCGTTTTTGTGCCTGGCGCGGCGCCAAGTGGGAAAGGGTGGCTTTGAGGCTGAAGGCAGCAGGAAAGCCTGCAGCCCCCAGGTCTGTGGGGCTATGGAAGCGGTTCCCAAAGAGCTTTAGAACAAGGCATAGTTTTCCCTGCTGGCTCTTTGGGCATGGGACCCATCTCCAGCCGTATGGCCATTTTTGTGCCTGGCGCGGCGCCAAGTGGGAAAGGGTGGCTTTGAGGCTGAAGGCAGCAGGAAAGCCTGCAGCCCCCAGGTCTGTGGGGCTACGCAAGCGGTTCCCAAAGAGCTTTAGAACAAGGCATAGTTTTCCCTGCTGGCTCTTTGGGCGGGGGACCCATCTCCAGCCATAGGCCATTTTTGTGCCTGGCCCGGCGCCAAGTGGGAAAGTGTGGTGTCGAGGCTGAAGGCAGCAGCAAAGCCTGCAGCCCCCAGGTCTGTGGGGTTACGCAAGCGGTTCCCAAAGAGCTTTAGAACAACGCATAGTTTTCCCTGCTGGCTCTTTGGGCGAGGGATACATCTCCAGTTGTATGGCTATTTTTATGCCTGGCGAGGTGCGTAGTGGGAAAGGGTGGCTTTGAGGCTGAAGGCAGCAGGAAAGCCCGCAGCCCCCAGGTCTGTGGGGCTACGCAAGCGGTTCCCAAAGAGCTTTAGAACAAGGCATAGTTTTCCCTGATGGCTCTTTGTGCAGGGGACCCATCTCCAGCCATAGGCCATTTTTGTGCCTGGCGCGGCGCCAAGTGGGAAAGGGTGCTGTCGAGGCTGAAGGCAGCAGGAAAGCCTGCAGCCCCCAGGTCTGTGCGGCTACGCAAGCGGTTCCCAAAGAGCTTTAGAACAAGGCCTAGTTTTCCCTGCTGGCTCTTTGGGCGGGGGACCCATCTCCAGCCGTATGGCCATTTTTGTGCCTGGCGCGGTGCCAAGTGGGAAAGGGTGGTTTTGACGCTGAAGGCAGCAGGAAAGCCCGCAGCCCCCAGGTCTGTGGGGCTACGCAAGCGGTTCCCAAAGAGCTTTAGAACAAGGCATAGTTTTCCCTGCTGGCTCTTTGGGCATGGGACCCATCTCCAGCCGTATGGCCATTTTTGTCCCTGACCCGGCGCCAAGTGGGAAAGGGTGGCTTTGAGGCTGAAGGGAGGAGCAAAGCCTGCAGCCCTAAGGTCTGTGGGGCTACGCAAGCGGTTCCCAAAGAGCTTTAGAACAAGGCATAGTTTTCCCTGCTGGCTCTTTGGGCATGGGACCCATCTCCAGCCGTATGGCCACTTTTGTGCCTGGCGCGGTGCGTAGTGGGAAAGGGTGGTTTTGACGCTGAAGGCAGCAGGAAAGCCCGCAGCACCCAGGTCTGTGGGGCTACGCAAGCGGTTCCCAAAGAGCTTTAGAACAAGGCATAGTTTTCCCTGCTGGCTCTTTGGGCGGGGGACCCATCTCCAGCCGTATGGCCATTTTTGAGCCTGGCGCGGCGCCAAGTGGGAAAGGGTGGCTTTGAGGCTGAAGGCAGGAGCAAAGCCTGCAGCCCTAAGGTCTGTGGGGCTACGCAAGCGGTTCCCAAAGAGCTTTAGAACAAGGCATAGTTTTCCCAGCTGCCTCTTAGGGCATGGGACCCATCTCCAGCCATAGGCCATTTTTGTGCCTGGCGCGACGCCAAGTGGGAAAGGGTGCTGTCGAGGCTGAAGGCAGCAGGAAAGCCTGCTGCCCCCAGGTCTGTGGGGCTACGCAAGCGGTTCCCAAAGAGCTTTAGAACAAGGCCTAGTTTTCCCTGCTGGCTCTGTGGGCGGGGGACCGATCTCCAGCCGTATGGCTATTTTTGTGCCTGGCGCGGTGCGTAGTGGGAAAGGGTGGTTCTGAGGCTGAAGGCAGCAGGAAAGCCCGCAGCCCCCAGGTCTGTGGGGCTACGCAAGCGGTTCCCAAAGAGCTTTAGAACAAGGCATAGTTTTCCCTGCTGGCTCTATTGGCAGGGGACCCATCTCCAGCCGTATGGCCATTTTTGTGCCTGATAGGGCGCCAAGTGGGAAAGGGTGGTGTCGAGGCTGAAGGCAGCAGCAAAGCCTGCAGCCCCCAGGTCTGTGGGGCTACGCAAGCGGTTCCCAAAGAGCTTTAGAACAAGGCATATTTTTCCCTGCTGGCTCTTAGGGCATGGGACCCATCTCCAGCCATAGGCCATTTTTGTGCCTGATGGGGCGCCAAGTGGGAAAGGGTGGCTTTGAGGCTGAAGGCAGCAGGAAAGCCTGCAGCCCCCAGGTCTGTGGGCCTACGCAAGCGGTTCCCAAAGAGCTTTAGAACAAGGCATAGTTTTCCCTGCTGGCTCTTTGGGCGGGGGACCCATCTCCAGCCATAGGCCATTTTTGTGCCTGATGCGGCGCCAAGTGGGAAAGGGTGGTGTCGAGGCTGAAGGCAGCAGGAAAGCCCGCAGCCCCCAGGTCTGTGGGGCTACGCAAGCGGTTCCCAAAGAGCTTTAGAACAAGGCCTAGTTTTCCCTGATGGCTCTTTGGGCATGGGACCCATCTCCAGCCACAGGCCATTTTTGTAACTGGCGCGGCGCCAAGTGGGAAAGGGTGGTGTCAAGGCTGAAGGCAGCAGCAAAGCCTGCAGCCCCCAGGTCTGTGGGGCTACGCAAGCGGTTCCCAAAGAGCTTTAGAACAAGGCATAGTTTTCCCTGATAGCTCTTAGGGCATGGGACCCATCTCCAGCCATTGGCCATTTTTGTGCCTGATGGGGAGCCAAGTGGGAAAGGGTGGCTTTGAGGCTGAAGGCAGAAGGAAAGCCCGCAGCCCCCAGGTCTGTGGGCTACGCAAGCGGTTCCCAAAGAGCTTTAGAACAAGGCATAGTTTTCCCTGCTGTCTCTTTGGGCGGGGGACCCATCTCCACCCGTATGGCCATTTTTGAGCCTGGCGCGGCGCCAAGTGGGAAAGGGTGGTGTCGAGGCTGAAGGCAGGAGCAAAGCCTGCAGCCCTAAGGTCTGTGGGGCTACGCAAGCGGTTCCCAAAGAGCTTTAGAACAAGGCATAGTTTTCCCTGCTGGCTCTTTGGGCGGGGGACCCATCTCCAGCCGTATGGCCAATTTTGTGCCTGGCGCGGTGCCAAGTGGGAAATGGTGGTGTCGAGGCTGAAGGCAGCAGGAAAGCCCGCAGCCCCCAGGTCTGTGGGGCTACGCAAGCGGTTCCCAAAGAGCTTTAGAACAAGGCATAGTTTTCCCTGCTGGCTCCTTGGGCGGGGGACCCATCTCCAGCCGTATGGCCATTTTTGAGCCTGGCGCGGCGCCAAGTGGGAAAGTGTTGCTTTGAGGCTGAAGGCAGGAGCAAAGCCTGCAGCCCTAAGGTCTGTGGGGCTACGCAAGTGGTTCCCAAAGAGCTTTAGAACAAGGCATAGTTGTCCCTGCTGGCTCTTTGGGCGGGGGACCCATCTCCAGCCGTATGGCCATTTTTGTGCCTGATGCGGCGCCAAGTGGGAAAGGGTGGCTTTGAGGCTGAAGGCAGCAGCAAAGCCTGCAGCCCCCAGGTCTGTGGGGCTACGCAAGCGGTTCCCAAAGAGCTTTAGAACAAGGCATAGTTTTCCCTGATGGCTCTTTGGGCATGGGACCCATCTCCACCCGTATGGCCATTTTTGAGCCTGGCGCGGCGCCAAGTGGGAAAGGGTGGTGTCGAGGCTGAAGGCAGGAGCAAAGCCTGCAGCCCTAAGGTCTGTGGGGCTACGCAAGCGGTTCCCAAAGAGCTTTAGAACAAGGCATAGTTTTCCCTGCTGGCTCTTTGGGCATGGGACCCATCTCCAGCCATAGGCCAATTTTGTGCCTGGCGCGGCGCCAAGTGGGAAAGGGTGCTGTCGAGGCTGAAGGCAGCAGGAAAGCCTGCAGCCCCCAGGTCTGTGGGGCTACGCAAGCGGTTCCCAAAGAGCTTTAGAACAAGGCCTAGTTTTCCCTGCTGGCTCTTTGGGCGGGGGACCCATCTCCAGCCGTATGGCTATTTTTGTGCCTGGCGCGGTGCGTAGTGGGAAAGGGTGGTTTTGAGGCTGAAGGCAGCAGGAAAGCCCGCAGCCCCCAGGTCTGTGGGGCTATGCAAGCGGTTCCCAAAGAGCTTTAGAACAAGGCATAGTTTTCCCTGCTGGGTCTTTGGGCGGGGGACCCATCTCCAGCCGTATGGCCATTTTTGTGCCTGGCGCGGTGCGTAGTGGGAAAGGGTGGTTTTGAGGCTGAAGGCAGCAGGAAAGCCCGCAGCCCCCAGGTCTGTGGGGCTACGCAAGCGGTTCCCAAAGAGCTTTAGAACAAGGCATAGTTTTCCCTGCTGGCTCTTTTGGCAGGGGACCCATCTCCAGCAGTATGGCCATTTTTGTCCCTGGCCCGGCGCCAAGTGGGAAAGGGTGGTGTCGAGGCTGAAGGCAGCAGCAAAGCCTGCAGCCCCCAGGTCTGTGGGGCCAAGCAAGCGGTTCAAAAAGAGCTTTAGAACAAGGCATAGTTTTCCCTGATGGCTCTTTGGGCATGGGACCCATCTCCAGCCATAGGCCATTTTTGTGCCTGGCGCGACGCCAAGTGGGAAAGGGTGCTGTCGAGGCTGAAGGCAGCAGGAAAGCCCGCAGCCCCCAGGTCTGTGGGGCTATGCAAGCAGTTCCCAAAGAGCTTTAGAACAAGGCATAGTTTTCCCTGATGGCTCTTTGGGCGGGGGACCCATCTCCAGCCATAGGCCATTTTTGTGCCTGGCGCGGTGCGTAGTGGGAAAGGGTGGCTTTGAGGCTGAAGGCAGCAGCAAAGCCTGCAGCCCCCAGGTCTGTGGGCCTACGCAAGCGGTTCCCAAAGAGCTTTAGAACAAGGCATAGTTTTCCCTGCTGGCTCTTTGGGCGGGGGACCCATCTCCAGCCATAGGCCATTTTTGTGCCTGATGCGGCGCCAAGTGGGAAAGGGTGGTGTCGAGGCTGAAGGCAGCAGGAAAGCCCGCAGCCCCCAGGTATGTGGGGCTACGCAAGCGGTTCCCAAAGAGCTTTAGAACAAGGCCTAGTTTTCCCTGATGGCTCTTTGGGCATGGGACCCATCTCCAGCCACAGGCCATTTTTGTACCTGGCGCGGCGCCAAGTGGGAAAGGGTGGTTTTGAGGCTGAAGGCAGCAGCAAAGCCTGCAGCCCCCAGGTCTGTGGGGCTACGCAAGCGGTTCCCAAAGAGCTTTAGAACAAGGCATAGTTTTCCCTGATGGCTCTTAGGGCATGGGACCCATCTCCAGCCATTGGCCATTTTTGTGCCTGATGGGGAGCCAAGTGGGAAAGGGTGGCTTTGAGGCTGAAGGCAGAAGGAAAGCCCGCAGCCCCCAGGTCTGTGGGCTACGCAAGCGGTTCCCAAAGAGCTTTAGAACAAGGCATAGTTTTCCCTGATGGCTCTTTGGGCATGGGACCCATCTCCAGCCGTATGGCCATTTTTGAGCCTGGCGCGGCGCCAAGTGGGAAAGGGTGGTGTCGAGGCTGAAGGCAGGAGCAAAGCCTGCAGCCCTAAGGTCTGTGGGGCTACGCAAGCGGTTCCCAAAGAGCTTTAGAACAAGGCATAGTTTTCCCTGCTGGCTCTTTGGGCGGGGGACCCATCTCCAGCCGTATGGCCATTTTTGTGCCTGGCCCGGCGCCAAGTGGGAAAGGGTGGTGTCGAGTCTGAAGGCAGCAGGAAAGCCTGCAGCCCCCAGGTCTGTGGGGCTACGCAAGCGGTTCCCAAAGAGCTTTAGAACAAGGCCTAGTTTTCCCTGCTGGCTCTTTGGGCGGGGGACCCATCTCCAGCCGTATGGCCATTTTTGTGCCTGGCGCGGTGCGTAGTGGGAAAGGGTGGTTTTGAGGCTGAAGGCAGCAGGAAAGCCCGCAGCCCCCAGGTCTGTGGGGCTATGCAAGCGGTTCCCAAAGAGCTTTAGAACAAGGCATAGTTTTCCCTGCTGGCTCTTTGGGCATGGGACCCATCTCCAGTCGTATGGCCATTTTTGGGCCTGGCGCGGTGCGTAGTGGCAAAGGGTGGTTTTGAGGCTGAAGGCAGCAGGAAAGCCCGCAGCCCCCACGTCTGTGGGGCCAAGCAAGCGGTTCCCAAAGAGCTTTAGAACAAGGCATAGTTGTCCCTGCTGGCTCTTTGGGCGGGGGACCCATCTCCAGCCGTATGGCCATTTTTGTGCCTGATGCGGCGCCAAGTGGGAAAGGGTGGTGTCGAGGCTGAAGGCAGCAGGAAAGCCTGCAGCCCCCAGGTCTGTGGGGCTATGGAAGCGGTTCCCAAAGTGCTTTAGAACAAGGCCTAGATTTCCCTGCTGGCTCTTTGGGCGGGGGACCCATCTCCAGCCATAGACCATTTTTGTGCCTAGCGCGGCGCCAAGTGGGAAAGGGTGGTGTCGAGGCTGAAGGCAGCAGGAAAGCCCGCAGCCCCCAGGTCTGTGGGGCTACGCAAGCGGTTCCCAAAGAGCTTTAGAACAAGGCATAGTTTTCACTGCTGGCTCTTTGGGCATGGGACCCATCTCCAGCCATAGGCCATTTTTGTGCCTGATGCGGCGCCAAGTGGGAAAGGGTGGCTTTGAGGCTGAAGGCAGCAGGAAAGCCTGCAGCCCCCAGGTCTGTGGGGCTACGCAAGCGGTTCCCAAAGAGCTTTAGAACAAGGCCTAGTTTTCCCTGATGGCTCTTTGGGCATGGGACCCATCTCCAGCCGTATGGCCATTTTTGTACCTGGCGCGGCGCCAAGTGGGAAAGGGTGGTGTCAAGGCTGAAGGCAGCAGCAAAGCCTGCAGCCCCCAGGTCTGTGGGGCTACGCAAGCGGTTCCCAAAGAGCTTTAGAACAAGGCATAGTTTTCCCTGCTGGCTCTTTGGGCATGGGACCCATCTCCAGCCATAGGCCAATTTTGTGCCTGGCGCGGCGCCAAGTGGGAAAGGGTGCTGTCGAGGCTGAAGGCAGCAGGAAAGCCTGCAGCCCCCAGGTCTGTGGGGCTACGCACGCGGTTCCCAAAGAGCTTTAGAACAAGGCCTAGTTTTCCCTGCTGGCTCTTTGGGCGGGGGACCCATCTCCAGCCGTATGGCCATTTTTGTGCCTGGCCCGGCGCCAAGTGGGAAAGGGTGGTGTCGAGTCTGAAGGCAGCAGGAAAGCCTGCAGCCCCCAGGTCTGTGGGGCTACGCAAGCGGTTCCCAAAGAGCTTTAGAACAAGGCCTAGTTTTCCCTGCTGGCTCTTTGGGCGGGGGACCCATCTCCAGCCGTATGGCCATTTTTGTGCCTGGCGCGGTGCGTAGTGGGAAAGGGTGGTTTTGAGGCTGAAGGCAGCAGGAAAGCCCGCAGCCCCCAGGTCTGTGGGGCTATGCAAGCGGTTCCCAAAGAGCTTTAGAACAAGGCATAGTTTTCCCTGCTGGCTCTTTGGGCGGGGGACCCATCTCCAGCCGTATGGCCATTTTTGTGCCTGGCGCAGTGCGTAGTGGGAAAGGGTGGTTTTGAGGCTGAAGGCAGCAGGAAAGCCCGCAGCCCCCAGGTCTGTGGGGCTACGCAAGCGGTTCCCAAAGAGCTTTAGAACAAGGCATAGTTTTCCATGCTGGCTCTTTGGGCAGGGGACCCATCTCCAGCCGTATGGCCATTTTTGTGCCTGGCCCGGCGCCAAATGGGAAAGGGTGGCTTTGAGGCTGAAGGCAGCAGCAAAGCCCGCAGCCCCCAGGTCTGTGCGGCTACGCAAGCGGTTCCCAAAGAGCTTTAGAACAAGGCATAGTTTTCCCTGCTGGCTCTTTGGGCGGGGGACCCATCTCCAGCCGTATGGCCATTTTTGTGCCTGGCGCGGCGCCAAGTGGGAAAGGGTGGTTTTGAGGCTGAAGGCAGCAGCAAAGCCTGCAGCCCCCAGGTCTGTGGGGCTACGCAAGCGGTTCCCAAAGAGCTTTAGAACAAGGCATAGTTTTCCCTGCTGGCTCTCTGGGCGGGGGACCCATTTCCAGCTGTATGGCCATTTTTATGCCTGGCGCGGCGCCAAGTGGGAAAGGGTGGTGTCGAGGCTGAAGGCAGCAGGAAAGCCTGCAGCCCCCAGGTCTGTGGGGCTACGCAAGCGGTTCCCAAAGAGCTTTAGAACAAGGCATAGTTTTCCCTGCTGGCTCCTTGGGCGGGGGACCCATCTCCAGCCGTATGGCCATTTTTGGGCCTGGCGAGCCACCAAGTGGGAAAGGGTGGTGTCGAGGCTGAAGGCAGCAGCAAAGCCCGCAGCCCCCAGGTCTGTGGGGCTACGCAAGCGGTTCCCAAAGAGCTTTAGAACAAGGCATAGTTTTCCCTGCTGGCTCTTTGGGCGGGGGACCCATCTCCAGCCGTATGGCCATTTTTGAGCCTGGCGCGGCGCCAAGTGGGAAAGGGTTGCTTTGAGGCTGAAGGCAGGAGCAAAGCCTGCAGCCCCCAGGTCTGTGGGGCTACGCAAGTGGTTCCCAAAGAGCTTTAGAACAAGGCATAGTTTTCCCTGCTGGCTCTTTGGGCGGGGGACCCATCTCCAGTCGTATGGCTATTTTTATGCCTGGCGCGGTGCGTAGTGGCAAAGGGTGGTGTCGAGGCTGAAGGCAGCAGGAAAGCCTGCAGCCCCCAGGTCTGTGGGGCTACGCAAGCGGTTCCCAAAGAGCTTTAGAACAAGGCATAGTTGTCCCTGCTGGCTCTTTGGGCGGGGGACCCATCTCCAGCCGTATGGCCATTTTTGTGCCTGATGCGGCGCCAAGTGGGAAAGGGTGGTGTCGAGGCTGAAGGCAGCAGGAAAGCCTGCAGCCCCCAGGTCTGTGGGGCTATGGAAGCGGTTCCCAAAGTGCTTTAGAACAAGGCCTAGATTTCCCTGCTGGCTCTTTGGGCGGGGGACCCATCTCCAGCCATAGACCATTTTTGTGCCTAGCGCGGCGCCAAGTGGGAAAGGGTGGTGTCGAGGCTGAATGCAGCAGGAAAGCCCGCAGCCCCCAGGTCTGTGGGGCTACGCAAGCGGTTCCCAAAGAGCTTTAGAACAAGGCATAGTTTTCACTGCTGGCTCTTTGGGCATGGGACCCATCTCCAGCCATAGGCCATTTTTGTGCCTGATGCGGCGCCAAGTGGGAAAGGGTGGCTTTGAGGCTGAAGGCAGCAGGAAAGCCTGCAGCCCCCAGGTCTGTGGGCCTACGCAAGCGGTTCCCAAAGAGCTTTAGAACAAGGCCTAGTTTTCCCTGATGGCTCTTTGGGCATGGGACCCATCTCCAGCCGTATGGCCATTTTTGTACCTGGCGCGGCGCCAAGTGGGAAAGGGTGGTGTCAAGGCTGAAGGCAGCAGCAAAGCCTGCAGCCCCCAGGTCTGTGGGGCTACGCAAGCGGTTCCCAAAGAGCTTTAGAACAAGGCATAGTTTTCCCTGCTGGCTCTTTGGGCATGGGACCCATCTCCAGCCATAGGCCAATTTTGTGCCTGGCGCGGCGCCAAGTGGGAAAGGGTGGTGTCGAGTCTGAAGGCAGCAGCAAAGCCTGCAGCCCCCAGGTCTGTGGGGCTACGCACGCGGTTCCCAAAGAGCTTTAGAACAAGGCCTAGTTTTCCCTGCTGGCTCTTTGGGCGGGGGACCCATCTCCAGCCGTATGGCTATTTTTGTGCCTGGCGCGGTGCGTAGTGGGAAAGGGTGGTTTTGAGGCTGAAGGCAGCAGGAAAGCCCGCAGCCCCCAGGTCTGTGGGGCTATGCAAGCGGTTCCCAAAGAGCTTTAGAACAAGGCATAGTTTTCCCTGCTGGCTCTTTGGGCGGGGGACCCATCTCCAGCCGTATGGCCATTTTTGTGCCTGGCGCGGCGCCAAGTGGGAAAGGGTGGTTGTGAGGCTGAAGGCAGCAGGGAAGCCCGCAGCCCCCAGGTCTGTGGGGCTACGCAAGCGGTTCCCAAAGAGCTTTAGAACAAGGCATAGTTTTCCCTGCTGGCTCTTTTGGCAGGGGACCCATCTCCAGCCGTATGGCCATTTTTGTCCCTGGCCCGGCGCCAAGTGGGAAAGGGTGGTGTCGAGGCTGAAGGCAGCAGCAAAGCCTGCAGCCCCCAGGTCTGTGGGGCCAAGCAAGCGGTTCAAAAAGAGCTTTAGAACAAGGCATAGTTTTCCCTGATGGCTCTTTGGGCATGGGACCCATCTCCAGCCATAGGCCATTTTTGTGCCTGGCGCGACGCCAAGTGGGAAAGGGTGGCTTTGAGGCTGAAGGCAGCAGGAAAGCCTGCAGCCCCCAGGTCTGTGGGCCTACGCAAGCGGTTCCCAAAGAGCTTTAGAACAAGGCATAGTTTTCCCTGCTGGCTCTTTGGGCGGGGGACCCATCTCCAGCCGTATGGCCATTTTTGTGCCTGGCGCGGCGCCAAGTGGGAAAGGGTGGTTTTGAGGCTGAAGGCAGCAGGAAAGCCCGCAGCCCCCAGGTCTGTGGGGCTATGCAAGCGGTTCCCAAAGAGCTTTAGAACAAGGCATAGTTTTCCCTGCTGGCTCTTTGGGCGGGGGACCCATCTCCAGCCGTATGGCCATTTTTGTGCCTGGCGCGGCGCCAAGTGGGAAAGGGTGGTTGTGAGGCTGAAGGCAGCAGGGAAGCCCGCAGCCCCCAGGTCTGTGGGGCTACGCAAGCGGTTCCCAAAGAGCTTTAGAACAAGGCATAGTTTTCCCTGCTGGCTCTTTTGGCAGGGGACCCATCTCCAGCCGTATGGCCATTTTTGTCCCTGGCCCGGCGCCAAGTGGGAAAGGGTGGTGTCGAGGCTGAAGGCAGCAGCAAAGCCTGCAGCCCCCAGGTCTGTGGGGCCAAGCAAGCGGTTCAAAAAGAGCTTTAGAACAAGGCATAGTTTTCCCTGATGGCTCTTTGGGCATGGGACCCATCTCCAGCCATAGGCCATTTTTGTGCCTGGCGCGACGCCAAGTGGGAAAGGGTGGCTTTGAGGCTGAAGGCAGCAGGAAAGCCTGCAGCCCCCAGGTCTGTGGGCCTACGCAAGCGGTTCCCAAAGAGCTTTAGAACAAGGCATAGTTTTCCCTGCTGGCTCTTTGGGCGGGGGACCCATCTCCAGCCGTATGGCCATTTTTGTGCCTGGCGCGGCGCCAAGTGGGAAAGGGTGGTTTTGAGGCTGAAGGCAGCAGCAAAGCCTGCAGCCCCCAGGTCTGTGGGGCTACGCAAGCGGTTCCCAAAGAGCTTTAGAACAAGGCATAGTTTTCCCTGCTGGGTCTTTGGGCGGGGGACCCATTTCCAGCTGTATGGCCATTTTTATGCCTGGCGCGGCGCCAAGTGGGAAAGGGTGGTGTCGAGGCTGAAGGCAGCAGCAAAGCCCGCAGCCCCCAGGTCTGTGGGGCTACGCAAGCGGTTCCCAAAGAGCTTTAGAACAAGGCATAGTTTTCCCTGCTGGCTCTTTGGGCGGGGGACCCATCTCCAGCCGTATGGCCATTTTTGAGCCTGGCGCGGCGCCAAGTGGGAAAGGGTTGCTTTGAGGCTGAAGGAAGGAGCAAAGCCTGCAGCCCCAAGGTCTGTGGGGCTACGCAAGCGGTTCCCAAAGAGCTTTAGAACAAGGCATAGTTTTCCCTGATGGCTCTTTGGGCATAGGACCCATCTCCAGCCATAGGCCATTTTTGTACCTGGCGTGACGCCAAGTGGGAAAGGGTGGCTTTGAGGTTGAAGGCAGCAGCAAAGCCTGCAGCCCCCAGGTCTGTGGGGCTACGCAAGCGGTTCCCAAAGAGCTTTAGAACAAGGCATAGTTTTCGCTGCTGGCTCTTAGGGCATGGGACCCATCTCCAGCCATAGGCCATTTTTGTGCCTGATGGGGCGCCAAGTGGGAAAGGGTGGCTTTGAGGCTGAAGGCAGCAGCAAAGCCTGCAGCCCCCAGGTCTGTGGGCCTACGCAAGCGGTTCCCAAAGAGCTTTAGAACAAGGCATAGTTTTCCCTGCTGGCTCTTTGGGCGGGGGACCCATCTCCAGCCATAGGCCATTTTTGTGCCTGATGCGGCGCCAAGTGGGAAAGGGTGGTGTCGAGGCTGAAGGCAGCAGGAAAGCCCGCAGCCCCCAGGTCTGTGGGGCTACGCAAGCGGTTCCCAAAGAGCTTTAGAACAAGGCCTAGTTTTCCCTGATGGCTCTTTGGGCATGGGACCCATCTCCAGCCACAGGCCATTTTTGTACCTGGCGCGGCGCCAAGTGGGAAAGGGTGGTGTCAAGGCTGAAGGCAGCAGCAAAGCCTGCAGCCCCCAGGTCTGTGGGGCTACGCAAGCGGTTCCCAAAGAGCTTTAGAACAAGGCATAGTTTTCCCTGATGGCTCTTAGGGCATGGGACCCATCTCCAGCCATTGGCCATTTTTGTGCCTGATGGGGAGCCAAGTGGGAAAGGGTGGCTTTGAGGCTGAAGGCAGAAGGAAAGCCCGCAGCCCCCAGGTCTGTGGGCTACGCAAGCGGTTCCCAAAGAGCTTTAGAACAAGGCATAGTTTTCCCTGATGGCTCTTTGGGCATGGGACCCATCTCCACCCGTATGGCCATTTTTGAGCCTGGCGCGGCGCCAAGTGGGAAAGGGTGGTGTCGAGGCTGAAGGCAGGAGCAAAGCCTGCAGCCCTAAGGTCTGTGGGGCTACGCAAGCGGTTCCCAAAGAGCTTTAGAACAAGGCCTAGTTTTCCCTGCTGGCTCTTTGGGCATGGGACCCATCTCCAGCCATAGGCCAATTTTCTGCCTGGCGCGGCGCCAAGTGGAAAAGGGTGCTGTCGAGGCTGAAGGCAGCAGGAAAGCCTGCAGCCCCCAGGTCTGTGGGGCTACTCAAGCGGTTCCCAAAGAGCTTTAGAACAAGGCATAGTTTTCCCTGCTTGTTCTTTGGGCGGGGGACCCATCTCCAGCCGTATGGCTATTTTTGTGCCTGGCGCGGTGCGTAGTGGGAAAGGGTGGTTTTGAGGCTGAAGTCAGCAGGAAAGCCCGCAGCCCCCAGGTCTGTGGGGCTATGCAAGCGGTTCCCAAAGAGCTTTAGAACAAGGCATAGTTTTCCATGCTGGCTCTTTGGGCAGGGGACCCATCTCCAGCCGTATGGCCATTTTGTCCCTGGCCCGGCGCCAAGTGGGAAAGGGTGGCTTTGAGGCTGAAGGCAGCAGCAAAGCCCGCAGCCCCCAGGTCTGTGGGGCTACGCAAGCGGTTCCCAAAGAGCTTTAGAACAAGGCATAGTTTTCCCTGCTGGCTCTTTGGGCGGGGGACCCATCTCCAGCCGTATGGCCATTTTTGTGCCTGGCGCGGCGCCAAGTGGGAAAGGGTGGTTTTGAGGCTGAAGGCAGCAGCAAAGCCTGCAGCCCCCAGGTCTGTGGGGCTACGCAAGCGGTTCCCAAAGAGCTTTAGAACAAGGCATAGTTTTCCCTGCTGGCTCTCTGGGCGGGGGACCCATCTCCAGCCGTATGGCCATTTTTATGCCTGGCGCGGCGCCAAGTGGGAAAGGGTGGTGTCGAGGCTGAAGGCAGCAGGAAAGCCTGCAGCCCCCAGGTCTGTGGGGCTACGCAAGCAGTTCCCAAAGAGCTTTAGAACAAGGCATAGTTTTCCCTGCTGGCTCCTTGGGCGGGGGACCCATCTCCAGCCGTATGGCCATTTTTGGGCCTGGCAAGCCACCAAGTGGGAAAGGGTGGTGTCGAGGCTGAAGGCAGCAGCAAAGCCCGCAGCCCCCAGGTCTGTGGGGCTACGCAAGCGGTTCCCAAAGAGCTTTAGAACAAGGCATAGTTTTCCCTGCTGGCTCTTTGGGCGGGGGACCCATCTCCAGCCGTATGGCCATTTTTGAGCCTGGCGCGGCGCCAAGTGGGAAAGGGTTGCTTTGAGGCTGAAGGCAGGAGCAAAGCCTGCAGCCCCCAGGTCTGTGGGGCTACGCAAGTGGTTCCCAAAGAGCTTTAGAACAAGGCATAGTTTTCCCTGCTGGCTCTTTGGGCGGGGGACCCATCTCCAGTCGTATGGCTATTTTTATGCCTGGCGCGGTGCGTAGTGGCAAAGGGTGGTTTTGAGGCTGAAGGCAGCAGGAAAGCCCGCAGCCCCCACGTCTGTGGGGCCAAGCAAGCGGTTCCCAAAGAGCTTTAGAACAAGGCATAGTTGTCCCTGCTGGCTCTTTGGGCGGGGGACCCATCTCCAGCCGTATGGCCATTTTTGTGCCTGATGCGGCGCCAAGTGGGAAAGGGTGGTGTCGAGGCTGAAGGCAGCAGCAAAGCCTGCAGCCCCCAGGTCTGTGGGGCTATGGAAGCGGTTCCCAAAGTGCTTTAGAACAAGGCCTAGATTTCCCTGCTGGCTCTTTGGGCGGGGGACCCATCTCCAGCCATAGACCATTTTTGTGCCTAGCGCGGCGCCAAGTGGGAAAGGGTGGTGTCGAGGCTGAAGGCAGCAGGAAAGCCCGCAGCCCCCAGGTCTGTGGGGCTACGCAAGCGGTTCCCAAAGAGCTTTAGAACAAGGCATAGTTTTCACTGCTGGCTCTTTGGGCATGGGACCCATCTCCAGCCATAGGCCATTTTTGTGCCTGATGCGGCGCCAAGTGGGAAAGGGTGGTGTCAAGGCTGAAGGCAGCAGCAAAGCCTGCAGCCCCCAGGTCTGTGGGGCTACGCAAGCGGTTCCCAAAGAGCTTTAGAACAAGGCATAGTTTTCCCTGCTGGCTCTTTGGGCATGGGACCCATCTCCAGCCATAGGCCAATTTTTGCCTGGCGCAGCGCCAAGTGGGAAAGGGTGCTGTCGAGGCTGAAGGCAGCAGGAAAGCCTGCAGCCCCCAGGTCTGTGGGGCTACGCACGCGGTTCCCAAAGAGCTTTAGAACAAGGCCTAGTTTTCCCTGCTGGCTCTTTGGGCGGGGGACCCATCTCCAGCCGTATGGCTATTTTTGTGCCTGGCGCCGTGCGTAGTGGGAAAGGGTGGTTTTGAGGCTGAAGGCAGCAGCAAAGCCTGCAGCCCCCAGGTCTGTGGGGCTATGCAAGCGGTTCCCAAAGAGCTTTAGAACAAGGCATAGTTTTCCCTGCTGGCTCTTTGGGCGGGGGACCCATCTCCAGCCGTATGGCCATTTTTGTGCCTGGCGCGGTGCGTAGTGGGAAAGGGTGGTTTTGAGGCTGAAGGCAGCAGGAAAGCCCGCAGCCCCCAGGTCTGTGCGGCTACGCAAGCGGTTCCCAAAGAGCTTTAGAACAAGGCATAGTTTTCCCTGCTGGCTCTTTTGGCAGGGGACCCATCTCCAGCCGTATGGCCATTTTTGTCCCTGGCCCGGCGCCAAGTGGGAAAGGGTGGTGTCGAGGCTGAAGGCAGCAGCAAAGCCTGCAGCCCCCAGGTCTGTGGGGCCAAGCAAGCGGTTCAAAAAGAGCTTTAGAACAAGGCATAGTTTTCCCTGATGGCTCTTTGGGCATGGGACCCATCTCCAGCCATAGGCCATTTTTGTGCCTGGCGCGACGCCAAGTGGGAAAGGGTGGCTTTGAGGCTGAAGGCAGCAGGAAAGCCTGCAGCCCCCAGGTCTGTGGGCCTACGCAAGCGGTTCCCAAAGAGCTTTAGAACAAGGCATAGTTTTCCCTGCTGGCTCTTTGGGCGGGGGACCCATCTCCAGCCGTATGGCCATTTTTGTGCCTGGCGCGGCGCCAAGTGGGAAAGGGTGGTTTTGAGGCTGAAGGCAGCAGCAAAGCCTGCAGCCCCCAGGTCTGTGGGGCTACGCAAGCGGTTCCCAAAGAGCTTTAGAACAAGGCATAGTTTTCCCTGCTGGGTCTTTGGGCGGGGGACCCATTTCCAGCTGTATGGCCATTTTTATGCCTGGCGCGGCGCCAAGTGGGAAAGGGTGGTGTCGAGGCTGAAGGCAGCAGGAAAGCCCGCATCCCCCAGGTCTGTGGGGCTACGCAAGCGGTTCCCAAAGAGCTTTAGAACAAGGCATAGTTTTCCCTGCTGGCTCTTTGGGCGGGGGACCCATCTCCAGCCGTATGGCCATTTTTGTGCCTGGCGCGGCGCCAAGTGGGAAAGGGTGGTGTCGAGGCTGAAGGCAGCAGGAAAGCCTGCAGCCCCCAGGTCTGTGGGGCTACGCAAGTGGTTCCCAAAGAGCTTTAGAACAAGGCATAGTTTTCCCTGATGGCTCTTAGGGCATGGGACCCATCTCCAGCCGTATGGCCATTTTTGGGCCTGGCGAGGCACCAAGTGGGAAAGGGTGGTGTCGAGGCTGAAGGCAGCAGCAAAGCCCGCAGCCCCCAGGTCTGTGGGGCTACGCAAGCGGTTCCCAAAGAGCTTTAGAACAAGGCATAGTTGTCCCTGCTGGCTCTTTGGGCGGGGGACCCATCTCCAGCCGTATGGCCATTTTTGTGCCTGATGCGGCGCCAAGTGGGAAAGGGTGGTGTCGAGGCTGAAGGCAGCAGGAAAGCCTGCAGCCCCCAGGTCTGTGGGGCTATGGAAGCGGTTCCCAAAGTGCTTTAGAACAAGGCCTAGATTTCCCTGCTGGCTCTTTGGGCGGGGGACCCATCTCCAGCCATAGACCATTTTTGTGCCTAGCGCGGCGCCAAGTGGGAAAGGGTGGTGTCGAGGCTGAATGCAGCAGGAAAGCCCGCAGCCCCCAGGTCTGTGGGGCTACGCAAGCGGTTCCCAAAGAGCTTTAGAACAAGGCATAGTTTTCACTGCTGGCTCTTTGGGCATGGGACCCATCTCCAGCCATAGGCCATTTTTGTGCCTGATGCGGCGCCAAGTGGGAAAGGGTGGCTTTGAGGCTGAAGGCAGCAGGAAAGCCTGCAGCCCCCAGGTCTGTGGGCCTACGCAAGCGGTTCCCAAAGAGCTTTAGAACAAGGCCTAGTTTTCCCTGATGGCTCTTTGGGCATGGGACCCATCTCCAGCCGTATGGCCATTTTTGTACCTGGCGCGGCGCCAAGTGGGAAAGGGTGGTGTCAAGGCTGAAGGCAGCAGCAAAGCCTGCAGCCCCCAGGTCTGTGGGGCTACGCAAGCGGTTCCCAAAGAGCTTTAGAACAAGGCATAGTTTTCCCTGCTGGCTCTTTGGGCATGGGACCCATCTCCAGCCATAGGCCAATTTTGTGCCTGGCGCGGCGCCAAGTGGGAAAGGGTGGTGTCGAGTCTGAAGGCAGCAGCAAAGCCTGCAGCCCCCAGGTCTGTGGGGCTATGCACGCGTTTCCCAAAGAGCTTTAGAACAAGGCCTAGTTTTCCCTGCTGGCTCTTTGGCGGGGGACCCATCTCCAGCCGTATGGCTATTTTTGTGCCTGGCGCGGTGCGTAGTGGGAAAGGGTGGTTTTGAGGCTGAAGGCAGCAGGAAAGCCCGCAGCCCCCAGGTCTGTGGGGCTATGCAAGCGGTTCCCAAAGAGCTTTAGAACAAGGCATAGTTTTCCCTGCTGGCTCTTTGGGCGGGGGACCCATCTCCAGCCGTATGGCCATTTTGTGCCTGGCGCGGCGCCAAGTGGGAAAGGGTGGTTGTGAGGCTGAAGGCAGCAGGGAAGCCCGCAGCCCCCAGGTCTGTGGGGCTACGCAAGCGGTTCCCAAAGAGCTTTAGAACAAGGCATAGTTTTCCCTGCTGGCTCTTTTGGCAGGGGACCCATCTCCAGCCGTATGGCCATTTTTGTCCCTGGCCGGCGCCAAGTGGGAAAGGGTGGTGTCGAGGCTGAAGGCAGCAGCAAAGCCTGCAGCCCCCAGGTCTGTGGGGCCAAGCAAGCGGTTCAAAAAGAGCTTTAGAACAAGGCATAGTTTTCCCTGATGGCTCTTTGGCATGGGACCCATCTCCAGCCATAGGCCATTTTTGTGCCTGGCGCGACGCCAAGTGGGAAAGGGTGGCTTTGAGGCTGAAGGCAGCAGGAAAGCCTGCAGCCCCCAGGTCTGTGGGCCTACGCAAGCGGTTCCCAAAGAGCTTTAGAACAAGGCATAGTTTTCCCTGCTGGCTCTTTGGGCGGGGGACCCATCTCCAGCCGTATGGCCATTTTTGTGCCTGGCGCGGCGCCAAGTGGGAAAGGGTGGTTTTGAGGCTGAAGGCAGCAGCAAAGCCTGCAGCCCCCAGGTCTGTGGGGCTACGCAAGCGGTTCCCAAAGAGCTTTAGAACAAGGCATAGTTTTCCCTGCTGGGTCTTTGGGCGGGGGACCCATTTCCAGCTGTATGGCCATTTTTATGCCTGGCGCGGCGCCAAGTGGGAAAGGGTGGTGTCGAGGCTGAAGGCAGCAGGAAAGCCCGCATCCCCCAGGTCTGTGGGGCTACGCAAGCGGTTCCCAAAGAGCTTTAGAACAAGGCATAGTTTTCCCTGCTGGCTCTTTGGGCGGGGGACCCATCTCCAGCCGTATGGCCATTTTTGTGCCTGGCCAGGCGCCAAGTGGGAAAGGGTGGTGTCGAGGCTGGAAGGCAGCAGGAAAGCCTGCAGCCCCCAGGTCTGTGGGGCTACGCAAGTGGTTCCCAAAGAGCTTTAGAACAAGGCATAGTTTTCCCTGATGGCTCTTAGGGCATGGGACCCATCTCCAGCCGTATGGCCATTTTTGGGCCTGGCGAGGCACCAAGTGGGAAAGGGTGGTGTCGAGGCTGAAGGCAGCAGCAAAGCCCGCAGCCCCCAGGTCTGTGGGGCTACGCAAGCGGTTCCCAAAGAGCTTTAGAACAAGGCATAGTTGTCCCTGCTGGCTCTTTGGGCGGGGGGACCCATCTCCAGCCGTATGGCCATTTTTGTGCCTGATGCGGCGCCAAGTGGGAAAGGGTGGTGTCGAGGCTGAAGGCAGCAGGAAAGCTGCAGCCCCCAGGTCTGTGGGGCTATGGAAGCGGTTCCCAAAGTGCTTTAGAACAAGGCCTAGATTTCCCTGCTGGCTCTTTGGGCGGGGACCCATCTCCAGCCATAGACCATTTTTGTGCCTAGCGCGGCGCCAAGTGGGAAAGGGTGGTGTCGAGGCTGAATGCAGCAGGAAAGCCCGCAGCCCCCAGGTCTGTGGGGCTACGCAAGCGGTTCCCAAAGAGCTTTAGAACAAGGCATAGTTTTCACTGCTGGCTCTTTGGGCATGGGACCCATCTCCAGCCATAGGCCATTTTTGTGCCTGTATGCGGCGCCAAGTGGGAAAGGGTGGCTTTGAGGCTGAAGGCAGCAGGAAAGCCTGCAGCCCCCCAGGTCTGTGGGCCTACGCAAGCGGTTCCCAAGAGCTTTAGAACAAGGCCTAGTTTTCCCTGATGGCTCTTTGGGCATGGGACCCATCTCCAGCCGTATGGCCATTTTTGTACCTGGCGCGGCGCCAAGTGGGAAAGGGTGGTGTCTAGGCTGAAGGCAGCAGCAAAGCCTGCAGCCCCCCAGGTCTGTGGGGCTACGCAAGCGGTTCCCAAAGAGCTTTAGAACAAGGCATAGTTTTCCCTGCTGGCTCTTTGGGCATGGGACCCATCTCCAGCCATAGGCCATTTTGTGCCTGGCGCGGCGCCAAGTGGGAAAGGGTGGTGTCGAGTCTGAAGCAGCAGCAAAGCCTGCAGCCCCAGGTCTGTGGGGCTACGCACGCGGTTCCCAAAGAGCTTTAGAAACAAGGCCTAGTTTTCCCTGCTGGCTCTTTGGGCGGGGGACCCATCTCCAGCCGTATGGCTATTTTTGTGCCTGGCGCGGTGCGTAGTGGGAAAGGGTGGTTTTGAGGCTGAAGGCAGCAGGAAAGCCCGCAGCCCCCAGGTCTGTGGGGCTATGCAAGCGGTTCCCAAAGAGCTTTAGAACAAGGCATAGTTTTCCCTGCTGGCTCTTTGGGCGGGGGACCCATCTCCAGCCGTATGGCCATTTTTGTGCCTGGCGCGGCGCCAAGTGGGAAAGGGTGGTTGTGAGGCTGAAGGCAGCAGGGAAGCCCGCAGCCCCCCAGGTCTGTGGGGCTACGCAAGCGGTTCCCAAAGAGCTTAGAACAAGGCATAGTTTTCCCTGCTGGCTCTTTTGGCAGGGACCCATCTCCAGCCGTATGGCCATT